>NC_139229.1:76752402-77299380 GCF_977018435.1 Lepisma saccharinum | reverse complement strand
AAAGGCATTCACTTTGGGAGAATCGCGTTCGTGTTCCACAAATTCATGGGGGTTAGCAGCTCCCCAAATCCTTACGTTGTGTCTATTCACTTTCCGTGAAAGGTGAAAAGTTGCTTCATCACTGTAAATTGACCTCGCAGAGAGGGTTTCATTTGTAAACGTTTCCGCAGAACCCGCCAGACAGTTTTCTGTGGAAGTTGAAGTTCTCTCGCTGCTCGTTAGGTGGACTTCTGTGGACTCTGCACGAAACATGTGCGCACTGTCTCTTCCCCAGTCGACGGACGGCCAGTCGATTTTCGTCTACAGATGCAGCCCGAATCTCTGAAATGTTTATTCCACTTACGAATGGCCTTCTCCGTAGGTGGTTCTCTCCGATATTTGGTACTGAAATGCCATTGCACACTAATCACAAACTTGTTCACATGATAATCAAGCACACAGAAAGATCTCCGTTCTCCAGTCAACGCCATCTTCCTGCTCGCTGCTGACTCCTAGCGGTAGAAAGTGGAAACACTGCGTGGAAACTAAACTTTGAAAGTTAACCTTTCCAAGCGCATGTCTTACAATAACATACGTTTATTAGATTTCACAGAATAAATTTCTGTAATCGGGTCCATCATTTTGACTTACCCTGTACGGTCAGGATAAGTGCCTACAGTCGGAATTACCGAGAATAAACCTAGGAGGATTTGATTTCAAGCACCTGAAATGACGTAACATAGTACTACGGTGGTTCTGAATATACACATATATTAAAGCACAGATAAATAAACAGTACATCTTGCCCTAATTCTCTCTCTCTCTCATTCATACACACATTCCATGGCATATTGCGACAATATGACAATTACAAAGGTTAGATTAATTAATACTTTTACTATAGTCATGCTATTCCTTGGCTACCTTGCCTTTTACAATTTACCGTTTATGGTTTTAAGTATAATGTGAATAATTGTTCTTTGTGGGAACCCTTTTATCTTTTCTGAAGGTACAAATATATTTCAATGAACTATTGTTTGCTGTTAACATAAACTCTGATCTATAACGTTGATTAGTCCGCCGGAATAAGGATGTCTAGTTATGCCATAGCACTGATTTAAGTTATGCAATGATTTTAATTACTCAGATTCGCGGTAGATTGGCGTCATCTCTCTCACACACGCACATGGTTGGATCTTACCTTCGCTGCATTCCCTCTGACCTGGGTCGGGTGAAAGTGGTCCTACTGTTTTGGAAGGCGTCCACACTCCAGCATTTTACGTACTTCGCTGTTATCCTGGTTGGCGAAAGTGGATCAGTCGTCAGCTCCATCTGGCATCATCGGATCCTGGCTTCACTCGTTCCCTTCGCAGGGACGTCCATGACGGTACACGTACACTGTCGACTCCCTACGACAACTAGCGCAGTAATAGGTCAGTCCTTCGCGGCCACTCGTACGTAGAGATACGTGGCTTGGGCGATGAGACGAACATACGTAATGAGCCATTCGCGGTTTCACATGGATATTAAATGTTATTAACTTTGGTATTGGCCGTTATGCACTTCGGTATTAACTTTGCTATTAATTGTTATTAACTTCTCCTAACTTAGAACGTTGTTTCGGACGATTGACACAGGCGGACGTGTCTGGCTTTATTCTCACATAACCACACGTATGTGCACGGATGCGTTGGCGGCGAGGGGGAAAACGACCCCCTGGGTCTACTCTGCTCTACTCCGTGGCTCTAACACTCACTCGAGTCAAAAAACAAATCCAGACCACGGGTCCGATCGCGACTCGCAGATAGGTCGCGCGTAGGTCACACTCCGGTGGCGATTCTAGGCAAACTGTGTTCTCGCAATTCCGAATCATCCCTTTTATTCCAGATTTGAACGAGGTGACTCTCTAGTCTCTGTGTTTAGGTGCTTATTTATTGTTTCTGGTGCTTTGACCGTTGTCCTCCTATCCTGGTCAACGCTCAGTCCTGTCCTTAACCTCTGGTAGCAGCCCCTCGTGCAGAGATTAGGCTAAATCCTCCGCTATTGTATCAGGCACGGACAGAGAGCGCTATCTCAGTACGGTATCGTCTTCATTGTATCCAGCGATAGATCTTTAATAATTCATAACTCCCGTAGTTCTGTTCTGATTAGGCTCAAATCTTGGAATCAGTACTTTCATGATGTGGTCTTCCTCTGGTTAAAATCTCACCAATTCGTTCCATTGGTTTAGAAGTTGCTCTTTTCCTGCTATTCCCCACATGAATGCATGTAAATCCGGATTCGGGCGAAAAACGGTGGTTGAGCAAGTTAGCGTTGGCTAAGGCAGTCGCTAGACACCTTTATTCGCGACGGATTTTAATACTACCAATTGTAATTAATTCTTAATAACGGCCATTTAGATTAATTACCTGTTACTCAATATTTGACCGTTATAATATTAAATATGCATGTGATCTTGAGGAATTTATATCATGAATGAATCGAATCTATAGTACAGTCACGGGCACTTCTGGGTTGTAACACTATCATTAACTATCAATGGAATCGTTACAACCCAGAAGTGTTCGTGACTGTACAAACGAAAATAATTATGCAAAGTTTTATGTAAAATGACTCCCGATTATCATTTTTGAGAGTGTACAGTTCTAATACGAAAAATCTTATTGTATATCTCGTCCCCTAGAACGCAGATATGGACTTTCCCGCTTTACTATTTCAACCCTTACCGAAAAAAGATCCTGCGTACGCCAGTGACGCGATTGCAAGGCGGATCACATTGCGAGCGTTCTCACATGTAATACGCTGAGTTACAACGCCGTCCTTGGACTGTTATACTTGTCTGTTTTGCCTGTGTGATACGTCCTTCCGCGTGAAATGAATATGTAAAAACAATTGAACAATTAAACATGCCTGGTTAAGGCATGTGGGCATCACTGTGTTGCAATTTCATCATTCATCTTCTTTGATCCAAGAGGTAGAGAACGACGTAAAATTTACTGGGAAAGAATTCTCTCTTCGTTCCTCTGTTGGTCTCTTACACACATATACACTCTTTATCTTCTCTTTCTCTCTTCTCTGTTTCCCTTTCAGGGAACTGAGAAGGTGAGAGAGAAAAAAAGGTGGAGATAGAAAATAAAAAAGGAAAGAGAATAATGTAAGTGAGAGAGGGGGAGAAAGAGAGGCAGAAAGGGAGTGTAAAAAGAGACACAGAGAATGAGGAACAAAGAGATGGAGATAGAGGAAAAGGGAGAGGCAGAGAAGAAGAAAAAGAAGAGATAGGCAGAGAAAGAGAGAGGGGAGGAGATATAAAAACAAAGTGAGAGAGAAAGAAGTTAAGAATAGAGAAGTAGAATAAAAGGAGAAGGAGAGAAGGGAGGAGGAAGAGAGACAGAGAGGGAGGGAAGAGGGGGGGAGAGAGAGATAAGAAGGAAGGAACACACACGTACACACAGAGAGAGGTTATTGCAATCGTCTGTAAATAAATAAAATAATTTGAACCAAGAATTCGTCTTCCAAACGATACATTCCTTAGAGTTCGAGCTTCAATGAACAAAAGTTTGCCAGAACTTTTAGAGGAGGAAACAAACCTTACAATTGAAGCGAAGTTCAGCGGATACTCTTTGCAAATGGTCTATTATCTTCCAGAAGCTCGTGTTTGGATTTTTAGGGGCCAAAATCCATTTCCAACCCATCTGTTGCCTTCTCCAAAATGGCGCCCGATCGTGACTGGCATTTTTTTTTTGTTTCCTTTCGAACACTCGGAGCTTGCCTGTGGCGACCCCTCGCGGGAATCTGAGCAGAGAAGGTAAAGACAGAAACACATTGCATTAGGCATTGCTTAGTTGCACCACACAACCCCCTGCTAATGCATGGGTTGGTAATATGATGAATGTTTTTTCTGTTTGGGGGATTTAAGAGGGGTAGGGGAGCATCAAAGACGCATGCTGGGATAATAGAGTGGTAGAATGAGAAAGCGAAAAGAATACTAATGAATGTGGAAATGGTAGATGTAGAGGAAATGCATGAAAAATGATTTGAAGCGACGGGAAAGACTTTCAATTGTTAATAGAATGGCTTGAAAGGTGCTGTCCCCATCTGCAGCCCAAAGTCATGAAGTTATATACACATATCTAAATGACTAAATTTGAGTAATTAAATTTGATAAAATGCGGTTCATTTGTTATTGATTGTGTACAGTCGTAAGCAAAAGTGAAATGCATCCAGCCGTAGAATTCTTGAACTACTTTTGAGTAGCGGATGGCGCACCGGGACGAGACTAAAAGCGAAACAGATCTTTGTTAAACACGAGATCGAGACTTAGTGTTCAATCTCGTTTGAGGAACTCTAACAATGAAAACATCGAACAGCGGAAAACAAGAAGCCAATACGTTTTCGCAAGATGATCTGAATTGTAAGAGATGAGGGGTAGATTTAATTGATTGATTGATTTGTTTTATTTTACTTTGCATCTTGTGCCACTTTTGGCTAATTTGGGGATGAGTGATGACATGATGAAATTGATGAATGGACACTCACAAACATCCATGCCCAGACCAGGATTCGAACCCGGGACCCCTGGCGTCGTAACGCGAAGTGCTAACCACTCCACCACTGGCGTTGGCGAGATAGGGTAGAAAATGTAACATTACATCTCCTATACTTGGCGGATATTCATTCTTTTGAACGTCTAATATTAACAACTTTCCTATCTAACATACCCACTCTTATTTGGGGGTGGTGATCTCAGAAGTAAAAGTTCATTAAGGGCCCCATGCTGAGCCCTTTCAGTAGGGATCATCTATGGACGTAGCTAAAGTGTTATTTGATTTGATTTGGAGACTGAAATGCAGCCGAATTCTGTGCCATGTTCTGGTAGATGTCTTGCGAGATTAATAAGGGGCCACGTACGTCAAGGCATCTCTCACAGCTGTGAAGATGTGAGAGATACTCTTGTGTTGGTGGATACCATTAACTATATATAACTGGAAGGACTTATTTACGGCGCAAAAATGAAGCCATTCTCTCGCTTAGTTACGCCAGGGAAGTGTGGAAGAAACGTTTTAGCACACGAATTTTTCCATGACGGCAAATGGATTTTTAAAAGCCATAATGTATGAGAAAACATTACAATGAGTGCGCCACGGAACTTAAGATTAAAATAACGACATGAATAGATTTTTAAGAACTTCTTGGTAAAAGTTGATTAATATTGAGAATTCTGCAGCTGTTGTCCACATCGTGTTATAACTTGACACAGTATTACTACTGATATCAGAGCGACACTCTAAACAAGATTGGGTTCAAACCATCGAATAAATATTGGGAAGAAAGGGAATGTAGCTTTAATGCACGGATCCATATTTATTTATTTATAAATGCGACACTACATGCAAATGTCCGCTCATCGTGTCTTCCAGCTGACTAACGAGAACTGTGGAAATTTGATTTGATTTGCTTTATTTTACTTCGCTTTCTTGCCAGTTTTGTCTAATTGCGAAGATGGGGATGAGTGATGGTATCATGAAATTCATTGATTTGATTTGGTGTTTAAAGTCCAATTTATGCACAGTAAGGCTAATTGGACTGGACCTACAATTTAATGTGGGATCCGAACCACTATGTGCCTCCACCGGGAATCGAATCCGGGACCCCTTGATCACAAGGCAACGACGCTACCACTGCGCCATCGGGGAGCCCCATCATGAAATTGATGAATGGACATTCACAAACATCCATGCCCCGGCCGAGATTTGAACCCGGGACCCCTGGCGTCGTAGCGCGAGAGAACTGGGCAAATACAATATAGCTAATAATTAAGAAGTATGGAATATTTTTAAAAGTACAATGGTATGCAGAATACAATTTTATTCTGTATTGAGCGAGACTAAATTTTAGTTTTGTTATAAATGCATTTATTTTGGACACGTTAATTCAATTCTTCCTTGACCACAAGTAAAATTGCTTTATAACCATCGTAGCGTCGGAACTAAACTTGGCACGCTCACTTTGTGACCACTCTGTATATTTGTCTGTGTGTGCGTGATAGTTTCGTAGCATAAAAGCCTACCTTCTATCACAGATATGTAGATGGCAACAAAAGCAATGCACGCGAAGGTTGACTTAATTGTTCAACAAGGAATCCTCAACAGATGTAATATCTTAGAATTTGGAACATCATATCGGATTTTCGAAAGGAGATAATTTCTGGAAAGACTTTACTGGCGCAGACCAGAGGTCCAACACTGCCTTATGCATTTACACTGAATGCATAAAAACAGCGCGAGATAAAAATTTAACAGCTTAACATTTCGCATAATTATTCTTAACTGTTATTTCGGAGAGTTGAAAATTTCTATTGGTTCAGTGTCATTACACCAATTTGCAAAATCGTTCTTCTTGGTATTATTATAAAAATGGCACTATTACCGAAATAAATTGTTGCCATGACAACAGATGAAACCGATTTGTCTAGGCATTGTTAGACGAAACCGGAAAGAAACTAAATCGTTCCCCGAGATATCAAGATATGCTCTTTCTGAAAGAAAAGGTATATATTGATGGAAGGAATTAACTGCCACTGACACCCTGTCATTTGTAATTCAGTCCGCCATTGTTGTCTCGAGAATCGTCCTTCTATTTTCCTTTTTTTAGCGGAAGTTGCGCCAAACAGACACCCACCCGCAAAGGAGACGCGTGGAGGTTGACATATAGGTACCCATTACCTCCAAAAAGTCATCCGATTGTCGTCCTCTGGTTTTTCAAAAGTCATTTTTCACGCAAAAAAAGAAACCGCAAAAAACTCATCAAGGGAGACTGCGGGATTTTCCCGGTTTTTCCTCCCTCTTCCCGCATTGTCTTTCTGTTTTCTAAGCTCTCGCCTACTCGCTCGGCGACAAATGGTAAAACTTTGTACATCGGAGGAAGTCTTCGCTTGCGCGATATATTTCTTCTGGATTCTTTCCTTGCTGACGTCTTTTGGATGTGACGCGAACCGGTTGGAGAGGAACGAAGCGTTCTCGGAGGAAAGTTTTCCGGAACATCACGATCCTTTACCTCAAACCCTCCTCCCTCATCTTATCCAATCCTTTAACTCCTTCGCACGCACAATTTTTCTTCCCCTACTGAACACCCGCTTTTTTCTATCCCCTTGGTTTCTCGGGCATTTTCTTCTGTGCTCCGTTATTGTCTTCTTTGGCTGTTAGGATATGCCTGCTCAAGATGGAGAAACTTTTCTAATAGCTCCTTATTGACTTGGACGCGGAGAGGGATAGCGAACGAGAGAGAGAGAAGATGAAGTGCGTGAGAGAGGCGATAAAGTGCATGTGAAAGAGAAGCAGAGAAGAGGGAGAATGAAGATAAAGTATGTATGAGTGCGTGTGTGTTTGTCTTGTTTCCTCCTTATGCCTCTACAGTGTGTCCCAAAATAGTGTTTACACTATTTGAACGCTAATAACTACGTAGAGGTAGGATTTGTATGTGATTACATACCTTGAACACGAAAATGTCATCATTTTGTATAATCATGTTACATATTTTTACATATTTGCCAGGATATTACATATTTTACATATTTGCTAATTTACTTTACATAAAACAACATATTTCGGCATTTTTTTCATATCTTAAACCTCTTTCCTATATTTTCGATCTCTGAAACATGATGAAGAAAATTTGTATCTCATGTGATGTCATATTTTCTAATCAATGAGATGCATAGTGTTTACGGTCACCTAAAATTGACGGCCAATTCGAAAGACAGGCTGAAGACATAGAAAACCAAATACTTGAACTGTTATTTATCGAAAGATGCTGGAGTTTCTCTCTCCTCCCCTTTCTGGTTACATACTTTCGTTACGCTTTTAGGTTCAAGCAAAGCACCTAGAAACTTGGCATCGGTGGACAATAAAGCTACTTTCCTGTATGTAGGGAGTTACACAATATGCTCCCTTATACAAAAAAGTACAAAAGTGATATGTATTTTTATTCGAGTTTTCTTTCTGTAGACGCTTCTTTTTTTACAATTTGTTTCGAAAGTTACAAAGAGCTCCCTTATATATTTGCATATTCTACAATAATTTGCGATGTGAAAAGTAATTAGGCCTAATAGTTGACAAAATTTGTTTCTGCCGACCCCCGTGGCGGAGTGGTTAGCACATTGCGCTACAACGCAAGGGGTCCCGAGTTCGAATTCCGGCCTGGGCGTGGATGTTTGTGAGTGTCCATTCATCAATTTCATTATATCACCACTCGTCCCCATCTTCGAGAATTAGCCAAAAGTGGCACAAAAAGCGAAACAAAATAAAGCAAATCAATCAATCAATCTAATAGTTTCTCTATTATAACATTTCAAAGACTGTGAACACTATTTTGGGACACTGTATACTCTTTTATTCCCTCTTTCTCTCCATCTTTGGTTGTCTTCCCATTTTTTCTGAAATTATTTTTTTCTCTCATCTTCTCAGCTCTCTTTCTACTTCCCTTCTCCATTTCCCCTCTCCTCTCCCCCCTCTCTCTCTGTTTTGTATCTGTGAGTGCGTGTGTGTGTTTGTGTGTCTTCTAATCAGGGTTGTTGAAAGTCCAGGAAGCCATAAATTCTAATGGGTTCTATTGTGTTCCGCTGCAGAACCTTAACCTTTTTCACGCACAGTTTAAATTCGGTCCAAGTTTCGTATTGTTTCCTTGAGAAAGATTCCTGGGCCAAATTTAAATTGATCATTGAGTTTCTCTTTACGTGCATGCACAGGTATAACAGAAGCCTCACCGACCAAGAAAGGCCTGTGCGTGACCCAATCAGCGTATTGAGAGAGTTCGCCATGTGATTCACCCTGCAGTCAGCAGTTTTGATTCAAGGTTGTATGCTCATCTGCTGGACTTCCGGCTGCTTGTTGAATTTTGGTCTTCATTTCGTTGTTTCTACGACTGGCTCGTCGCGAAAACGGTGAAGTGATTGATACTTTTTGACCCATAGTGTGACAAAATATGTGTGTGCTGAAAGTATTCATACACTAAACATGTGATAAACACTTCTATGTGTGGTAACGTCCTAATCGCCACATTGCAGTTAGAGCTACGAGAGATATGCGGAAGCTGACTTTCTACAAACGATTTAACGGTGAGTACCTCTTGGACATTTCCCGTTAAACGAAAGTGGTTCATGTCGTTGTAATCAAGGGTTCAAAGTGGTAGCGTCGCCCGCTTGTAATCAAGGTGTCCCGGGTTCGATACCCGGTGGAGGCACTTTGAACTGTTGATCCAGTCCCGATTAACCTTACTGTCCATAAAGTTGACTTAAAACACCAAATCAACCAATCAATCGAGGGTTCAAGTTTCGATTACTAGTGGGTGCACATTATGAGTGGTTGGGTTCCAAGTTTTCGTCTAGACCCTCGCAGCTGGTGTAGTGGTACGTTGTCACTTTGTAATGAAAGATGTTCGGGTTCGATACTCGGTGGAGGCACATAGGTGGTTCAGATTCCAGTTTAAACTGTAGGCCTAGTGCCGATTAGCCTTTCTGTGCATAAAGTGGACTTAAAACTCAAACAAATGTCGATGAAGTGTATAATCCTCTACGTCTCTTGTTTCCCCTTTAATACCAAAGAAGTGAGACGAGGATTGTCTTATCGGCGCAGTGGATGATCATATATTAGGTACTTAAAGTATACAATTGGAACTTAATATTCGTTTACCAATATTTATTACAAAACATATTAGTACTTATACTTTCCAAATACAATTAATTCAACAGAAATGTCTATGGATTATCTCCCAGTTAACCTAGTTTCATTTGTCCCATTTGATAGTCAGCAGTCGGTAAGTAAAGGCTACACGAGTCAGAGCAAATCGCAACCCAGCCCAAAACCCCCCACAGCCAACATGACCCGGAGCAATCCACCAAAAAATCTAAACTAAAACAATTTCCTTTTCTTGCACTTTTAAGAACTCAAAATAAATCAATAGACTTTAGGTAAATTACACCCGGCCATGAGGGCCTATAAAGGGCGATAGACCGTAATGCAGTATACTCAGCCTGTCCAGCCAGTGTCCAGTACGTCAGAAGTCTCTCGTAGTCGGCAAGGATCTGCCACGCCAAACTTCTCGCTCGACCAGCGCAGAAGCCCAGCCAATGGCAGAACCTTCCAGAGTCACCTGTCTGTTGAGTCTACATCCGTCATTTATGAGCAATATTACACTATGGGCTTACAAAACAACCTCTCCCCCAAAAATTACAAGTTTCTAGCACATAGTGTACTACGAGTTACACATCTTTTCAGAATTCACATTTCTAACATACTCTTCTTACATAACCAAGTTTCAAGCTTTAGAGCGAGGTTTCGTAATAGTTATAGGGGTTTGCGCATGTCATCCCTCCAACTCCATCGCCTGTAAATATTCAAAAAGAAAAAGAAAACAAACTGGTACCAGTACAAGTTGACAAACATAAACCATTCATTCTTACTATAATACAGGCAACATACACGAAATCTACAATAATTTACATTTATATAATGGGAGAATCCTTAATTAACATTACATAGTCAGAGATCTTATCGATCCATGTATAAAATTATCTATTATTGCCTCTCCTGGGCTCCAAATATCTTTTCAATTTATGTACATGTACTTTGGAACATACCTTGTCATCATCAACTTTCTTAACCAGAACTGAATTCTCTGTTAGAAATTTACTTATGAAATATGGACCCTCGTACATATTAGAAAGACTTTTAGTTATCTTGTCCTCTAAGGAAGATTTAATCTTAGTTCTAACTAATACTTTGTCATTGACTTGAAACGTTATGGGTGCATATCGCTTCTTATACAATTGTTTTCTCTTTTCCCATTCCCTTTGCATATTTCTGATAGCATTTTTCCATTTATCTTGCAAATTACCATCTGCTACATTAAAATCCATATCAGATAATTGCCATTGGACTTCCAATGGATCCCACAATTGTCGTCCCAAAAACAATTCCGATGGAGTATATTTCAATGTATGATGGTATGAACAATTTAAACTATACTGTATCCTTTTCAAACCTTCATGCCATTTAGTTTGATCTGCTGAATAATAACATCTCAAGGCAGTTTTCAAAGTACGTATGTATCTTTCACTTAAATTGGCCTGAGTATTGCCAACAGATAATCTAATATGCTGAATTCCATGGTTAAATAAATAACTGGTAAATGCATCTGATACAAAATATGACGCATTGTCTGATACAATCTCATAACAATAGCCATAAGTCATAAAAATATGATCTAATTTATCAATCAATACCTTTGAAGTCAATTTCCTAATTGGCTCAAATATACAAAATTTTGATGCTCCATCTACCAGAACAAAAATATATTTATAACCATTAGATACCGGTAATGGTCCACAAATATCTATGTACAACCTTTTCATAGGAATTGTTACAATTTCAGACGTTAATATATTTTCAGGGGTTGTGTTTTTACACTTAGCTCGTTGACATACATCACAAGATTGAACTAAATCCTTAACATCCTGAGACATATGTTCCCAAGTAACGTGTCTCTGTAGACGCTTAAGTGTTTTCAACCAATTACCATGAGATCCTGTTCGCATATTAGTGTGATAATATAATATTAAAGGATGTTTCAAATTATCTGGTACACAGATTCTATAAGGAAAATTCTTGGCTTTAGTTCTTTTGCATAAGAAACCTCGATGCAATTTATAATTTGGGAAATTTATACCTTGCTCCATTTGTCTCATAATATTGGCCAATTCCTGATCTTTCAACATTTCTTTCTTCAAGGTATCGGCATGAAATGGGTTTACCAACATGGCCAAATTAACATTACTAACATAATCAGAATCTAATTCTTCCGTGTGATAATCTCTCCAATCATCCATACGAGATAATAAATCAGAAGTCACATTTTGCTTAGAGGGTATGTGCACCACTTCAAACTTATAACAAGAGAGTTTCTCCATCCATCTCGCATATTTGGAATATTTCCTAGATTGTTTAACCATATAACTAAGGGTCATATTATCTAATTGAATAATAAAAGGCTGAATTTTCAAACAGTATTCAAAACGTGATATGGCTTGCATTAAACTTATAAGTTCAATCTCATAAATTGTTCGTTTTCTATCAACTTCTTTTAATCTTTTAGAAAAGAACGCCACTGGTCTCAGATTATTATTTTCATCCGCTTGCAAAACACAAGAGCCGAATCCTCTCAAGGACCCATCACATTGAATAACAAACGGTTTATTTAAGTCAGGCAATTTCAAAATTACATGTTCTCTAAATAGATTTTTAATTTTTTCTAGTGCCTCTTGTTGCCTAGAACCCCAATGAAACTTTATTTTGGGTGTTCGGATTTCATTTAAGGGAGCTACCACAGTAGAATACTCTGGAATAAATTTAGAATAAAAATTTAAGGTACCCAATAATCTTAATAATCCTTTTAAATTTCTCGGAGAAGGGAGATTTTGAATAGCTTCAATTCTGTCTGGATCCATTTCACAATTTCCTTGCCCCACAATAAATCCCAAGAATTTTATTCTCCTTTTCAAAAAACAACTTTTATTGGGGGAAATAGTTAACCCATATTCTCGTAATCTCTGCAGTACTAAACGTAAATGTTCCAGATGTTCTTTCTCATTAGCACTATGAACAATTATGTCATCACAAAATAAATGTAAAAACCTTCCCTTATAATCATGAAAAACTTGGTTCATAACTCGTGACATGCAACTTGGCCCAATACTAATGCCAAAAGGAATGACCTTATATCTATACTGATTATTGGGAGTTACAAAGGCTGTTACATCTCTACTAGTTTCATCCAAGTTTACCTGGTTGAACGCTCTTTTCAAATCAATAACAGAAAATACTCTCCCCTGACTCAATTGAGCCATAGTTTCTTCCATATTAGCCACTGGGTGCGCATCATAGATTATTTTCTTATTCACTGCAGAATAATCACAAATAAGTCTTTTTGTCCCCCCTGAAGAAGGAATTACAAAGCAAGGTGCTGCGTACGGTGACGAAGATGCTTCAATAATGTTTTGTTCTAATAATTCAGTAATCACTCCATCTAGTTCCTGTTGTTTAGATGGTGGAACAAAATATGGACTCCGATGTACAGGAACATTATCATATAATTTAATTTTATACGAAAAGTTCTTTAAACGTCCTAGCTTAGAAGTAATAACATCAGAAAATTCACTTTTCAACTTACATAACTGTTGTTCAGTATCCTCTAATGCAAACTGTCCAAAAGATGCGCCAGAAACATCAGAAGCTCTGGATTCGAGTCCACGCCTTCTCTCTTGTGACCTCCACGAAGTCCTGGACTGGCACCGAAAGGAGTTCTCACCATTGTTTACATTTCTGACGAAGTTTTCCTGGTTCGCACCTGCTGCCTGCTGGAAAGCTACATGTTGACCTTGGTCAGTTCTCGAGCGCTGATAAGACCGAGCTCCGACACCTCGGCCTGTGCTGGCTGAACCCTGGGCAGGAGAACGTACAGGAAATGAAGGACGATCTTGTCTTTGTCTTTGACCTATATTCTGTAAAACACGAAAATTTTTGCATAAGCTTTCAGATGTCCATTTAATAGGGATTTTCTCATCACTTCCGGAAAAACCAACAATTTGTTCTAAATAGTTAATCACCATGTGGCACTGTTTCTGAAATCTCACACCAAGCACTAAGTCTAGAGGCATGTTTTTGCAAACATGAAAAGTTGTGGTCCACGATAAATTTCCAAGACCAACATTTAACATAACTCCTTTATTAATATTCATAAGGTTGTTGTTACCAACTATCACTTGCATATCCAAATCCCATTCTCGAACAGTTCCCCTAGTCTTTATTCGATCTAAGAGACTTTCACTAATTAAACTATATGTTGACGCAGAATCTAAACAGGCCAATAAATTCAGATTATTGATTTTACAGTCAACAAACACAGCAGTCACTTTAGTTTCACCACCTTGTCTGGGTCTTATGTCACTACGCGATCCTTGCAAAGCAAATTGAGCACCTCTCACCTGCATCGGACACCATCGCTCAAAATGATCACTTACTGAACATTTACGACAATATTTGGGCGTATATTCTTTGTATGCAGGACCTTTAGCCTTGAATTGTCGTTCGATATTTTGTAATCCCCAAAAATCTTTGGACAAATAAGAAAGTTTTTCTAAAACTTTCAACTCGTTCTGCAATTCATTTAAAGTATTAGGTATCCCCTTTAGATACAATTTTTGGGAATACTGAGGTTTAAGTCTATCAACAAGATAACTTACAAAAGTACATTCATCCATATCATACTGTAAAATCTTAGCAGCTCTAACTCTACTGTCTAAATACTCTAATGGAGTTTCATTGTCTCTTTGATTACCCAGTACATATTTATTACATAAATACTGTCTCCCAATAGAAGTTGCATACTTATTTAAGATCATTTGAAATACATCATTCCAAGGGATATTTTCAATTATACATTTCATCCATAATTTACCCATTTCAGTATTTAATTTTGGTAAAACTGCGAGCATAATCTCGTGAGAAGGAAACATTTTTCTGTCTTTAATACCCTGCAATACATACAAAAATCTATACAGGCTTTCAGCATTAATTTCCTTAACTATAGGTACGGTAGCTATTAATTGAGTCAAATTTTCTTTGGCCATTTCCATATTTAACTTTCTCAAATCGGACCTATTATATAATACTCGTTCGTCTTCATCAGACGACGAACTTTCCAAAGGCTTACTTGGGCGTTTATTCACCCACCGGGGTTTACAAGGTATCTTTACGTACGTTTCTACATCTTCCCCCTCCCTTTGTCGTCCTTGGGTATTTTCTGGGGTGTGTGGTAAGGGTCCCACAAATTCATTTAACAACTGCGAAGCAGAATGTTCTCTACGAGTTGAAGAAAGTGGGGGAAAAGGCGGACCAAAATTCCTCCCATCCACTGTTCCCGTAATATCTACAGTATAATAATTCCGAGAGGTAGCCATATTACCGCACCATTTTACAGTCTAACCAAACTAGAAATATTGATAGCCAATTGTACATAAGTACCAGAGACAGAACCAGCATGAAACCATGCTCTGCTCTTATAATCCTCTACGTCTCTTGTTTCCCCTTTAATACCAAAGAAGTGAGACGAGGATTGTCTTATCGGCGCAGTGGATGATCATATATTAGGTACTTAAAGTATACAATTGGAACTTAATATTCGTTTACCAATATTTATTACAAAACATATTAGTACTTATACTTTCCAAATACAATTAATTCAACAGAAATGTCTATGGATTATCTCCCAGTTAACCTAGTTTCATTTGTCCCATTTGATAGTCAGCAGTCGGTAAGTAAAGGCTACACGAGTCAGAGCAAATCGCAACCCAGCCCAAAACCCCCCACAGCCAACATGACCCGGAGCAATCCACCAAAAAATCTAAACTAAAACAATTTCCTTTTCTTGCACTTTTAAGAACTCAAAATAAATCAATAGACTTTAGGTAAATTACACCCGGCCATGAGGGCCTATAAAGGGCGATAGACTGTAATGCAGTATACTCAGCCTGTCCAGCCAGTGTCCAGTACGTCAGAAGTCTCTCGTAGTCGGCAAGGATCTGCCACGCCAAACTTCTCGCTCGACCAGCGCAGAAGCCCAGCCAATGGCAGAACCTTCCAGAGTCACCTGTCTGTTGAGTCTACATCCGTTATTTATGAGCAATATTACACTATGGGCTTACAAGTGCTAGCGTCGTCGCCTTGTGATCAAGGGCTCCAGGCATAGTCGGCGATTAGGGGCGGGGACGGGGGGGGGGACAGTAGCCCCCCACTTTTTGTACCTCCCCCGTAGTTTCGGAACCCAATCGTCGTCATTGGCTCCAGGGTTCGATATCCGGTTGTGGCCCATAGTTGTTTGGATCCCCCTTTGAACTGTAGGTCCAGTCCCGATTATCCTTACTGTGCATAAGGTCAAAAATACAAACTCGAACACAAGCATTCGTCGGTTGACGATTACCCTACCTGTGCATAAAGCGTACCTAAAGAACTTTGCCAGGACTTGAACGCTTTCGTTCGTTCGGTGTTATTAAAGAAAATAACTGATTGTAGGTAATGCAGCTGCTACGCTAACAACTATACCTCTTACGGCAACCCGTAGGTGACTGAGCGGGTTGAGTGGTCAACTCCCGTTCTCACCACTCGAGTTCAAGTCCCCGCTTGTTTATGAGTGTTCTTCTGAGTGTCCCTTCTTCAACTTAATTTAATCATTGTTCAACCTCATCGTTGCGGTTAAACAAAAGCGGCAGCAAATTGAAGCTAAATAAGAAAGATACAAATATCTCGTAAGGTGTATAAAACTGACTACCATAGAAAATGAGTCATAAGTTACGTGCTGCTTGGAATCAAATCCTGCATGTGAACAACACCTTCTTACAAGGCCTGCGCAGAAACTCCTTGCTTACACGCGTCATCAGTAGCAGGTCTTGGATCATAGTAAAGTCAGCATTACAGTGTCAAATGTGTTTTTACACTTCACTCACCCGCACCTGTAATATTTAGTTAATTTTCTGTGTTTGTTAAATTGTTTTGCGTGACTTTTCTGCCACTTTTGCTAATCGACGCGATGAGGATGAGTGATGGTTAGGTGAAATTAGTGAATTGGAGACGAATAACTCACAAGTACATGGCGGAAGACGAGCCCGGAAACTTCGGTGTCGAGATTGAAAGTCGGCCACTTTACGCTCTATTGTGCTCAATACATTGAGTTGTGAGTACATTTATGTGTGCAGATAGGCTAATCGGGACTGGATCTATACTCTGTCCCGAGAATCTCTGGAGAAAAAGCAAGCCTCTGCGCAAGTAGTGACTCGCGAGGGCTCGACCAGTGAACAATTACCAGGTAGCGGAAGGAAAGCAACTGCAGCAGCAGCTTGTACTGCTTCGCTCCGCCCACTCGTTCTCTCCCCTTCCTTCGCAGCCTTGCTCCGCAGATTCCCTGGATAGAGTATACAGTTTAAAGTCGGGCCCGAAGCACTGTGTGTCCGAACCCGGCACCCCTTGATTACAAGGCGAAGACGTTACCACGCCATCAGGGAGGTCCTTATGTTCAATGGCCTACCATTGATGACGTCTCTGCGTAGGCCTTGCATACAAGACAGTGTTGGTCTGAATAGCTTCATTAGCAGCAGCCTCCGTCAAAGTTACACCCCCCTCACTACATTACAGATTTTCCGTTTCTGTACAGCTTGTTACCTTTCCTACCATTCTTTAACGGAACGTTTGTAGCGATAACCTTGAAAGGTGCGTAGAGGGGATAAAGAGCGAAGGTTCGAATGCCGGAAGGAAAAACAAAAGTTTCGCCGCAACGGCGACAATGTTGCATTCGGAGAGCCAGTTCCTAGAGCGTGTGGGTGATAAAGATTTGGGAACGAGAGAGTGTGGAGGGGAGGACGAGATAAACAGATGAAACTTTGTGAGAGTACATGGACTTAGCCGAGTCCTCCGGAATTCAATAAGGAAGGGAGCCCCCCTTCCCCTCTTTCTCTCCTAGCTGCGAGAACATCTCAAAAGTGACGCCGAAAGTTCTTGGTGGTTTTAAGCAAAAGTTCAAATTGCATTTCCCGTTTGGAAGAACCTTTTTCCTTCTCGCTTTCTCCTCTATCCGTAAATTCTTCCCTTTCTTCTTGTCTTTGTATTTCCTTAAACAATGCCTCCCGTTGCAAGCTGCACTGGATATGTTAGCAGTCCGCCATATTGTTTTCGCATACGGGATAGGAGTACAGAACCGCCTATTGTGGTCGGCTGAGGTAAGGGAAGATTTTTTTGTTCGTGTGCGAGGAAAACCAATTTTCGGCGGGGTGTCTGGGAGAAACTTTTCCTCCCCACTTCGGTTCTGCAAATCCAGCTGCATTAGTTTTATGATGTGGCGTAAGTAATTTAAACTTTTCGAACGCGGACTTGATTTTCTGCTACACGAACTGAAGGATATTTCGCACAGGCGAGTTCCGAGTTGCATACTAAAGAAGGTGGTGCATTTGGGAGATGACTTCTCTTCTTATAACTAGGTATCATGCCATGTCTACTTTTGCTTACAGAACGAAATTAAACTTTTTACCCTCAGGAAAATGGAACATGAGAGATTCTCCTATTGGACGTGTTAGCACACAGAAAGTAAAGTAAGGCTTAGTTGTGTGATAAGTAAGACTTAGTTGTATGATAAGTAAGACTTAGTTGTGTAAGTAAGACTTAGTTGTGTGATAAGTAAGACTTAGTTGTGTGATAAGCAAGACAAGAATCTCCTTGCAAGAGCAATCCTGCTGCAAGGCTGTAGACGATTTTGGCTCACTATTTTGCCTTGCTTTCAATGTGGGTGCCGTGGTGTTCAGCAAGCAGTGTGTCCCATCTTAGGCTCTGGATGATCTTGTCCTAATTTTAGGAACAGTCCAGAGCCTTTCGTGAGACAATTCTCTTCTGGGGAGATGCTGGATGCTCCTCTACGGACCGTGGCTTCATCTCGAGAACGAGAGAGGCGTTCCTTCCGAGGTCTCCAGTGAGGACTAAAGCTCCTTGTGCTGGGATGCTCAAGACTGCTGAACAATCAGCCCTTGAGTGGAGTTTAAGGACCGGGCTCCATAGAAATGGACGTGTGTGGGAAGGGGAAGAAAGGTATCGTGTTCGATGAGGAGGCTGCGAGAAACTGAGACCTAGAGAAGGTAGAGAGGGAGAGGGCTTTGGCTGAGATAAGCGCTTGGAGAACAGAATTTTCATTGTTGTCCACTGTCGTGGGATCTCATTAGGTTCTCCACTTGTCTTTTCTTTCTCCCGAATCACTTCATGGGGAGAAGTGGATGGAGCATTCGGCATTGTCCTCGTCGAATGGGGACCGTTGCAGATACGTTCCTCAGGGTCACGTTACACTAATCGGCCGAAGGCTTTGTCTGTTCTCGGTTACTGAGAGCGACAGAAAGATGAAACATGCTGTGTAGTTGGAGTCAGGTCCGAGATACAGTGCACCAAGGGCGGGGTAAAGAATCTGTGTAGGCGTCTAGAATGGCAAGGGGGCGTTCTAAAGCTGAGTGCACACTGGAGCAGAGGCGCGGTTAAGTGATACACGCGACAGAAATGTCGTTTGAGAAATATACATGACGAGCGGCTATCGACAGCTTTAGTAACTTGGGAGATATATGCTAACACTAAACCTGATCTGCCTAGCCTATACACGTAGGCATACAACAGCAAAAATAGGCATGTAAATAGGTTAGGCAGGTTAAGTTTTCTTTACTTAAGCTATTATGTGTATACATAGATAGGTCACAGACGCGCGGGTCTAGTCGGTAGGGCGTCTGACTTCCACGCGGGAGACCCGGGTTCGATTCCCGGGGTGGGTGATCTAAGGTTCCCGCATAAAGCGACTCTGGGGGTCACCCAGCCTCAAATCAATGGGTACCAGGGGGCAACCCTAAGGGGTAAGGGCAACCGGAGCGTGATGGTGATCACATCACATCGCCTTACCCTTACATCTCCTAAATGTGCCTTCGAGGCACAGTGATATATGCACGGGGAACTTTACCTTTACCTTATATAGATAGGTTAGGCATTTCAGGTTGGGTGCTGTTAGTATGTATTTCTAGAGTTGCTAAGGCCGTCGCTGGCCGCTCGCTATAAATGTATCGAAGTACAAGGTCGCCCCCTGAGGCAGAAGCCCTGCGAAGGAAAGAAGGCGCGGCAATTGTTTTCCTTTTGGAGGTGACTTGGGAGTTCTGGAAGAAACAGTTCCCTTCGCGGACTTGTATATTGTTCAAATTTAATCTTGTTTTACATTTACGAAAAGTTCCCGTCTCTTTTAGTAATAACGCATTAAAGTACAATGACTCCAAAATGCTATTATGTTCATATTATAGAGTAGAATTGCATTGATGAAAAGGGGGCTGTTAATGTTAATGCTATCTCATCTCAAACTTTGTGTACATTTGTTTAATAAGATCTTGTTTCCTATGGCTCTGAGATTAAATCCTGGACTGGGTTTTTGTGTCCTCTTGTGTTTTTCCTTTCATCAGTGAGATCTAATCATCATGCATCCTCATCGTTGTGTTTAGCTAAGTGCACCAAACTATATACAGGAAACGTATTCAACTCCATGGCGGTGCGATTAACACAGGGGTCACGAGTCCGAATCCCGAACAGGGCATGAGTGTTACTCACGAGTGTCCCTTCATCAATTTCATCATATCATCACTCATCCTCATCGTCGCCAACAGTTGCAGAAAAGCGAAGTAAAATATGCGATATCAGTCAATCAAATCAAACATCTAATGATTATTCATCCTCATCGTCGTGATCAACTAGAGAGGAGGGTAGAATGACGTAAAGTGCTAATATTTTACAATATACAAAACGTCAGAGACTTATTCAAAGCTAGAGAGAGATCTTATATCTTAAAGGGCACAGAAGCAAAACTATTTTTATACACCGGCCACTGAAAATAATCAGAACAGAAATAAACTGTCTCAACTGCCTACGACTATGTTCCTCCTCTCTGTTTTTTCTTCTGGTTCAATCTTCTCCCTTTATCTCTCCTATCCCCTCTCCATCTAGTAAGGCTGCTCCAGCCTTGTTTGCCTCATCGTCTGTCACCGACAGAAGCCACTATAAATAAGTTATGAAGCCAGTTACATCTCTTGGGGCAATGCAGCTTCAGTACCTGCTTCCAACCCTTGATGTTGTCATTGTTACGACTCCTCGGGACCTCCATTGTCTTCCGCGCGGTGTATTTACAAAGGGGATGGCAGGAAAGGGCGCAGCGCTCCGTGGAGATGATGTTTCTTCCTTTTGTCTCCGGTCGTTCCTCTACTTCATCTCCGTCTCTCCTGAAATAAGTAGCCGTATTCATATGCTTATGTCTCCAGGGGTCTTGGGCGTTATGGTGGAGGATGGAATCGAAACCGAGATGAGACGAGAGGGGCTAGGCTTGTTGTCCGTTTGTCTCGTGTCGTTCGATATACTATTGTCTGTCCCCTTTTCTCGGGTCGTTCGATATACTATTGTCTGTCCGCTGGTCTCGTGTCGTTCGAGATACTATTGTCTGTCTGCTGGTCTCGTTGTTCGAGATACTATTACTGTCTGTCAGCTGGTCTCGTGTCGTTCGAGATGCTATTGTCAGTCAGATGTTCTCGTGTCGTTCGAGATTGTTGTCTGTCAGCTGGTCTCGTGTCGTTCGAGATACTATTGTCTGTCAGCTGTTCTCGTGTCGTTCGAGATACTAGTTATTGTCTGTCAGCTGGTCTTGTCGTTCGAGATACTATTGTCTGTCAGCTGGTCTCGTGTCGTTCGAGATACTATTGTCTGTCAGCTGGTCTCGTGTCGTTCGAGATACTATTGTCTGTCAGCTGTTCTCGTGTCGTTCGAGATACTAGTTATTGTCTGTCAGCTGGTCTTGTCGTTCGAGATGCTATTGTCTGTCAGATGTTCTCGTGTCGTTCGAGATACTATTGTCTGTCAGCTGGTCTCGTGTCGTTCGAGATACTATTGTCTGTCAGCTGGTCTCCCCGTTCGAGATACTATTGTCTGTCAGATATTCTCGTGTCGTTCGAGATACTATTTATTGTCTGTCAGCTGGTCTCGTCGTTCGAGATGCTATTGTCTGTCAGATGTTCTCGTGTCGGTCGAGATACTATTTATTGTCTGTCAGCTGGTCTCGTCGTTCGAGATGCTATTGTCTGTCAGCTGTTCTCGTGTCGTTCGAGATACTATTGCCAATACTTTCAATGTCCGCTGCACCAAAATACATTAACCTGTAATCCTAGTAACATCATTGATTAGGTTTAATTTAATTTCCTATTAACCTAGTAATCCTAGTAAAAATATTGATTGACTCCTTTGACTTAATTTAATTTCCTTTTCTGCCACTTTTGGCTAATCGCAAAGATGAGGATGAGTGATGATATGATGAAATTGATGAAGGAACACTCACAAAGCACACCCATGCCAAGACATGGATTCGAACCCAGGACATGTGGCGTCGTAGCGCGATGTGATAACCACTCCTCCGGGTGAAGTGGTTATCACAGCGAAGGTCGCCCGGTGAAAACATTTCAGCAGAAGATGCAGAAGCCATGTACATCTACCACCATCCAATTAAGTGATTCATCCTTGTTAGCGTCGGATGAAAATTCACGATATTATTAGATTGTTCGATTGATTTATTTTTGGACATAACCACCGATGTCATTATCTTCTGATGAGAATCCAATACATTGGAGCTTTTTTCGTTTTTTAAAAATGCAGTTTCGGAGAACAACAGACTAATATTTTTGGAATGTGCGTGGGAACAAATGAGTTTGAAATCCCTCTTGGATTACTTGCATTAGTGGGATAAAAGCTTTCCTTTTGCAATGAGCCTAATGGAGGAATCCATGGATTTTTTCATGTTTACAGTCGCACAGTGGTGGAATTTCTCACTGTCATTGCGATGAGAATTTCAGGATAGAAGTTTAGCTGTTTCTGTTTTTGACCAGGTTTTAGGTTGACCTATCTCATGCACATATAGGTGTATCGAAAGGAAGGCATTTTGCTCCTTTGCCGAGTCTCCCACCCTCGAGCGTATACAATGGTATATAATTTTCATGTGACAATAATCGTAGACGCATATACCGGCTGGCCAGGATTAAAGTTACCCAACTCAGAGCTCTCTGTAGCCTGTTTGAGGCATCGTAGAACTCTGACATTTGGTGAATCCACTATACAGACCATGGGAAAGATGATGGCGATAAAAATAGCTCAATTTTCCGCCACCAGGTTGAAATGTGGCGCTGTACTTCCATGATTGGTTGTACAAATAATCACGTTAAGTGATTTAGCTGAGTTATTAATTAGAAAGATATTTGTTAGTGGCTGGAAGTTGCGAGAAGATAATCTCTCGTGTATTGCAAGGTAAAGGCAAATCCATAACCAATTGGAGCCGTTTACGTCATTATTATAACCCGTTATGGAAGTACATCGCCACATTTCAACCTGGTGGCGGAAAATTGAACTATATTTTTTTTATCGCCATCCTCTTCCCCATGGTCTGCATAGTGGATTCACCAAATTTCAGAGTTCTACGATGCCTCAAACAGGCTACAGAGGGCTCTGAGTTGGGTAACTTTAATTTTAGCCACCCGGTATAACTATCGTATCATACCTTCAGTTAACTGAAAACTGTAACGGCCGGATCGCATCTTTGGGTAACATACTCTCGGTATGGGGATCGACTTCCTGGGGTGTGTAAGCTCAATCCCATTTATACACTAATTATAAATAATGGTAAGCCTCAGCTGCGAGAAGTGAAAACACAACACTCAAATGTGTTTTGCATCGTCATGGTTGGACCCGGTACATATTTGGATATGAAAGTAAATATTCTTACCCGTCTCAGCGATAGATCTGAATCTCCTCGGAATTACGGAGATACCTGCTTCACCAACAACTCCCGATTGACCCTCTTCACTCTCCCCCCAACTATTTATTCTCCCCTCTTTCCACATAACAATTCCCGGTTATTCAGGTGTCATCCTTCCTACTCGCCCATTTCCTGCTTCTCTTCCTCAGTAAATCAAACTCGGCATATGACATAAGCACTCCATGAATATTTCCTGGCTGGCTGATTGCTAACTGTCTGGGAATAAGGACAATTTTTATATTACTAAATTTCGTCTTCCTGATTTTCAATGATTATCCTTCCTTTCTTTATACATAATTATCATCTCTTTACGCTAAACTACATTTTAACATAGAGATGATGAATATGTTCACTTACTTTCACTTCAATTTCACTGCGTCTTTTCACGATCCATATTTAAGGCCCCTTAAACAAGAGACAAATTACAATTATACGTGTACTACTGGGCTTCTATTGTACACCGATCGTTTTGCGTGTTGGAACGAAGAAGCTCTCGATTCCATACGCTATCTAGCGTTGTCCGTGGGAACTATTTGGCGCTCGAGCGAAATCATCTCCCTGCAGTACCCTAGTTGTTACGTAAGGCACCCACCCAAAAGTCAATCTCGCTTCCACCTAGTACACACCTGTATCTGCTTCTTCCAGGCTAACGAGGCTTTGGCGTCTGGACCAACGGCCAGTATAATCCTCCGTAGGGCTGTGTTGTCCTTGTGTGTGCTGAGTGTCCCTTTGCAGCCTCAGCTTTTAATTGGAAGGAGATTTTAGTCCTCAGAGACATATAGTTTAATTATTGTTAAGTAATGAATAAACGAGTTGAGTAAGGAAATTTTAAAAGTATATTTTTTGCTTATTAGAGGCCTGTCGTCAATTTTGTTTACGTTGAGGACTTATCCCCATATTGCGTGACGGGAAAAAAATAGCCTGTGTGTCAAAATCAATCAATCAACCCATCATCACATCATTCAATTCTTTGAATGATAGTGAGAATGGCTCTATATTAGCATGCAATGTTATTTGGAATTCAAGTCCTCTCTCCACAAAAATTACAAATAGTAGCATAAATGAAGAAAACATTAGTACAGTATTCTTGAGGGGGTGGGGGGGGGGCGTGGAGTAGTTGGCTAGAGCAATGGATCTGCAGTAGAAATCACAGCTCTGTAATAGGTTCGACCACCACCAGTTCCAAATGTATTTATCCTTAAGACGAGAGAAGAGGTGATCTGTTCAAATGCAGTACTAGAAGAAGTACATTTTAAAGCTCTAGTCAATGGATAATGTAAATAACATTGCATCCCAATCAACTTATACCTGGTCTACACTGAGGCATTCTGAAAGTATTGAAAGGCGAACACACAGTCACTTCCATACTGGCCAATTTATTACAGGAAATAAACTTACATCTCCTTAGTAGAGGCAAGATGGTTAGACTTCATGTACTTTAGCACTAGCTCGGAGAAACTAGTTCCTAACAAGCAATTCCTCAGTTCGAGGCAGTGAGACAGTTCTTGGATTCTAGATATAAGAGCCGGATCCTGTGGCCGAGTGGTTAGCACATCGTGCTGCGACGCCAAGTTCCCGGGTTCGAATCCCGCTCGGGTTTGGTTGTTTGTGAATGTCCATTCATCACTTTCATCATTTCATCACTCATCCCCATCTTCAAAAATTAGCCAATAGGCACAAAACGCGAAGAAAAATAAACTAAATCAAATCAAATCAAATCTAGAAATAAGAACTTATTAGCTGAGCTGGGGATTGCAGGTAAAGTATTTTCTTATTCTCGTCCTGGGATACCAGACAGTTATCGTAAAATAAAAGAACTCCTAGGCAAGAAAATTCCGGATTTTTGTACCTGAGTTCTTAATGTCCTATCCCTTTCATTCCAAATTTATGACACCATTTTCAAACATACAAAGAAATTATTTAATTATAATTCAATGAACAGGATACAATTTTGAAATTAAGGTGATACGTATACATTTCTTTCTTTATAACTACTTGGCAATACAACTTGCGACAGTGCATCCATTAATAGATTACATACAGATTGATAGATATGGAACAAACAAACATCACTATCTTGTTGCATGGAAATTTCCATTACAAGAAGATACCAAAATTTATACTTTATTTTGCAATCAAAGGACCTATGGGAGGGTAACCTAATCAGCATCAGAATAAGTTGTATTTTATGTCTAACTGGAAATGGAACGGGTATCCATTGCTTAAAAGGCAGTAGATTAACACACCCGCCATCTAGGAGACATTATTATAACTACAGCCCCTTTGTATCATGAATACTCCTACGTAACTATAATTCAAATGGAACTGATGCGAAGCCGCTGCAAGTTTTAGAAAACCTTGGGGAGATTTGCGCTTTTCATCCCAGACTATTTTTAGTAAATCCATTTTACGTTATTAGGTCCATGTTTCCGGCAGATGACACAACAACTCCGGAACGAGACAGAACGAAAAAAAAAATAACAAAAAACAAACAAACAAGAAAGGGAGAAAATCTATCACAATCATTTGTTTGCGAAGCTGTTATAGAATTCAATTGAGGGATTAAAATGAGTACTTGACATATTATTCTTGTTTCCTTTTCCCTTCCCTACTAATCACATAACTCCATTTCAACCCCTCCCAAAAAACGTTTTCTGACCATTGTGTTTTTTGTTTAGGGGGGTGTATCCGCCACCCCATCCCAACCCCCCGTTTCCAGCTCTCATCCCGTGCAGCCGAGCAGTTTCCTTCGTTTTCGACAGGGCAAAAATGAAACAAACAAAAAAAGAACCTGCGTGCAAATATGCATATTTATCAATAGGATTTCCCTGCCCCCTCCCCCCGTTTCCCTTCAGTGCAAACTCGAATTTGCGGGATTTTTTGCAGCAAGCAAAGACCTGAGATATATGGAATGCCAAATCGGATTTTCCGCCTGCGGCGATGGAGTATCGTTTGTGTTTCGTTATGCCTACGCAATGATGTGTACGGACCAAAGCTGTTTGGTGTTATATCGTGCGAATCGGCACACTGATATCCCATGGCATAGATTTTGCAATCCCATTAGTATAGCTTTCTGGCCTCTTGGTCACCTGGCAGAATGCTGGGCTGTGAATAAGCGTTAGTAGTTTCATGTTTCTTCACCCACTTGTGCCGACCTCAGTGGCGGAGTGGTTAGCACAGCGCTCCATAAAGCTCGGGCCCGAATCCCGCCTGGACATTGCCGTTCATTGTGAGTGTCCATCATATTCGTGATTAGCCAAAAGTGGCAGAAAAGCGAAGTAAAATAAAGCAATCAATCTTCACTCGTTCTTATCTTTGCGGTGTTACCTTGTACAGTCACGGACACTTCTGGGTTGTATCATTGATTGATTGATTTGCTTTGTTTTACTTCGCTTTTGTGCAATTTTTGGATAATTTGCGAAGATGGGGATGAAATTGATGAATGTACACTCACAAACATCTATGCCTAGGCCGAGATTTGAACCCGGGACCGCTGGCGTCATAGCGCAATGTGCTGATCACTCTCCCAGGGGTCCGGCTGGGTTGTAACGGTCTCACTATTAGTCAATGAGGTCGTTACAAGCCACAATTGGTGACTGTACCTGTCTGAGCCGTTACCTTGTACGTTAGCACTGGTGCGTGGCGAAATAGATATTTCAAAAATATTTTAAATAGGAATGTGCCAAATGAACACCATAATGGCCAGACAAAAATTTTGAGATCGACTGCACACAGCTCAAATGTTTGTAAAGTGTCAACTCTATTATTTACAAAATGTCCTCGAGTCTGCAACAGTGATCAAGTGAGCTTCGAGACGCTATATTGTATAACACCATTAAGCCTTGTTTCCATGATATAAAAATTCAATATGCTGGCCAAGGCAGTACAAATCCCTTGGTGCAGAGTCTGAAGAAGACCTTGCTATAAGGTTGAAACGTTACGTTTAGTTTATGTTTTTATAATAAAATTAAATTACTGCCTTGGTCAGCATATTGAATTGCTATATTGTAATTTTAAAGATAGCATCTTCTGTATATTGAGCGCCTTGTAAACCGGTGGATGTGAAAAGCATAAGCGATCGTTTCGATTGTGTTCGGCTGAGATCGGTTATTTCCGTGTCTCAAAGTGCCGAACGCTGCCCACAGAACAAAATAAGCGAGAACCTCATGTTTAAGATAGTAAATGAAATCAGTCAACTGGCATAGCAACTGGAGTAAAAAATGAGCTAGCATAGTTCCACAAATAGGGTATAAAATGCATAAACTAGGTGAGATCTTGATGTTTAAACATCCTACCACTAGAACAAAAAATCTGAATATTTCCATTTCACATTAAAATAATGTTAAACAAGAGATTACAATGTACTGTGTACTTCAGTCAGATTGTGATCCCCTTAAATTCTTTATTTAAAAGTCCATCCGCTGTTCCACAACTTTACCCATAAATACCTTTCTATTTTTTCAAACCTTTATACATTAATTATTATGTAGCCTTGAAATTAAATGTTAATAAATAAATTATGGCATAATCATCAAAAGTAATAGTTCTAGGCTTGTTGACATTTAAAATTAAGTCTAACGAGTTGTCACTGGATCGAATGAAATCTTATAATTTCCTCTGGCCAACATAATTAAATTAATTTGGCAAGTGCTGGTTTCATTATCATGTATTTTGAATATCGAATAATACCTATGCTAATTGGTTCAAATATCTATTTTTCTTCTCTCTCTCTCTCTCCCCTCCCTCTCTCTCCGGTTTCTTTGTTTATCTTCCTATCTCTCATTCTCTATCGTTTTTATCATATCTCTCCGTCTCTCTCTCTCTCTGTCTATCCGACTTCTTTGTTTACCTTCCTATCTCTCATTCTCTATCGTTTCTATCTCTCCGTATCTCTCTCTCCCTCTCTCTCTCTCTCTCTCTCTCTCTCTCTCTCTCTCTCTCTCTCCCTCTCCCTCTCTCTGGATTCCTTTAATTCTGTAAACTACTACAAAGATCCCGCATAATTGATGCCGGAGTCTGGTATAGGCCTTTTAGGCACAATTGAGCAAAATTGGCGCTAAACTTCAACAAAAGCATTTGTAGGCATTTTTCTTTCATCGGGAAAGAAACATGATATTCAAACATTAAAGGCTATGCTTTCTGAAGCCGCGGTAGCTCAGTTGGTAGAGCATCTGGCTACCACGTGAGAAACCCGGGTTCGAACTGTAGCCGGAAATTTTCCAGTCATTTCCCTGTTTCTCCGCGGCTCTGAGGCCCACCCAGCCTCGTATCAATGACTATCTGGGGGCAACCCTGAGGTGTAAATGATCACCCCCAAATGGCCAAGATCAAGAATATGTGGAACTCCACCTCCACATCACCCCATATGCCTTCATGGCATGTGCTCACATGAACAGTGGCACCTTAACTTTAAAGGTTATGCTATACAAAAAGGCACAAATCCTTGTCACCATAATGAGATGGTGGCCTATCCAGATTTTGCAACTCATCGGGGAATGGTCGACGTTCCTTTTCAATATTCTCAATTGAAGAGAGCAGAGACTTGGGGAAAGGGGAGGATAACATGTAACTCTCATTCTATCGAATCACGCCCGGTCAAAACGACTTCTCCTTCGCACAAATTGACATAACAAAAGAAGGGGGCGGATTGGTGCAGTCAACTGTCACGGCGAGCTAATATGATAAATGATTCCCCCTTCTTTTCTCCGACTGCTCGTGGAAAATCCCGTAACAAATGGCGCAAATCAGAGCGAGAGACATCTGCTGTGTAAACGGCTAACGAAGTTCGGTGGGAAGGAGAAAAACCGGAAGTTAACGCGGAGCATTCTGGGAGTTTCCTCCGCCACGTGGTGCTGTGGTTGTTCGCAGACAATAAACCGAAGCTCACGTATCTGTGGGATTGTAATCAACATGCATGGAAAGGGGGGGGGGGGCGAGGGAGTTGACACTCCTTTAGCCAACAGTAACATCTTGTTTGTCTGAATTGTTAAGTTAACTTTATGCACAGATAGGTTAATCGGGACTGAACCTACAGTTTAGAGTGTGGTCTGAACCGCTATGCAATATGCCTGAACCAGGTATCGAACCCGTGATCCCTTGATTACAAGGCGACGATAATACCACTATGTCATGATGGGAAAATAGTAGGAACACTCAACAATGGATAATGTTCAATTAACATTGCACGTTTGTAAAGAACATTGTCACTAACATTCATAGAATTATCTGCACCTATTAGCACCTATAAAAGAAAGTAAAGTAAAAGTAAAGTGCTCCCCTGTGCTTTGCACTACGCCATGAAGGCGTATAGGCATATGGAATTAGCGCTCCTCACGTTCTTGATCACGGCCGAAGGTGGGGGATGTGATCTTTACCCCCCAGAGTTTCCTCCAGGTGCCCACTTTATACGACGCTGGGTGGGCGTCGGAGCCGCTTGAACAGATGGAGAAAAACCCGGTTCTCCCCCGCCGGGGATCGAACCCTTGTCTCTCGAATGGTAGTCAGAGGCCCTAACGACTTTTTTTTTTAAAGGAAAGCCCTTAAGCGGAAGCTTCCCCCATCACACATCATTCACTCATATCATTTCAGTCAAATTTCTATTTCAGGACAGACAATCACAAATACCTATACCTTACCCGAGACTCGAACCCGGAACCCCTGGTGTTGTAGCGCGCTCTGCTAACCACTTCGCCACGGAGGTCGACTGAGCTACCGCTGGCACCTATTAAGACAATACAATGTTCTTCAAACAGGCTCTGGCAACACTGCCTTTGACGTTTCTAACACAACTCTAATAGAATTTTATTTTGTTCAAATCGAAAGAAACATTCAAAAAACATAAAAACTAAATTAGTTTTTATAACACGAGTAACTTAAAAAATCCGAAAACCTTTCACTGTACGACATTTGAAAGACACGTGAAATAGCAAAAAAGAAAGATAGAATAGCACTTGCCTTGTTGCAGACGCGGTGCAGATAACACAACGCACGATAAATTATTCGTCCCGTAGGACATTCGAGAGGAGGGATTGTCGAATCTACACTAATGTTTTTCTCTTTTTTTTAATTTAAAATATATCCCGTTATAAACACAATTTATGACACTACCTTGCCACATGACATGTATACTGTAATAATTCAAAATGAGTAGATCCTGTAAAATTTGCTGAAATGGTAAAAAAAAGGGGGGGGGGCCTTGGCTCTAATTGCGGCCACTGCAAAACTGAAGCCATTCTCTTCATGGGAACAGGACGTTTGTTATTAAAACATTGTGGTTAGACAACATTACATTTGGGCCGAGGTATAACACTTTTATCTGTGCACAGTGGCGTACCCAGATTTTTTGGGGGGAGTTTATTGGTTGGTTGGTTGGTTGATTTGGTGTTTTAAGTCCACAGTATGCACTGGACTGGACCTACAGTTTAAAGTGGGATCGGAACCACTATGTGACTCCATCGAGTATAGAACCCGGGACCCCTTGATTACAAGTTAACAACGCTACCACTGCACCATCGGGGAGGCCTTGGTGGGATTTGATTCTGGTGTTTCATATCCCACAAGAAAGGTGCGTAAAGTTTTAAAGGGCTTGTGTGTGTCTTTTCTTTCTCTTTTCTTTGAGGGAGGCACATTGGGGTGTAACCTCTTTGCCCTTCTGGAGTTTTCCTAACGCTGTTGCCTCGTAATCGAAGGGTCAGGGGTTCAATTCCTGGTATTTCGAATCAATCGCACTGTGAACTGTAAGTCAGTATATATTGGCCCATCTGAGTATGAAGTGGACATACAGATACAAACTAACAATCCGTATGGCGCTCCTTACTACAGAATTTAATTATTGTCTATCAGTGGCGGCGATTAGGGGAGCGAGGGAGGCAGTTGCCCCCTACTTTTCGCCACTTTCACCACCGCACTCTGCTAATGCTTATCTACAAAGGGAAATATACTGTCTTTGTCCCTCCAGGTTTTGGAACCCAATCGCCACAACTGTTGTCTTTGGTTGTGTCGTGTCCATGTACACACTGTGACGGCGTAGGTCTAATGCAAAGTATAGAAGAAAGATAAACACTACATATTTGCAATCCATTGGCAATAACTGAAATTAGTTGATTTATTTATTGGGTTTATTTTGCTTCGCTTTTCTGCCACTTTTTGGCTAGTGGCGAGAATATGAGTGATGATATGATGAAATCGATGAACACTCACAAAGAACACCAAATGCCCAAGCCAGGATTCGAGCTCGGGACCACCCTCGTAGCGCGCTGTGCTAACCACTCCTCCATTGATGTAAGCAAACTTAAATTAGTGTACAAAATCGTTTTCAGATCAAAATGGTATGTTAATATACTTTATTTATTTCTTATATCTCAAGGCAACTTCTCGCAGTTTTTTCTAGAAATTGTATGTTTTCGATCATTGTATTGAAAGAGTACTGTAGCCCCATCGATCTCTCCTTTGGGCACGCTTATGCCTACGATCTTGTAGATACTTTTGACCGGAGAGCTCTAGTAATATTTTAACTTCGTATGCAATCGTGAAGATTCCAAATGTCCTGGAGATATCTTTTATGCACCCGATGGCAACACTGATTGACCTTTCGAACCCCCTACCGATTATAACCTCAATTGTAGTTCCCTCTCTTCGGAATAAGTGAAACTTCAACATGGAGACTTGGTTCGTAGATTTTCCATGCCTTCATCCCGGCATTGTTCTCTGCACTACATCCCCGCATCTTGGTGATGAATAATGCAGCTTCCCCCCTTCATAGCCCGATCTTGCAACGGCAGATCAGGGTACAAATCCATCTTCCCTTTGATGTCGAGGTAATAGCATTAATTATTTAAAATCAGCGCCGAGAGCTGCTCGTCTGTCCAGCGAAACTATTAACATCTTACTCAGATATTGACCTTTTTTAGTTTAAAAAAATCAGAGGTTGCCATCTGAGGATACAGGAAATCACTGGTGTTAGTGGAATCATTTTTTTCAATTCTTGATATAACATCCAGAAGGATGTTGACACGATATCTGCAGGTAATTTAGACCACATTCCCCGGAAACCAGTTTAAAATGAATGTTCCAATGGAAAATTTCTTATCTAGTAGATAAGCATGTACTGTTGCACAAGTTTGCTGCATTTTAGCACAGACCTATTATTGATCTACACAAATTTTCTAGCTTGAATTAATGCATGTATTCCTTAAGAAGAATAAGTCTTTGGGGCTCCACGTGCAGTCACTTATGAGCCACTGCGAAGGCTTTTCCACCCATCTGCCTGCGAACTGCGGTCATTGTCAAACTTTTTTCTCCATTAGTATAAACATACTGGTGTGATAAGCATGCACATAGATATTGACTTTTAATTTGCCGAGAAATTTCTGTAAGTTTCAGGCTATCAGAGGGCAAGAAATCATTCATATTTACTGGTGCAAGTGTGTATAGGAGGCACCGTCTTTAAAATGACAAAAATGGCATTTTGAAGCTCACTTCATCAGTGTTGCAGCCTTGAGATCGTTTTATAAATAGCAGTTGATACGAGGGTCACTATTTATATTTTGAGCCTTGGCAACACTGATTGAAGTTAGGCGCGATTTGACGTTTGCACGGAATCGTCTGGCATTATTGACCATAACGTACTTCAAATGCATCGATCAACTTACTTCCACATTTGGCGATGAAGCCCCATCCTTTGCCACTGTGAAACGCTGGTATAACGAATTTAATCGTGGCCGCCATTCGCTCACCGACGAGATTCGCGAAGGTCGTCCAAAATCAGTTGTTGTTCAAGAAAACATTGATGCTGTGCAAAACCTAATACTGCAAGATCGTCATGTGACATACTGTGAGATTGAGGCAACCATAGGCATTAGTTCCACCAGCATATATAAAATATTACATGATCATTTAGCTGTGAGAAAGGTATGTTCTCCTTGGATCCCACACAATTTGACAAAAACTCAAAAAGACGCTCGCGTCAATTGGTGCAAACAAATGCTCAATAAATACAATCGTGGTGCTTCAAGAGACGTATATAAGATTGTAACAGGTGACGAATCATGGATATATGCATATGAGCCGGAACGTAAACAGCAGTCGACTGTATGGGTGTTTCAAGATGAACCCAATCCAACAAATGGTCGCTTGTTTTTTTCGGGAAAACTGGTCATGTGGCAACTGTGCCTTTAGAGGAACGTAGAACGGTCAACTCTAAATGGTACACAACAATTTGTTTGCCAGAGGTCTTCGGTCAAATACGGAAAACAAACAAACGCCGTCGGATCATTCTTCATGAAGACAATGCCAGCTGTCACACATCTCGTCTAACAACCGACTTTATGAACAGTCAAAAAATCGAATTGATGGGTCATCGGCCGTACAGTTCTGATTTGGCACTCAATGACTTCTTCTTGTTCCCGAATGTCAAGAATAAATTGCGTGGACAACGATTTTCGTCGGCGGAAGACGCCGTTGATGCGTTCAAAAACCATATTATGGAGGTGTCTCAAGAAGATTGGAGAAACTGCTTTGACAAATGGTTCGAACGAATACAAAAGTGAATTGACCATAAAGGAGAATACTTCAAAAAACAATAAAGCAGTTTTCAATGCCAAATTCCTGTTTTTTCATTGTTAGGCTCAAAATATAAATAGTGACCCTCGTACCTCGTGTAAATTTGTGTTGTTTGCAGTCTGCCGTATACAGACTTGTAAAGTTTCCATTTTCTGTCTCGTACAATTGCTACAACAATCTAACTTAAAGCAAAGGGTTCCTTGGAGAATCGCAAGTTTGCCTGAGGCAGTAGCGGCTTCTGCCTATTCGCACGCGCACACCTAAATAAATCTGCAATGCAATTAATTTTTATTAAACTTATTCACTGGATACTATCTCCTTCAAAACATCAAACGTTCCGAAGCCCAATCGCACCATCGCATTACCAGTGCCTGCCGCTGAGATACGTTCGCTCGGTGCTCGTCTGCTACTGTTTACAGCATGCAGTATCATGGGCTAAACTCGCACTGCTACTGCTGTGTTCACGACACAGCAGTGTTGCAGTCCTATTCCATTCGAGATCGTGTGGCGGAGTAGAGGCAGCCCAAACATTATCGTAAATCGTGGGATTTTTTTAAGGGACATTTGTATGGTATCTTCGCCCACCCTGTTCCAAGAAAGAAGAAGAGGAAGAAGGCAACCGAAAGCGAAACGCGTGTTTTAAACAATGTCTTGCATTGCCCTTGCTTAATGCAGCTTGGGCAAAATAAACTGTCCTTGTGGCGCTGTAGTCGATCAACCCGTGATCAGTCAGTTGTTTTCATTGTGTGTCTGTTCATACTTTGCAAAATTGTTGCGCTCTGCAATGCCCGTTCCTGTTTCAGTATAAAGTGTTTGATTTCATGATGAAAGGGAAAACTGTACATAGCGAAAACATATATGTGCGTAATATTTAACGTTGTTGAGTATTTGGAGGGAAGTTAGCTACAAAGCGACTGCAGTAATAATACGGATACTGCGGAAGGGGAAAATAATCTGAAATACGAAGCAGGGCAGTGTGGACAGAATGAGTACTGTTATTTTTATTTAATATTCTCTTGATTTCGCTAGATTTTATTTGTTTGGTCTGTCGGTCATTAGAAATACACAACTGCTAGATAGATTACAACTGATTTTCTGCATGTGGTCTTGCAGGAGCGGCGTGAGATAAAATTTTCAACTGCGCGAGGTGTTGCCCCCTCTTGTCGACCCTGCTGCTCCTACTTTCCACCTTGCTCCAATGTAAATCATGGCCATGTTATATATTTACGGTTTTGATGACGAAAAACAATAGCCTTATTTTAAAAATGCTTTGAGTGTTTATTGTAGGTATGTGAGAATGTGTTTATTTAATACCAACGTAATGGCATCAAAATAACAGTAATCTTTTAGCTTAAATTACTACATGATTTTGCAATATGCTTATTAAGTTCTTCAACATTAACTTCAATTAATTCTTGGCAACAATAAATCCAATTCTTTTTTTAAACGAATAGCCACGCACCCGGTGGAGACATAGTGGTTCGGATCACACTTTAAACTGTAGATCGTGTCTGCTTTTCTGTGCATAAATGGACCTAAAAAATAAACTGAAACAAATATGATTTGTCATGAAATACAACTCTCCCATACCCTCATTTTCAGTGAAAGGTGATCATAACTTGGGTTGCCAATACATTAAGCATCATTATGGACGCAAAAACACGAGCGTGTATTTGAGATGGGTGACTTGTAACACTTCTTCTGGACGCATGGTTGAAGTGCACACCCATAGGGCCACTGGCCTGAGCGGCCTTCTACCAAACGCCAAGTCCCTGTCTCGGCATTGTTTTACGTCTTTCGGAAATTATCTTCCATGCTACAGAGAGAACTGGAAAAGCTTCAAACAAGGATTGGCGCAGTTAAACTGCCCCCTTATGTCAAATCTATTCAATTCATGCAGTCTTTGGCGCATCATACCGAAAATCATTCTTTCTTTAGATAGAAGTAAATTATATACAGGTTGTTTCAGAAAAAATTGAGGGGTTGTATGTAATGTATCGCAAGTAAACTATTGAACTTACGTTAATGAAACCAGTCCAGAACTAACGAGGAACGTATACCGTTTGTGTGTGCATGTTTCATAAAGGTGAGAGTTCATATCCCTGCCGCTAGGCGACAGTAGTATCTGACTGAGCTAAGGACACTTTTCTTCGTGGGTGGTCCTTTATTTGCACTTACTTATAATTAATTTGCACGTACTTATAACTAATTTGCACGTACTTAGAACTAATTTGCACGGGTTTTAATTTATTTGCAAGTACTTAGAATACTTTACATTTATGTATTTGCATGTTTATAACTTTTTATGAATATATATTTATTTATTTTATGAAAAATATGTATATAGCAGGTAATTAGAGGTACTAAACGCTATGCATATGTTTTTATATTCATTACTGCAAAGTATGTAATGTATAAATCGATAATATTAATGTTTATAGTATTGAAAATAAGTTTTCTATGGTTTATGAACCGCTATGAACGGTGGTAATGGGTGTAGGTACAGGTCCAATTACGATTGGGGACGGTCCCGGTACTCGAACCCGCGATATGTAATATTATTAATTAGTACTATGTAATAATTGCATTATATTATGTAACACGGTGGTGCAACACGCTAGACAGAAGACGGTCTTTGAATCTCAACTCCGCTCTGATGCCAGACAGAGAGAATGAATTAATATTCCGCGCAGGTAGAGGAGAAAGGAATTTGGGAGATGTGCGGTCAAGGTCAAATGACGTCACAACGTCAGGACAAAGAAGGAACCCGATTGACCAATCAGAGAACGCGTCGGTAGATTTTCAGAACCGGTTTTTTCAAGGTTAACCAGTACGCAAGAACAGGGGAAAGCTATGCAATGCTGTAGGGCAGGGGAGGGATTCAACCAGACAACAAAGGATGTCTGAGAATGCGCAGCAATGGTCAAATCTCTGAAGCTATGCGGTTTCCGCCGCCAATTAATATTCCGCTCAGGTTTGCCTCCAAGGCACAGGACGCTTTAGCGCAGGTTTTTTTTTTATCTGTACTATGAAGAAGGGAGAGCTATTAGGGACGGGGCCTACAGTTTTCACCATTTTCTTTTATCACGGGGTAACGAACCTAGGACCCTTTGATTATTGATTTAGGTAGTAAATGTATGTTACTGTGTGCTATTTAACTTAATTTTGAGTTTATTTCTTACCAAACTTTGACTTTATGTCAAACATTTTCACAGCTTATCCTTATTTTTACCAAAATAACACTATTTGTACTATTCAGGCAACACTTTTATTAAATTTTGGACTCACAAAGACATTTTTTTCAACGTTTAACTTATTATTTTACAACTTTAAGTTAATTTTTTACCAAAATAACACTATTTGTACTAATCAGCAACATTTTTTATTAAATTTTGGACTCACAAAGACATTTTTTCAACTTTTAACTTATTATTTTACAACTTTAAGTTAATTTTTTACCAAAATAACACTATTTGTACTATTCAAGCAACATTTTTTATTAAATTTTGGACTCACAAAGACATTTTTTTCTACGTTTAACTTATTATTTTACAACTTTATATTAATTTTTTTACCAAAATAACACTATTTGTACTAATCAGGCAACATTTTTTATTAAATTTTGCACTCACAAAGACATTTTTCAACTTTTAACTTATTATTTTACAACTTTGTTAATTTTTTACCAAAATAACACTATTTGTACTATTCTGGCAACATTTTTTATTAAATTTTGCACTCACAAAGACATTTTTCAACTTTTAACTTATTATTTTACAACTTTATGTTAATTTTTTACCAAAATAACACTATTTGTACTAATCAGCAACATTGTTTATTAAATTTTGGACTCACAAAGACATTTTTTCAACGTTTAACTTATTATTTTACAACTTTAAGTTAATTTTTTACCAAAATAACACTATTTGTACTAATCAGGCAACATTTTTTATTAAATTTTGGACTCACAAAGACATTTTTTCAACTTTTAATTAATTATTTCACAATTTTATGTTATTTTTTTATCAAAATAACACTATTTGTACTAATCAGGCAACATTTTTTATTAAATTTTGCACTCACAAAGACATTTTTCAACTTTTAACTTATTATTTTACAACTTTATGTTAATTTTTTACCAAAATAACACTATTTGTACTAATCAGGCAACATTTTTTATTAAATTTTGCACTCACAAAGACATTTTTCAACTTTTAACTTATTATTTTACAACTTTATGTTAATTTTTTACCAAAATAACACTATTTGTACTATTCTGGCAACATTTTTTATTAAATTTTGCACTCACAAAGACATTTTTCAACTTTTAACTTATTATTTTACAACTTTATGTTAATTTTTTACCAAAATAACACAATTCAAATTGTTCAGGAAAGACTTTTAGTTACATTTTCGACACACTAAGTGTGTGATCTCAATTTCTATCTGTTTATTTTACAAGTTTATACCTATTTTTGACCTAAATAACACTATTTACACTATTCAGGAAAGACTTTTAGTTACATTTTGGACTCACAAAGTGTGTGTTCTCAACTATTATTTGTTTATTTCTCAAGTTTATTCTAATATTTACTCAAATAGCACGATTTGATCGTGTCTTTTATTACATTTTGGACACACACACACACACACACACACACACACACACACACACACAGAGAGAGAGAGAGAGAGAGAGAGAGAGAGAGAGATATTTTTCCAAGTTTACAGGATTATTCTCCAAGTTTACTCAAATAACACAATTTAAATGTGTTTTGAATTATATTTTGTACACATGAAGTGAGTTTTGACAAGTTCTACCCTTTTATTTTACAAGTTTAGGCTTAATATTACTCAAATAACACAATTTAATCCAGTCAGGAAGGATTTGTTATTATATTTTGGATGCACAAAGAGATGTTTTCAACTTTTTTACTGATTTTTTGCAGGGTATGTATTAATTTGTATTTATTTTGTTTCGTATCATATATACATTTACAAATTTTTAATTTAGAGTTTAGTATTTATTTAATTTTTTTTCAAAAATACTATAGAAAAAGTACTTTTAGCTAAAATGTAACCCACAGAATATATTATTATTATTATTATTATTATTATTATTAGGGTTTACTGATTTCCACTATGCTATTTTTGGTTCTGTATTTCTATATGTATTTATTTAGGTCCGGTTACGCCTGCTACGTAGGAAAGTTTGTTTATTTTAGAGTTTGCTGAGTATTTTGTTACTTTTATACCAGGTAAAGTTTCCAAAATATATCAGGTAGGGCTCCATCCATATACTTTTGTTTTTGCTGTTTGGAGATGATGCGATCAGCATCACTCTCCATCTGCTTTTTATTTTATGTACCCAATATTATTTTGAGGCTTAGTGAATTCTAGAGCCTATTTATGCAGGAGAGAGGGCTTGAAAATTTTGATTTCAGATAACCCACAACTATTTGTCAGAGTATTTTAAAGGATATTTTATATTTATTATGTGCCACTAGAATATCAAAGCTTGCTTAATTTTTATGTCTGTAACGCTGTTATTGTATTTCAGGCTAAGGCTTACTGGATAAAGTACACGAAATGTTTATCATTTCAACTATTTGCTTTTATACGAAGCCAAATTTTTAGTGTAACGAAAATTATTGTGTGTCTATAAAGACTGAAATCCCTTTCCCGATGGGTCCATAACTGGACGCTTACGAACATTGTTTCTTTTATTTTAAAAAAATATAACCATTTATCAATATATTGACAATACACAGGACAAGACGAAGTTCACAGACAACTGACTATATAGACCATAGATCCACTTGCTAAACTTTTTTACTATTCTAGAAGAATAATTTAGCCTTATAGCGTTTTTCAAGGTATTTTTAAGTATTACTGGATTTTTTGGGTGCATCAACACTTGGGTTATTTCCACTTGGTTTATTATACGAGGCTACAATCACTATTTGAACACTGAAATTCTCTGATTGAAACTAAAAGCTTAGGCTGTAACTAGGGACTTAGCATGTATATCGACAATTTATAGGACAACACGAACCTTACAAAGGATTATAGGTGACGTACGACCACACGTCAGAGCTTTGTTAATCTGCAAGAAGCATTTACAGCTAATATTACGAGGAAATGAGGTTGATTTTTACTGTTTCACAAGAATGCTATCTTTTATACACCCAATATTTGCTTTTTCAAGTAACTACTTGTACCAGAAGCACTTACAGGCCAACTCTAACTAGACTTTGATTTATACTATCTCAGGTGCTAAATTTATAAAGAACACTGATTGTGTATATTTCTGAGGAAGTACGCAAAAGCAGATTACCCGATTAAAGTATCTGAAAAACAGATTTTTCTATGCAAGTATATTTTTATTGACTGGCTTATTTAACAGACCAAACAGGAAGACTGCAAAATTCATTAAATGTAGTTCTATTGTATAGGTGGTTTCAGAGATATAAAAAGAACAAATATAAGATTTCGCTTTTTTTGCTTCTGAGGCTAATCGCGACGCTAAGGGTAAATGGCGAGGAAATGTAACGGAGGAGAAACAGTCCCAAAAGTTATGGACTGCATGTAAGTTAATACCACAGAGATATTACAGTAGGTGTAGGTTCTACCACCAGAACTTTTCTATTATAATAATACTGGTTATGCTGTACTGTTAGCTAAAGATACTGATATTTGAGAAACTTAAAAGCTTATTTGCAAAATTTTAGATAAATAATAATCTGTTAGACTGTAAACATATTTTATATCCATTCTGCACAAGATCCGATGACAAAATTTAAAAATTGTTATCGCTCAGACAGGGACTCGAACCCTGGACAGATAGGTTAAAAGCCTAACGCTATACCAACTAAGCTATCTGTGCACAAGGTATTGTTTTCTTGAAAAGTTAGTTATGTTAAGAAATATATTGAAACACTTGAGAACACTTTTGGTCTGGTTCGACAGAGAAGGAGACAACTTTTCCAAATTTTTACAGACTGGGTGTATTTTTCCACTATAGAGGCCTTCACTATATGTAATTCGAAACGCTAAAGTTCAGCTAGCTTCCAAAATTGAGGTAAAGATTGTGTTTGGCGAGATTAACAAGTTACAATTATATCCAGTTACGGACAAATAAAGCTAAAACTCTCAGATTTACTGTACTAGCCAAGTTTTAGTAACATTTTCTTCACTTTAGTACAAATACCAAAGGAATAGGTATATTTTATTTATAATTTGACAAAATGTACTAGTATTTAATTCACAAAGTTAGGTAAAAACAGTATTTTTTAAAAATATTGTTACTGCCTTCAAACGTTATGTTATTTAGCCACTAACAAGTGGTTTACACTGTTTGGCATCCTTTAAATAGGAAAAGAAGGAATTATTTGTTTAGTATTTTTACTACTTTATATTTATTTAGGAAAACAATTCTACAGGTTAACTTAATTTTTAACAAATTGTTACTAATGTATATATCAAAGTTATGTTATTTAGAGTGTATGAAGGCGTATAAAGTTAATATTTGTACTTATCAGTTCAACTAACAATTATATTTTACACACAAAAGATACAGTTAAATTACTTGAATCAGAGAATAATATTTTACAGTAATTGATTCATTCAGCACTAGTCAGTATTTTTATGCATCAGAAAGTTTTCTTAATTTTCTATTACGCATGCTATTTTGGGCTATTTTTAAAATGTATTTCTAGGGCAAACTGGATTAATTTTCTGCTTATAATGCACAATGCTTTGTACATTTATTATATTCTCTACTTACAATCCAAATATTATGCTTATTTAATGTATAACTAACTAACTCTCTAGCCTTGTTAAACCCGAATGTTCATGGCTGCAGCAACACATGCCTTTCATCTGTCCTTGTCCTGAGCAAGATCTATATACTCCTTTCCTTCCCTACCAATTTCCTTTAGGTCCATCTCTACATTATCCCTCCATCTTTGTTTTGCTCTTCCTATTGGTCTTTTACCATCAGGTTTCCCAACAAGAATCCTGTATACTCTTCTTTCCTCTCCCATTCGTACCACATGATCTACACACCTAAGTCTTTTTGATTTAATCATTCTAATAATATCTGGACATGAATACAAATTATGTACTTCTAAATTATGTAACCTTCTCCACTCATCTGTCTCCTCATCTGTTTTAGGCCCAAATATTTTCCTAAGGATTTTATTTTCAAATACTCTCAATTTATGTTCCTTTTTCAATGTAAGGGACCAGGTTTACTTACTGTATTTAACTTTTATTTTTTGTAATTAACAAAACTTAAAAGCTTATACTGTAGTTATTATATCTTTTTCTATCAGTTTATTTTGAAATTAATATTATTAGGTATAGTCTTTGATTTATAACTACATTGCTTTTTTCATCAATTTATCTAAGAGTACACGCAGACAAACACATGTGTACACACTTTTATGTAAATAGATATGCCTTTTTCTCAATATTTTAGTATGAAGATTGCACTTTAGCTATTTAAGCAAGGGTAGGAAAGGTAGGATTTCTGAGAATTTGTTGCTGGATTTTGTTGTTCAAGTATAGATGAGAACTGAACTGGGAGACTGTTTTGAACCTTTTCATGAGAGTTTGCATGTGAACTGTATGCAAATTGAGCACTATTGACTGTGCATGCTTCTAAGTTTTGCTGTTATTTCACATCAACTCTGTGAGACTGTAGACAGTTTTCCCATTTCAAGTAGTTTTTATTGATTGTATTTGTATATGTTTTGGGGACTTAGCAGTTTTATGTTATGAGGCAGTTTGTTGTAGAATATTTTTACCGGATTGTTTTGAGATATTGAGTGTCTGCTGTTTTACTTGTAATTATTTTCCTTTTTGTGTTGTGTATTTGACTATATTTTGTCCAAGTTCGTAGTATTTAGAATAATTGTTATTGACTTGCAGATGTAGGGAGTAATAATCCTTTGCAAGATGCCCTATACTTTAGTCTGAACATTATTCGTAGTGTTCACTTTTGAACCCTTAGTATTCTTGTAGTATTATTAATGTAGAGGTAAATTAGGCTGAAATGTAGGCATTTTTCTGATAAATTATACTCACTTAGTTGTTTCAGCAGGTAGAAGTTGCATGATGGTTTACTGCTGATGATGTTCATTTGCTCTTCTTATGTACTACGTATGATGTAGCTTACTTGAGTAATTGGAATTTTCTACTGAAAAAAGGATTGATTGAATATTTTATTCCTATGTTGTTGAGTTTGTCCATAAGCAAGCCATGTTTTTTACTCTATCCTATGCCTTGGAAGAATCTAGATATATTGTGTTTGCAGTTTTATGTTTCTCTAAGGTTTCAGCTATGTAGTTTTTTAAACTGTGCTATGGGTGTGACTATTGATTTCTTTTTCTGGATGCCATGTTGGTTTCTGTGTATTCCTCTTGCTGCTTGAATTTGACTTAGGTTGTTTGCTTTTTTTCTTAGATCTTTATTTGTTTATTTGTTCAGTATTTTTTTATTTTTTTAATATTCTTTTACATAAACAATTCAAAGTACATTGTTAAAGTCAAAGTGTGTTAAAATTCAATTTTTCAAAGTTAAAGTTTTAAAAATACAATTTTCTAAAATTAAAAGTTATAATAGTACATTTTTGTTACTAGAAGTTTTTATACTAGGGCAAATTATTTTGTTGTTAATGTAAAATTTGTTAGTTAATGTAATATTTGTTAATGTAAAATTAAAGTAATTAAAAATCAATTTTTCAAAGTTAAAGTTTTAAAAATACAATTTTCTAAAATTAAAAGTTATAATAGTACATTTTTGTTAGTAGAAGTTTTTATACTAGGGCAAATTATTTTGTTGTTAAAATAAAATATGTTAGTTAATGCAAAATTAAAGTAATTAAAATAAGAAAAATAAAAAAATACTGAACAAATAAACAAATAAAGATCTAAGAAAAAAAGCAAACAACCTAAGTCAAATTCAAGCAGCAAGAGGAATACACAGAAACCAACATGGCATCCAGAAAAAGAAATCAATAGTCACACCCATAGCACAGTTTAAAAAACTACATAGCTGAAACCTTAGAGAAACATAAAACTGCAAACACAATATATCTAGATTCTTCCAAGGCATAGGATAGAGTAAAAAACATGGCTTGCTTATGGACAAACTCAACAACATAGGAATAAAATATTCAATCAATCCTTTTTTCAGTAGAAAATTCCAATTACTCAAGTAAGCTACATCATACGTAGTACATAAGAAGAGCAAATGAACATCATCAGCAGTAAACCATCATGCAACTTCTACCTGCTGAAACAACTAAGTGAGTATAATTTATCAGAAAAATGCCTACATTTCAGCCTAATTTACCTCTACATTAATAATACTACAAGAATACTAAGGGTTCAAAAGTGAACACTACGAATAATGTTCAGACTAAAGTATAGGGCATCTTGCAAAGGATTATTACTCCCTACATCTGCAAGTCAATAACAATTATTCTAAATACTACGAACTTGGACAAAATATAGTCAAATACACAACACAAAAAGGAAAATAATTACAAGTAAAACAGCAGACACTCAATATCTCAAAACAATCCGGTAAAAATATTCTACAACAAACTGCCTCATAACATAAAACTGCTAAGTCCCCAAAACATATACAAATACAATCAATAAAAACTACTTGAAATGGGAAAACTGTCTACAGTCTCACAGAGTTGATGTGAAATAACAGCAAAACTTAGAAGCATGCACAGTCAATAGTGCTCAATTTGCATACAGTTCACATGCAAACTCTCATGAAAAGGTTCAAAACAGTCTCCCAGTTCAGTTCTCATCTATACTTGAACAACAAAATCCAGCAACAAATTCTCAGAAATCCTACCTTTCCTACCCTTGCTTAAATAGCTAAAGTGCAATCTTCATACTAAAATATTGAGAAAAAGGCATATCTATTTACATAAAAGTGTGTACACATGTGTTTGTCTGCGTGTACTCTTAGATAAATTGATGAAAAAAGCAATGTAGTTATAAATCAAAGACTATACCTAATAATATTAATTTCAAAATAAACTGATAGAAAAAGATATAATAACTACAGTATAAGCTTTTAAGTTTTGTTAATTACAAAAAATAAAAGTTAAATACAGTAAGTAAACCTGGTCCCTTACATTGAAAAAGGAACATAAATTGAGAGTATTTGAAAATAAAATCCTTAGGAAAATATTTGGGCCTAAAACAGATGAGGAGACAGATGAGTGGAGAAGGTTACATAATTTAGAAGTACATAATTTGTATTCATGTCCAGATATTATTAGAATGATTAAATCAAAAAGACTTAGGTGTGTAGATCATGTGGTACGAATGGGAGAGGAAAGAAGAGTATACAGGATTCTTGTTGGGAAACCTGATGGTAAAAGACCAATAGGAAGAGCAAAACAAAGATGGAGGGATAATGTAGAGATGGACCTAAAGGAAATTGGTAGGGAAGGAAAGGAGTATATAGATCTTGCTCAGGACAAGGACAGATGAAAGGCATGTGTTGCTGCAGCCATGAACATTCGGGTTTAACAAGGCTAGAGAGTTAGTTAGTTATACATTAAATAAGCATAATATTTGGATTGTAAGTAGAGAATATAATAAATGTACAAAGCATTGTGCATTATAAGCAGAAAATTAATCCAGTTTGCCCTAGAAATACATTTTAAAAATAGCCCAAAATAGCATGCGTAATAGAAAATTAAGAAAACTTTCTGATGCATAAAAATACTGACTAGTGCTGAATGAATCAATTACTGTAAAATATTATTCTCTGATTCAAGTAATTTAACTGTATCTTTTGTGTGTAAAATATAATTGTTAGTTGAACTGATAAGTACAAATATTAACTTTATACGCCTTCATACACTCTAAATAACATAACTTTGATATATACATTAGTAACAATTTGTTAAAAATTAAGTTAACCTGTAGAATTGTTTTCCTAAATAAATATAAAGTAGTAAAAATACTAAACAAATAATTCCTTCTTTTCCTATTTAAAGGATGCCAAACAGTGTAAACCACTTGTTAGTGGCTAAATAACATAACGTTTGAAGGCAGTAACAATATTTTTAAAAAATACTGTTTTTACCTAACTTTGTGAATTAAATACTAGTACATTTTGTCAAATTATAAATAAAATATACCTATTCCTTTGGTATTTGTACTAAAGTGAAGAAAATGTTACTAAAACTTGGCTAGTACAGTAAATCTGAGAGTTTTAGCTTTATTTGTCCGTAACTGGATATAATTGTAACTTGTTAATCTCGCCAAACACAATCTTTACCTCAATTTTGGAAGCTAGCTGAACTTTAGCGTTTCGAATTACATATAGTGAAGGCCTCTATAGTGGAAAAATACACCCAGTCTGTAAAAATTTGGAAAAGTTGTCTCCTTCTCTGTCGAACCAGACCAAAAGTGTTCTCAAGTGTTTCAATATATTTCTTAACATAACTAACTTTTCAAGAAAACAATACCTTGTGCACAGATAGCTTAGTTGGTATAGCGTTAGGCTTTTAACCTATCTGTCCAGGGTTCGAGTCCCTGTCTGAGCGATAACAATTTTTAAATTTTGTCATCGGATCTTGTGCAGAATGGATATAAAATATGTTTACAGTCTAACAGATTATTATTTATCTAAAATTTTGCAAATAAGCTTTTAAGTTTCTCAAATATCAGTATCTTTAGCTAACAGTACAGCATAACCAGTATTATTATAATAGAAAAGTTCTGGTGGTAGAACCTACACCTACTGTAATATCTCTGTGGTATTAACTTACATGCAGTCCATAACTTTTGGGACTGTTTCTCCTCCGTTACATTTCCTCGCCATTTACCCTTAGCGTCGCGATTAGCCTCAGAAGCAAAAAAAGCGAAATCTTATATTTGTTCTTTTTATATCTCTGAAACCACCTATACAATAGAACTACATTTAATGAATTTTGCAGTCTTCCTGTTTGGTCTGTTAAATAAGCCAGTCAATAAAAATATACTTGCATAGAAAAATCTGTTTTTCAGATACTTTAATCGGGTAATCTGCTTTTGCGTACTTCCTCAGAAATATACACAATCAGAGTTCTTTATAAATTTAGCACCTGAGATAGTATAAATCAAAGTCTAGTTAGAGTTGGCCTGTAAGTGCTTCTGGTACAAGTAGTTACTTGAAAAAGCAAATATTGGGTGTATAAAAGATAGCATTCTTGTGAAACAGTAAAAATCAACCTCATTTCCTCGTAATATTAGCTGTAAATGCTTCTTGCAGATTAACAAAGCTCTGACGTGTGGTCGTACGTCACCTATAATCCTTTGTAAGGTTCGTGTTGTCCTATAAATTGTCGATATACATGCTAAGTCCCTAGTTACAGCCTAAGCTTTTAGTTTCAATCAGAGAATTTCAGTGTTCAAATAGTGATCGTAGCCTCGTATAATAAACCAAGTGGAAATAACCCAAGTGTTGATGCACCCAAAAAATCCAGTAATACTTAAAAATACCTTGAAAAACGCTATAAGGCTAAATTATTCTTCTAGAATAGTAAAAAAGTTTAGCAAGTGGATCTATGGTCTATATAGTCAGTTGTCTGTGAACTTCGTCTTGTCCTGTGTATTGTCAATATATTGATAAATGGTTATATTTTTTTAAAATAAAAGAAACAATGTTCGTAAGCGTCCAGTTATGGACCCATCGGGAAAGGGATTTCAGTCTTTATAGACACACAATAATTTTCGTTACACTAAAAATTTGGCTTCGTATAAAAGCAAATAGTTGAAATGATAAACATTTCGTGTACTTTATCCAGTAAGCCTTAGCCTGAAATACAATAACAGCGTTACAGACATAAAAATTAAGCAAGCTTTGATATTCTAGTGGCACATAATAAATATAAAATATCCTTTAAAATACTCTGACAAATAGTTGTGGGTTATCTGAAATCAAAATTTTCAAGCCCTCTCTCCTGCATAAATAGGCTCTAGAATTCACTAAGCCTCAAAATAATATTGGGTACATAAAATAAAAAGCAGATGGAGAGTGATGCTGATCGCATCATCTCCAAACAGCAAAAACAAAAGTATATGGATGGAGCCCTACCTGATATATTTTGGAAACTTTACCTAGTATAAAAGTAACAAAATACTCAGCAAACTCTAAAATAAACAAACTTTCCTACGTAGCAGGCGTAACCGGACCTAAATAAATACATATAGAAATACAGAACCAAAAATAGCATAGTGGAAATCAGTAAACCCTAATAATAATAATAATAATAATAATAATATATTCTGTGGGTTACATTTTAGCTAAAAGTACTTTTTCTATAGTGTTTTTGAAAAAAAATTAAATAAATACTAAACTCTAAATTAAAAATTTGTAAATGTATATATGATACGAAACAAAATAAATACAAATTAATACATACCCTGCAAAAAATCAGTAAAAAAGTTGAAAACATCTCTTTGTGCATCCAAAATATAATAACAAATCCTTCCTGACTGGATTAAATTGTGTTATTTGAGTAATATTAAGCCTAAACTTGTAAAATAAAAGGGTAGAACTTGTCAAAACTATCTTCATGTGTACAAAATATAATTCAAAACACATTTAAATTGTGTTATTTGAGTAAACTTGGAGAATAATCCTGTAAACTTGGAAAAATATCTCTCTCTCTCTCTCTCTCTCTCTCTCTGTGTGTGTGTGTGTGTGTGTGTGTGTGTGTCCAAAATGTAATAAAAGACACGATCAAATCGTGCTATTTGAGTAAATATTAGAATAAACTTGAGAAATAAACAAATAATAGTTGAGAACACACACTTTGTGAGTCCAAAATGTAACTAAAAGTCTTTCCTGAATAGTGTAAATAGTGTTATTTAGGTCAAAAATAGGTATAAACTTGTAAAATAAACAGATAGAAATTGAGATCACACACTTAGTGTGTCGAAAATGTAACTAAAAGTCTTTCCTGAACAATTTGAATTGTGTTATTTTGGTAAAAAATTAACATAAAGTTGTAAAATAATAAGTTAAAAGTTGAAAAATGTCTTTGTGAGTGCAAAATTTAATAAAAAATGTTGCCAGAATAGTACAAATAGTGTTATTTTGGTAAAAAATTAACATAAAGTTGTAAAATAATAAGTTAAAAGTTGAAAAATGTCTTTGTGAGTGCAAAATTTAATAAAAAATGTTGCCTGATTAGTACAAATAGTGTTATTTTGGTAAAAAATTAACATAAAGTTGTAAAATAATAAGTTAAAAGTTGAAAAATGTATTTGTGAGTGCAAAATTTAATAAAAAATGTTGCCTGATTAGTACAAATAGTGTTATTTTGATAAAAAAATAACATAAAATTGTAAAATAATTAATTAAAAGTTGAAAAAATGTCTTTGTGAGTCCAAAATTTAATAAAAAATGTTGCCTGATTAGTACAAATAGTGTTATTTTGGTAAAAAATTAACTTAAAGTTGTAAAATAATAAGTTAAACGTTGAAAAAATGTCTTTGTGAGTCCAAAATTTAATAAACAATGTTGCTGATTAGTACAAATAGTGTTATTTTGGTAAAAAATTAACATAAAGTTGTAAAATAATAAGTTAAAAGTTGAAAAATGTCTTTGTGAGTGCAAAATTTAATAAAAAATGTTGCCAGAATAGTACAAATAGTGTTATTTTGGTAAAAAATTAACAAAGTTGTAAAATAATAAGTTAAAAGTTGAAAAATGTCTTTGTGAGTGCAAAATTTAATAAAAAATGTTGCCTGATTAGTACAAATAGTGTTATTTTGGTAAAAAAATTAATATAAAGTTGTAAAATAATAAGTTAAACGTAGAAAAAAATGTCTTTGTGAGTCCAAAATTTAATAAAAAATGTTGCTTGAATAGTACAAATAGTGTTATTTTGGTAAAAAATTAACTTAAAGTTGTAAAATAATAAGTTAAAAGTTGAAAAAATGTCTTTGTGAGTCCAAAATTTAATAAAAAATGTTGCTGATTAGTACAAATAGTGTTATTTTGGTAAAAAATTAACTTAAAGTTGTAAAATAATAAGTTAAACGTTGAAAAAAATGTCTTTGTGAGTCCAAAATTTAATAAAAGTGTTGCCTGAATAGTACAAATAGTGTTATTTTGGTAAAAATAAGGATAAGCTGTGAAAATGTTTGACATAAAGTCAAAGTTTGGTAAGAAATAAACTCAAAATTAAGTTAAATAGCACACAGTAACATACATTTACTACCTAAATCAATAATCAAAGGGTCCTAGGTTCGTTACCCCGTGATAAAAGAAAATGGTGAAAACTGTAGGCCCCGTCCCTAATAGCTCTCCCTTCTTCATAGTACAGATAAAAAAAAAACCTGCGCTAAAGCGTCCTGTGCCTTGGAGGCAAACCTGAGCGGAATATTAATTGGCGGCGGAAACCGCATAGCTTCAGAGATTTGACCATTGCTGCGCATTCTCAGACATCCTTTGTTGTCTGGTTGAATCCCTCCCCTGCCCTACAGCATTGCATAGCTTTCCCCTGTTCTTGCGTACTGGTTAACCTTGAAAAAACCGGTTCTGAAAATCTACCGACGCGTTCTCTGATTGGTCAATCGGGTTCCTTCTTTGTCCTGACGTTGTGACGTCATTTGACCTTGACCGCACATCTCCCAAATTCCTTTCTCCTCTACCTGCGCGGAATATTAATTCATTCTCTCTGTCTGGCATCAGAGCGGAGTTGAGATTCAAAGACCGTCTTCTGTCTAGCGTGTTGCACCACCGTGTTACATAATATAATGCAATTATTACATAGTACTAATTAATAATATTACATATCGCGGGTTCGAGTACCGGGACCGTCCCCAATCGTAATTGGACCTGTACCTACACCCATTACCACCGTTCATAGCGGTTCATAAACCATAGAAAACTTATTTTCAATACTATAAACATTAATATTATCGATTTATACATTACATACTTTGCAGTAATGAATATAAAAACATATGCATAGCGTTTAGTACCTCTAATTACCTGCTATATACATATTTTTCATAAAATAAATAAATATATATTCATAAAAAGTTATAAACATGCAAATACATAAATGTAAAGTATTCTAAGTACTTGCAAATAAATTAAAACCAGTGCAAATTAGTTCTAAGTACGTGCAAATTAGTTATAAGTACGTGCAAATTAATTATAAGTACGTGCAAATAAAGGACCACCCACGAAGAAAAGTGTCCTTAGCTCAGTCAGATACTACTGGCGACACTCAAATTACCCACATCACTAAACAGTGTTTTGGTCCCCAAGATCATCAGACCTTACACCGTGTGACTTCTTTTTGTTGGGTTTCATTCGTCTTACCGATGCTGCGTGGAATCTCAGCCCTATCATCACAGCGATGGACACTATCGACAGGCCATGTTGATGCGAGTGTTGCAAGAAGTAGAATATCGTGTAGACGCTGTTACTCGTGGTGCACACATCGAACATTTGTAGGTGTAAAAAGAACTGTTTGAGTTTCTCTTTCGTTCTGGACCGAACATTTGTAGGTGTAAAAAGAACTGTTTGAGTTTCTCTTTCGTTCTGGACCGAACATTTGTAGGTGTAAAAAGAACTGTTTGAGTTTCTCGTTCGTTCTGGACCGAACATTTGTAGGTGTAAAAAGAACTGTTTGAGTTTCTCTTTCGTTCTGGACCGAACATTTGTAGGTGTAAAAAGAACTGTTTGAGTTTCTCGTTCGTTCTGGACCGAACATTTGTAGGTGTAGAAAGAACTGTTTGAGTTTCTCGTTCGTTCTGGACCGAACATTTGTAGGTGTAAAAAGAACTGTTTGAGTTTCTCTTTCGTTCTGGACCGAACATTTGTAGGTGTAAAAAGAACTGTTTGAGTTTCTCTTTCGTTCTGGACCGAACATTTGTAGGTGTAAAAAGAACTGTTTGAGTTTCTATTTCGTTCTGGACCGAACATTTGTAGGTGTAAAAAGAACTGTTTGAGTTTCTCGTTCGTTCTGGACCGAACATTTGTAGGTGTAAAAAGAACTGTTTGAGTTTCTCGTTCGTTCTGGACCGAACATTTGTAGGTGTAAAAAGAACTGTTTGAGTTTCTCTTTCGTTCTGGACCGAACATTTGTAGGTGTAAATGAACTGTTTGAGTTTCTCTTTCGTTCTGGACCGAACATTTGTAGGTGTAAAAAGAACTGTTTGAGTTTCTCTTTCGTTCTGGACCGAACATTTGTAGGTGTAAAAAGAACTGTTTGAGTTTCTCGTTCGTTCTGGACCGAACATTTGTAGGTGTAAAAAGAACTGTTTGAGTTTCTCTTTCGTTCTGGACCGAACATTTGTAGGTGTAAAAAGAACTGTTTGAGTTTCTCGTTCGTTCTGGACCGAACATTTGTAGGTGTAAAAAGAACTGTTTGAGTTTCTCGTTCGTTCTGGACCGAACATTTGTATGTGTAAAAAGAACTGTTTTAGTTTCTCGTTCGTTCTGGACCGAACATTTGTAGGTGTAAAAAGAACTGTTTGAGTTTCTCTTTCGTTCTGGACCGAACATTTGTAGGTGTAAAAAGAACTGTTTGAGTTTCTCGTTCGTTCTGGACCGAACATTTGTAGGTGTAAAAAGAACTGTTTGAGTTTCTCGTTCGTTCTGGACCGAACATTTGTAGGTGTAAAAAGAACTGTTTGAGTTTCTCGTTCGTTCTGAACCGAACATTTGTAGGTGTAAAAAGAACTGTTTGAGTTTCTCGTTCGTTCTGGACCGAACATTTGTAGGTGTAAAAAGAACTGTTTGAGTTTCTCGTTCGTTCTGGACCGAACATTTGTAGGTGTAAAAAGAACTGTTTGAGTTTCTCGTTCGTTCTGGACCGAACATTTGTAGGTGTAAAAAGAACTGTTTGAGTTTCTCGTTCGTTCTGGACCGAACATTTGTAGGTGTAAAAAGAACTGTTTGAGTTTCTCGTTCGTTCTGGACCGAACATTTGTAGGTGTAAAAATAACTGTTTGAGTTTCTCGTTCGTTCTGAACCGAACATTTGTAGGTGTAAAAAGAACTGTTTGAGTTTCTCGTTCGTTCTGGACCGAACATTTGTAGGTGTAAAAAGAACTGTTTGAGTTTCTCGTTCGTTCTGGACCGAACATTTGTAGGTGTAAAAAGAACTGTTTGAGTTTCTCGTTCGTTCTGGACCGAACATTTGTAGGTGTAAAAAGAACTGTTTGAGTTTCTCGTTCGTTCTGGACCGAACATTTGTAGGTGTAAAAAGAACTGTTTGAGTTTCTCGTTCGTTCTGGACCGAACATTTGTAGGTGTAAAAAGAACTGTTTGAGTTTCTCGTTCGTTCTGGACCAAACATTTGTAGGTGTAAAAAGAACTGTTTGAGTTTCTCGTTCGTTCTACACCGAACATTTGTAGGTGTAACAAGAACTGTTTGACGTTCGTTTTGGACCGGTTTCATTTAGGCAAGTTCAATACTTTACTTGCAATACTTTTTTGTAACCCCTCAAGTATTTATGAAACACCCGGTATTTGATGCAGAACTGAAATGATCTTTCATTCATTTCTAAGCAGTTGAATTATCTTAAGTGTCTGGATGATTATATTCAGCTATTAACTGGAATCGATTATGTACTGGCTTACACAGAATCTGGCCGAGAAGACATAAACAAAAGACATTCTACTGCTTGAATCTTTCACTCACTCAAATTTCACGTTCGTATGTGTACGCATATATAATAAAAATTGACGGGACGTATAATGCCTTAAAAGAAAACAGCGAAGCGGCATATTTGGGCGCATTCTGTCCTGATGACTTGATTAAAAATTCACGCTCATCTTGCCATGTTGAATCGCACCAGGGGGGAGTTGCTTAATCGACTATGGCGTTCTGCACCCCTTCCCCCCGCTCATATGAACCCCCCTTCATCCACCACTCAAACTCCTCTCATCCACAAAGCCCCTGTTTTTCATTTTCCACCACCCCTACGCACACGTGTTCGGCATTCTTACCTCTCGGAACGGACCAATCGCAGTCGAGATTGCGAAATATTGAGTTTTGAAGATACAAAGCGCTATAAACTCTCTGGTATGGCGCAATATATTGATGGAATTTGCAATCTGTTACAGTGTTACACGACCAAATGTTGGAATAATCCCCCGTATGGAATGTAGACGTGTTGCAGTGTGCCAGGTAGAACGCAGGTTTTTTGCCTGGCATTTGTACCACCCTCCACTCAAGTTTCAAGTCTGTCATGTTTGCAAGACCGAAATCGAGATTTTCCGTATACAGTAATCTATCCAAACATCCCAACACCCGCCAACCCCCCCCACCTAATTTTTCACAAGGACCCAATCTTTGATAATTTTGTCTCTCTATTTACCCTTACACCCATAGATGAAACATTATGGATAAACCCTTCTGCATATATAAGTAATTATTATTATAATCATTTTGCCAAAAATTTAAAATTGATTTAGCCGACCTCTGTGGCGGAGTGTTTAGCACAGCGCGCTACGACGCCAGGGCTATCAGGTTCGAATCCCGGCCTGGGCATGAGTGTTCTTTGTGAGTGTCCCTTCATCAGTGTCATCCTATGTACACTCATCCTCAACTTTGCGCAGTGGAAGCCTTGATATCAAATGGTCCCGGGTTCGAAACCCGGTGGAGCCACATCGTGGTTCGTATCCCAATTTAAACTGTAGGTCCAGTCCCGATTATTCTTTCTGTGCATAAAGTGGACTCAAAAACAACAATTCAATCAACCAATCATCTTTGCTGTTAGCTAAAAGTGGCAGAACTGCACAGTAAATTAAGCCAAATGAATCAATCAATTAAAATTGATTTAGTATGCGAGTCAGTGATGCTAAGTAAAATAAACAAAATGAATCAATATATCAAAATTGATTTAGTATGTGAGTTAGTGATGGTACAGGGACGGCCTTGTAAAACTCTAGGCGAGAACGATACAGACTGTTGGAGACACAGTAGCGGCACAAACTTCCTGTTCTGGGTCGATCACTGGATGGATTTCAAAGACTTGGGTGCGCTATATTGGCAAAGAAGAAAAAAATAATATTCATAATAATATTACGTGATTCAAACAATGAGTTGTAAACAAATAATAGGAAGGGAGTAAAAAATAATTGGGGGTTGAATTTATTGTTACTTTCCTTCTCTTTTTCCCCTGTCACTCCAATCCCTTCTCTTTCCCTCTCCCTTTTTTCTCGTTTTCTATTGTTTTTCTCTTCCACTTCTCTCGCACTCTTTTTCCTTTTATTGTCCTTTCCCTAAATTCCTTTCAACATTTCGTTCTTGTTTTTCCTTATTAATTGTTTATCTTACTCTATCCCTCTCTTTTTCATTTTGCCCCTCTCTCACTCTCTTTTTATTTTATTTTCAATTATTCCTTTTTCCTCTTTCTCTAATTCCATTTCTTTACACTTTTTTTGTCTTTCATCAACAAATCAAATAACCCGTGGCGTAACAGACCGTGAGAGCTAGATACCGTCTGCTGGCATTGCATCCCAGTTTCTGGGTAACGTGTGGTCAGCACGACGAACCCCAAGTCGTCGTTGGAGGTTTCCATGACCAGATTACGGTACTCATTCTTAGCTCCAATTTCCTCACGATGGTGGGTGGCAACCGGTGCTATGCACAGGGCAAAATTTCAGGCGAAAAGTTCCCCCAGAAGACTCGAATCTGCGCACCTTAGACCGCACTGCCTTATATTTCTTTAATGTTTAAAAAACCTTCTGACGTAGTCCATTTCGATACCATGATGGTGGATTGGACCCCCACTTTGGCCAACTTGATAGTAACATTACACTACTAATAACATTACAAGTAATGCAGATGTAACCCATTAATGAACGCTAGGAGGAAGGCGAATGCTTTAAGCTTCACTCGCATTACGTCACAACAAAGCTTAAAACTCTCCACGGAGAACAAGTAATCGATACCTAATCAATCAATGATCAATCAGATCCGACTCGATTCGAAAACGAAACTTTCTCTTTTGCAATTTCCTCTACGCATTTCCTTTTTTATATAAAAGTGCCACCATCGTGCATATTTAGAAATTCCTTTTGATGACTCCAGAAGAGAATAATAAACACTTAACAAAAAAATAGAAGGTAAATTGACAGAACGTGCAACGTCATTCTTTGCCTTCCCGTTTTCGAGAGGGGGAGGGGGGGGGTTGAAAGGACCGCCAGAAAAACTACATTTGCGCTGTGGAGGAATTAAAAAAACCACCAACCGACTACAAAAAAAGAAGAGATAGGGAGAAAAAACGGAAGCAAAGATGAAAGAGAATCGTTAATTGAGCGATCAAAGTCATTTTTAAGCTTCGGTTTAATGTTATTTTAAGTGCATTTTTTTTTTTAAAAAAAGGAAAAACCAAATGCTTTTATCTGAGGAGGGGGTGGGGGTGAGTTTCTAGAATGCGAAACTTTTTTTGTACCTTTCTGTTCCTCCGATCAGTACAACGGACAGTAGAAAGAATAGCTTTGCACTAATTTTGGGTACAGTTGTTTTATTGAAGAAGTATTAAATTCAGAAAGACGATGACCGTGCGAGATGGACGAATTACTTTCAAGAGAATGCTAATTTTGTGGGGGGCTCTACTATTGTTCGAACCCCTTCGGAATAATGAAGGGGTAAATTTTGTACCTCAGTAAATAATTTCATGCTATGTTTTACAAACTTTGAAAGCTACGTCCTAATAGTGGATATTTTGACATGTTAACATCACAAGAAATAAAAGTTTTCAAGATGATAGATAATTAAAGGGTAGAGATTGTAACAAAGGAAGGGAATTAAAGAAGACAGAGAGACAGACACTGAGATATATAGAGAGATAGCAAAGGAAAGGAAGGAGAAAAAAGGAATATACAGAAAAAGAAGATAAATTAACAAGCGAGAGAGAGAGAGAAATAAGTGATGGAGAATGAGAGAGAAGTAAGTGATGGAGAGAGAAAGAAAGAGAGAGAGAGAAGTAAGTGTTGGAGAATGAGAGAGAAGTAAGTGTGATATGATCCACATTTTTATGTGACGTCACCAGTAGAAGATATGTCACTAATGTATTTATTTTTGTAAAAGAAGGCGTAATTTCTTTGTTATTATATGTAATATTGCACCCTGTTTGTAATATATATCTTTTGTTTAATGTTTATTGTATTTTATGCTCTGTTATGAGTAGTTTAATGTATCTTCATGTTTGCAAGAGTGCACTATACGAATTTGTATTTCTAAAGATGTATAGATGTCACTTTTGTTGATAGTATCATTTTGTAGATAGTGAATGATTCATCTGTACTTTAATCTGTGTTCTCGAAAATAGTATAAAAGCGAGGATATCGCGTAAGAAACATCACACTTTTTCGCCACGGATCGACGAAGCTTTTAAACTTAAAAAGAACTCCTCGGTGTTGTACATACATCTTGGTATGGTAGTTCGGGGCGCAAGCTAGGCCTATGTGATCATAGGTACGCCGATAGCCATGCATTGATGATATGCACAATACTGCAACCATTCTACGTCAAATAATAAAGTTAGCCTAAATATTAATTTGGAAATAAAAGGCTAAAGAGCAAATATTGGCTCAGTTATCATTGCATATCTCTTGGTGTGGTAGTTCGGGGCGCAAGCTAGGTCTATGTGATCATAGGCTTGCCGATAGCCACGCATTGAGTTTATGCGTTTTAGTTGAGTCAATTCATCGACAAAGCGAAATCCTCGCCTTCGTCTCAAGTATAGTTGCATTATAATTGCAATAAATAAATAATAAAACTTTTCAGTTTATACATACGGCAGTAATGTGGTTTTATTTCTCTGTGCTGTGAATATTGTCTTTGCCTAACACTATCCCTGTACCTGAGAGGAGTCTGTGTACTTCACCGAGTCTCATCGTTCACCGCTGAGTATTATTAAGTTAATATTAATAGTATGATAATACGACGCGTGAAGTAATTGAGCCTAGAACGTATCAAGTGATGGAGAGAGAGAGAGAAGTAAGTGTTGGAGAATGAGAGAGAGAAATAAGTGATGGAGAATGAGAGAGAGAGAGAGAAATAAGTAATGGAGAATGAGAGAGAAGTAAGTGATGGAGAGAGAGAAAGAAAGAGAGAGAGAGAGAGAAGTGTTGTAGAATGAGAGAGAAATAAATAATGGAGAATGAGAGAGAGAGGTAAGTGATGTAGAAGGAGAGCGAGAAGTAAGTGATGGAAATTAAAGAGAGAGAGAGAGAGAGGGAAGGCGATGAATAGCAGTAGCAGGAATAAACAACCATACGCACGGGAACAAAGAAGTAATGCGATCCCCTTTTGAGTACCAAATTTCCCATATATTTTGACCCGAAATAGAGCTAAAAGAAAAAAAAAAGACAAGTTTCTGTTATTGCGATGCGAATTGACTCCTAAATGCGCTCTGGTATCTGTTATCCGTATCGCGTATTGAGGTGGCGGAAACTTAAGATGTCACGGAGACTCCCCTGGGATATCGAAGCAAAAAGGAGGGGGGGGGGGGGCAAGCGGGAGGAAGAAGAAATGGCGGAGCAACTCTGCATGTTAACCCGATGAAAACGAGAGAAGGTCGACTTGGCTTCCAAAACTCAATAAACTTGTCACCGAGCCAATATGTAGCTGATCGAAAGCAGCTCACGTTTGGTGACCGTGACAAGGTTACGCCAAGAAGTGCAAGGAAAAGAGGCCCGGAGAGGAGAATTGGAAGGGGAAGGGGGGCGAGAACTCCAATAAGTTGTCTCGGAGAGTATGTTTTCTTAATGTTTATATGGGCTGTGTTTGTGGAACGTAATGGGAATAAATGATACCTAATTTTATCAAAACTATAGTTTTTGCATGGAATATAGAAGAAACTGCCACAAGAAATTTAAATATAGAAGATGATAGAAGTAGAATATGGGGGCGTCGTCAACAATTTTTGTAGGGGTCGTCAGGCTATTGATGAAACTTGAATGGTAGAAATAATGATAATAATATTATCAACATGGCTATGATTGTTATTATACAATAATAACTATTATAAGATATAAAACAATTTTCTTCAAAGTATACAGGGTGAATCACGGGAAACGGACGGTTTTAAAATGGGGATATCGAAACAGGGATAGGGGGGTAGAGATGAAAGTAGGGGTGGCATTGAAGTCGCTCGGCTATGCCATTTTCGGCACGGTTCGGTTCGGCTCGGCTGGGATTGGCACGGGGTGACAACAGTACACGTGATGTCAGCTGCACTCATTACAAAGATGGCGTCTTCATGTTTGCAAAAATGGCGAACATGTTCCTGGCGAAGGCCGAACGTTGTGGATAACCTTCTTCGGGTAACTTCTGCACTATTACAAGTTTGTACAGATGGAATTCCAATTCCTTTTGTAAGATTCGCCGTACTGTGCTTGCACTCAGCCTCAATTCGACAGAATGTCGCCGAGCAAAAAGTTATTGATTGATTGACTTACTTTATTTTACTTTGCTTTTTGTGCCACTTTTGACTAATTTGCGAGATGAGTAATGATATGATGAAATTGATGAATAGACTCACAAACATCCATGTCCAGACCGGGATTCGAACCAGGGACCTCTGGCGTTGTAGCGCGATGTGCTAAGCCACGGCGGCCGGCAGAAAGATATTGTTCGCGTTTTTGTCTCGGACGATTTAAACATAAAGAAATATAACAAGCAGCTTTATTTTTCTCGTCGAAATTCCCTCTCGCTGATTGTTAACAAATGGACGAAACAGGCGGGTGGCACCACCCAACATGGCGGTCGCCGCAAGCTATTTTGGCTTCAGCTGACGTCACACACGCTCTCTCTATTTCTTCTTGCTGCCGAGCCGATCCGAACCGTGCCGAAAATAACATGGCCGAGAGAGTAAAATGCCACCCTACTTTCATCTCTACCCATGGGCGTCCGGAAGGGGGAGCAAGGAGGGGGGCGTGGCCCCCCCTGGAAAATGAAAGTCATCCAAAAATTATATATTTTTGACATAATTTCATTTCAGCCACAAAAATATTTATTAATTATTGTGTGAATATGATAAATTCAAATTTAAGCAAAGTTTTTTGAGGGAACAATACTATTATTGGGGAAAATGTGCCTTGTTTGCCCCCTATACCTTCCTTGCCGCTCCCTGAAAAAAAATCCTGCGGACGTCCATGTCTCTATCCCCTCTCCCTCCATCGAGATCCCCATTTGAAAACCGTCCGTTTCCCGTGACGCACCCTTTATTATTATTATTATTATTGTTATATTCTTGGGGAACAAATTTTATTATCTTCCTAGAATGGTTCTTCACAACATCTTAATTTTTCATTCCTGTACCACCCCGGATTTGGCCGCTATCTTTGAAAAATGGCGCCCAAAATAAGTTTTTTGCAAATATCTCGCTTGGAAAGCATTTTATAGCAAAAGAGGTTAAGAGAAAAATTAATCTACATACAATTCTCTACACAAAATGTTCTGTACATTTTGCTCCTAAGTTGCACTGTTTGGGTGCTAGATGAGCGAGAAATTTGACGTTTTCTTCCGCCCCGTATTGGAAGTGCGGAACTCACGCAAACGCTTTTGCACCGTAACTTGAGGGCTTATTTCTCATTAAAATATCTTAATGTTCTAAGGACTTTTCTTGAACATGTATTTACAAGTGGTAATATATATATAGTCTATGGCCTATTAATCCAATACTTATTAGTTAATCCAGTAATTCTATGTAAGCACGTTGTGGTGGCGTGTGTTATCCATATCCTATTTTACGTCGCCTTCATCTTCATTAAATTAATAGTGACGATGAGGATGAAACATAACCAGAAGAAATTGATGAAAGGACATTGACAAAAGTCCAAAACTTTCAGGGGTGAGATTAGGAGAAGATCAATCAAGGCACCTAGCCATCGATTGATTGATCGATTCGATTTTCGAGAGGTCAATCATGAACACACAGGGACTGTACAAGACAGATGATTACACTGGCTGTGAGTCCAGACGCCAGAGCCTCGGCAGTCTGTAACAATGCAGTCCAGGGTGTACTACGTTAAAGGGAAATTGACATTTGGGTGTCTTATAAGAGTTCACCTCCCTATACTTAGCATTCTTATCGTCACCTGCTCCCAAATCAAATGATACCCGCAGAGTTGTTCTGAAGGCAGATCTGGACTGATTCACAAAACGTGAACATGTTTTTCTTTAGAGAAAGAAAAATATGTTTCTAAAAGAGGATATTCTCACTCCGGAGCGCAAGGAACATTGTGTCGTTCTCATCTATGGGACCAATTATGTTCCATGCTGTGCATGCATATTCGTTCCCAACCTCCTAATGGGATATATTTTCCCCCCTCTCGCGACACCCTTCCTCAAAACATTTTCAAGAATCCACAAAAGTTAAAGAAGAAGAAAGAACAGATCGATACGCCAATACAGGAAATAAAGATCCGAAGATGCGAGTTTAGGCAAGAAATATTCCTTTCATACTTTTTCTCGTTTATCGTCCGAAGACAATCCTTCCTTTCCACTCTGTTTGCATATTTTTTCACCCCCCTCCCTCCCGGAAAAAAGGAACGAAATTGATGGCCTGTATCCTCACGGCATGCTACATCCTTGCATCATTATCGGTAGAGAGAGTACACCGCCGAACAAAACATGAAGAGGAATTCATGTTAATTTCCTGCTAAAAATGATATTGCGTCTATACAATGGATGCTGGATGGTTGCTGCGAATGGGGGGGGCCATAAATCACGAATACACCTAAGCCTATCGTCTGCGCGCTTGGAGCAGAATAATGGAAAACCAGTTATATATAATTTTTCGTTCTTCTCTTTCGACTCCCTGATAGCCATTTCCTACTCCGTGAGAGAGAGTGCAGAACGAGTTTTATCGACTCTGTCACATTTTGTTAATGAGATGTGTCCGCCTCTTTGTTCGCCGTAATGGTGTTTCTTTTGCTGTCTTTGTTGGGCATTATCTCGTGTCTTTTCCCATTGCTCTATCTTTCTAAAGGCTCGTGGGGGGCGGGGCTTCTTACGTATAAACGGGGACGAATTTGCAGCGACAGTTCACTCTGACTTTTGCGAAAAGAACCGTACAGGGGCTACATTTGAGTACATGAATTTCAGCCGATGATGATGATGAATTAAAATTTTGGGGAATGTCTACAAGTATGGTCATTTTGCACCCTTCAAAGTACGGTTATGTCCTAATTGCGAACAATGTCTAAATCGTTCTAATTGCGAACATATGAAAGTGAGAAGTAATTCCATGTCCTATTTGAGAACAATGTCTAAATCGTCCTAATTGCGATATAAGATAAGTCGAATAACATTTTATTACAAATAATAAGTTTAACAGAAAAATGTTAAATGTTCACCTATCTAATAGAAATATTTCGATATTTAAGCAAACCAGGTACCAGAAGTAATTCCACGTCCTCTTTTCTCTCGTCTCTTTCCCTCTACCCTTAGTCCTGTTTTTTTTCCGAGATTCTATTTCTTTCCTTGTATTTCTTAATATAACTTATAATTTCCACCTTTTCTCCACTCTCTATCTTTCCTTCTCCGTTTTCCCACCATTTTCTTTCTTTTCCTTAATTTCTTACTCCTTTTCCTCCTTTCTGTCTCCTATCCTTTTCTCTCTTTTCACTGTTGCTCTATCTTTGTTTCAATCTTTCCTCCTCGTTCCTCTATCAAACTCTCCCTTTCCATTGATTTATCACTCCATTTCCCTCTTTCTATCACCTTTTCTCAGGCTATCTACATCTCTCTCTCTTTCTCCTTCTCTGCTGTTTCTCTCTCTTTTCTCCTCATTTTTTTCTACCGTTTCCTTTCTTTTCATTTATTTCTTACTCCGCTTCTCTCTCTTGATCACTTTCTCCTGAATTTCTGTTATCTTCTCCTTTCCTCTCTCTCCATTCCCACCTCTCTTTCTCCTTTATTCTTGTATTATAAATGATTCTGATAATATCTCGTGGTGGCTGTTTGAATGTGAAAGACAGTGATTTGTTTTGTTTGCTTTAAGTCCACTTTATGCAGTTAAGTGGTAGTTTAAAGTAGAATCCGAACCACTCTGTACCCGGGTCACCTCGAATATAAGGTGACAGCAATACCTTCTCGCCATTGGGAGTCCTATGACTGTTTCACCAAAGAAGTCCATCTTCATCTCATCCTCATGATCGTCGCGATTACACAAAACTGTAAGAAATGAGACACAAAAATATACACAAAGCTGTAATTCTTCTTCCTGCAAAGAACCTCTAAATAACAAAGGAGTTCTGGCACAAAAGTCTAAACGCGTTACCAAGCAACACGAAATTATACATAAACTCTTACTTTAGTGCTGCATACTGCGATTCAGTACCAATTGACATTATTTAGCCTAATAAATTCCCGTGTTGCAGTATTTTTAATGTCAAATGTAAAGTCAAGCAATGATCAAAATTACCAGACTGCTTTCAGTGCCATCTATTATTAATTGTTTAAGTACCTAAATGTAACTTTAAACCTGAAAGCAAAGGAAGTTTGGTTAGGATTTTTGACTACGTCATAGTCAATCTCCAACACTGCAAGATATGTAATTTGATACGACATTGAACGAATAGACCGTTAATTCAGAACAATTATCTAGGCCTATTTCGTCAGTGCCGATCACTATTAAACTTTAATACCATCATTAAGTTGCTTTGCGTCATATTACGCGACTAAACTTGGATTCTAAAACCGTCAAATTTTCCTTTGTCTCTGTGTGGTGTGCACGTTTGCTACACCTTATTTTATCCGCGTTATCATAGGCATTTGTCTTTTAGGCGGTGGGCGTGGACTATTATGACACTAAGTATAGTGACTGCCCTTGAGTGATTGTCGCACGCAAGGTATCGGTGTCACTTTGTGCGTAAAACGCAATATGTAATGAGAGGGTGTTGCGTGTATCATTACCTGAACATATTGCGGCCCAGTTTTCCGTCTTCGATGGAAACCTTGATTGCTTCTAGCGCTTTTTTCGTGCCATATACATGTTTGATGAAGGAAATGGTATGCTATTAAATCAAATGCGAGTTTTACATGTTTGAAATGAACGGACGTAATGTTCTCGTGGCAAACACCTGGCTATTTGGTAACCGATATTGAAACGTCTAAGGGAAAATTCAGGCATAAGTTACATTTCTGATACCAAGTTACAAATTTCCTGCTGGCGTGCTGATAACGAATCTTTTATTATTAACGGACAAGCTTAGTGCATAAAAGTACCGCTTGATATCGCTACCGAAGGTTCTGGGTTCGACTGCTGTTTCGACCCTTTCTCAAGACACCCAAATGTCCTCACTTCCACGCAGAGGTGCCAATCCCCCCCAAGGTCTATGACGCAACCCTCCGAATTATATGCTTCAATTATTTTGGTCAGACAAAACTTGCAGAATGATATAATACAGGCATATTTAAACAATATATGGTTACTTTAAGTATTGTTTACAATATGGACATTCACATGTATATTTGACATTGATTGAAATAACACATTACGTAAATGATAATAACTTCTGATATTGCAAAATTGTTGCAGCAAACTTATTCTTAATTTCGTCATTTTGCACCACTCTTAAAATTTCGAATGAATAATGTTTTCGCAGTGAGTCCCCTCCTTCCAAACCGATTCTAATGGCATAAGAGGTGGTGTTTCATTTGAACCCCATCGCAGCGATCACCCACAGGCAGGTAGGAAAACTGTACATTATGACCATAACTAAAAATCAATAACAAGTCAATCAAAACGAAACGATTTTTGTGTGAAGATATATGGAATTGGTAGCTAAACTATAATATTTTCTCCGCCCCCCCCCCTGTGGGTACCCCTGGTTTCACGTAGTACGCCCTGGACTGCATTTTGCAGACTGACGAGGCTCTGGCGTCGGGACCCATGGCCAGTATAATCTACGCTACTTGGTTGATTTGGTGTTTTAAGTCCACTTTATGCACAGTAAGGCTAATTGGGACTGGACCTACTGTTTAAAGTGGGATCCGAACCACTATGTGCCTCCACCGGGTATCGAACCCGGGACCCCTTGTCTACGCTACTTGTGCGTTACGTGCTGTCCATATGTGTCCCTTTATCCTTCTCATCGTGTCACCATTTACCCTCAATTTCGCAATTAGCCAAAAGTGGCGGAAACGCGAAGTAAAATAAACCAACACATTCATTCATTTGCTGTTGAGTGTTTATTCTTTCATCTAACCATTGCTCATCCTTTCACATGTGACGTTCCTACTATCTTAAAAATGCACTTTCTATCCTTAAGCAACGAGTAATGAGACAAACAACTCCTTACGAGACTATTTCAGACAAAAAGTTTCAACTGTACATTAAGGGAGCATCCCTTGTTGGTAACGTCGCCGCTTTGTAATCAAGGGATCCCGGGTCCGAACCCCGGTGGAAGCACATAGTGGTTCGGATTCCACTTTAAACTGTAGGTCTAGTCCCGATTAGCCTTACTGTGCATAAAGTTGACTTAAAACACCAAATCAACCAACCAACCAACTAAATAAACATGTATATAACCTCTTTTGTTTTCACTACACGATGCATTGCATAGGAAGGATCGCTACATATTAATTTTAAATTTTCCTTATGAGAGTGAACAATTAATATTACTGAAGATGTGTTTTCAAATCATCGTACAAAACGGAAATAAATATATGTAGATACTCCATGTGCGTTGCCTGAAATTTTTGTAGGGGAGATCGGCTGATGAAACAAAATTTATTATTTTGAAAATAGTAAGAACTATAATAATTATTATAAACTAATAATAACTACAAAATATTCTTGCCAAATTATTATAACCATGGCTAGATTCTTCTACTAGATACACCAGATTAGTGAATATCAAGTGGACTATTTTTCTTAATTTCTATACTTTACACCGTTAATATACAGTAAAACCTCGTTAATCTGGACGCCGATATGCCGGACGTCGCTTAATCTGGACAAGTAAAAGGCAGAAAAAAAAGCACACTGCAAGGTTTTAAATGTGGCGAGAAGTCAACAAGAAAACTCCCCAAAGAAAAGGAAGTCAACCACTGATAAATTCTTTTTCCCGCAGACTTTGTACTGTACTGTATAGTGTATTTAGGCCTAGCTATGTTTTTTAAATACACCATAATAGACGTGTTTTATTGCTATAAACGGAGTTTTAATGCACTTTCTACTGTTCTTTCAGTTAATCCGGACTTTCGTTAAACCGGCAAACTTATCCCCGGTATTAGTCTGGATTAGCGAGCTAACTAACTTTAACTAACTCCCTAGCCTTCTTAAACCCGAAGGTTCATGGCTGCAGCAACACAGGCCTTCCATCTGTCCCTATCTTGAGCAAGATCTATATACTATTTTCAATCCCTACCGATTTCCTTTAGGTCCATCTCAACGTTGTCCCTCCATCTTCGTCTTGGCCTTCCTACAGGTCTCTTACCATCAGGTTTCCCAACAAGAATCCTGTGAACGCCTCTTTCCTCTCCCATTCGTGCCACATGGCCTGCCCACCTAAGTCTCGAGGTTTTACTATATTACAAGGCATGGTTAAACTATTTTGTTATTAACTTTTACACCGTTCAAGTAAATGGTTTGGAAGTTATGTGGGAAATTTTAGTGATTAAGTATACATAAAAATCTCATTTCTTGTATTTTGAAAACGCAAGTCTTTGAGCTTTGACTATATAAGTTTATTGATTTTTTTAAATTTAAACTACTTAACAACACCAGTTTCCAGGGGCAGCTTCAGTGGTGTACACAGGATTTTCTGAAGGAGAGGGGTGGGTGGAAGGGGGGGTACGTATACTTCTTTTAGTAGTCAGTCCTAATTTTGCCACGCCTCTTCCGCCTCTTGCTCCACGCTTTCAAGTTTAAAAGTCAGCATACATATCCCTGAAGTGAATTTCTCGGAACGTTACATATTGACTCAAGTATTCACCGCTTCCATGGCGACCAAAAGCTTATTTTTAACCTTAATTTTTGCCCGTCTGGTGAACAGAACCCTGAGATAACTTTCAGATGGTCTGGAAGAAAAGAAAGAAAAAAATTCTGACTCGCTTCGCCCGAATAAGGCAAACATTCAAATTATTTATGAGTTCCTAGAAGGGAAACGGCCTCAACACATGCAGTGGCCCGAAATTCACACCTTCCGAACTCAGAAACACACATGCGAGCTCTCAGGAGCTGACAACTTCTCACACATTCGGAAATTGATTATTTGATGCTTGCGTGAACACCATCATTTTTGTTTCTAACTTTGGCTTGTGCTGTCTGGCTAGGCGAATAGAGAAGGAGGTGTAAGTGTCATGCTTGCTGCTAGTGTGGGAAAGGAAGGATTATTTTCTAGACTAACTACACTAGTCACTATTAGCGGAATTAGAGGGAAGGGTGCGGAGGCACGTTCCCCTCCCAAAATAGATGACAAGGTATTATAAAAATATTGATACATTATATTACAACGAACAAAAAAAGTTTCAGAAATATTTTTCAGGACACTAAAATATTGTAATAATAATAATAATAATAATAATAATAATAATAATAAGTTGAGCATAAACACACCGTGTTCGCAAAATATATATAATACTACTAACTAAATAACTAACTCTCTAGTCTTCTTAAACCCTAAGATTCATGACTGCAGCAACACAGGCCTTCCATCTGTCCCTATCCTAAGAAAGATCTATATACTCTTTTCCATCCCTACCGATTTCCTTTAGGTCCATCTGAATGTTATACCTCCATCTTCGTCTTGGCCTTCCTACAGGTCTCTTACCATCAGGTTTCCCAACAAGAATCCTGTAAACTCCTCTTTCCTCTCCCATTGGTGCCACATGGCCTGCACACCTAAGTCTTCTTGATTTAATCATTCTAATAATATCTGGACAGGAAAACAAATTATGGAGCTCTAAATTATATAACCTTCTCCACTCACCTGTCTCCTCATCCCTTTTAGGTCCAAATATTTTCCTAAGGATCTTATATTCAAATATTCTCAATTTATGTTCTAATTTCACTAATATTGAACCAGCAGACATGATGTTACCACAAGGAGCAAGAGGAATATTTGAAGTTTTGTACTGGGCTCAAATGCATTCTATGTGTGGCCCACGTGCGAGGCGGCAGATATTCAGACAGTTCTCCAATTCTTCCCAAACCGTCTGGAGTATGTGTGTGACGTTCTCGATGGCTGCGATGATGCAACTTCGCAATTCTGACAGTATCTGTGGAAATTGTGGAACGTAAACAATTTCGTTGATGAAACCCTACAGGAAGAAATCGCTCACTGTGAGGTCAGGTGACCGAGGAGGCCGCCATCGGAGACGTCACACACAACATGCTTGAGAAGGTTAGGTGAGAATGGGAGCACTGCCTGGACATCTGCCCTGCCACGCGTTGGGAACACATCGAATGCATTGTGTAAAAAAAATCAAATATTCCTCTTTCAAATGATGCTAATATCATGTATTTCTGTTCACTATTGGTGAAAATATATTCTTACAAAATTGACTATTAATTTGTGATAGGAACTAAATTTTCTGGGCAAATAAGTCAACACGGGTAACATCAAATCTTGGGGTTACATATTACTATAACTACTGGACACATTCTAGGTCAAATATTTCTCATGTTCGTGATAGTTTCGACTGAGGAAGTGAATTCTCAAGCTTCCCCTTTTTGGAATCCACCGCCTCACCCCATAGAAACTATGTAATACCGTACTGATTATAGTAAACAGCGACTGGTAAAAGTACTCTTTGATGCATTTCTTTGTATCTTTTGATACATCTAAATGCATCATGAAGACTTTATGAACTTTAATGTATTCTGCAGTCAACACATTTGAGGTTTTGGGTGTATTACTAGTATTTTTTTTTATTTTTAATGTAATTTCGGTCCATTGAAATCCTAACACCCCACTTGTGAGGTGATCAGTTAGAATCTATATAAGCTAAGCTATAACACTATAATGAACAATTCGTGTTGTCTTCCATCTTTTGAAAAAAGATATAACTTTATCTACAATTTATCGGAAAATCTGAAATAAGTATACCTTTACAGCGATCTAACCTTAAAAAAATGCATAGCATATTGGAACTCAGATATCTTTTGAAAGTACATATTAGACAACATATCTCCATGTTGCATTACGTCTCGTCTTTCTGAATCCAAAATAAAGGAAACGAAAATGTGGATTTTTCAATGTAGCTATACTTTCGGAGACACATCGGCTGTGTCACACGGGTTATGTTTGTTTGTGAAATATATTGCAGCAGCGTACACCTTTTTCCCGTTCAATTGTCACTTTTGGGAAAAGAGTACATTCTGATTGATTGCAATCAAGGACGTATATTTACTAAACCTTTTCCTGCTTCCACAAAAATAGGCAATAGACTGGAGAGTTCAATGAACTAACCGATCTCTAACTACGCACGGAGTTCAATCGTAATGACGTAATAACGTTCTTCCAACGTTAGAAAAGTTCCCGGATTAGAACCGGCCGGAGATCGAACTCGGGACCTTTAGCATGGTAGTCAGACACGTTACCGACTTTTTTTTTATTTACAATATAACTCTATTACATACTACTACTTTTTAACAAGGTTTAACCAACACTTTATTTGTTGTTACATTCACCAATATTACATTATTGTTGAGTCATACAGTGTGTGTTGAATATAGTTTGCATATAACTTTTTTTTTACTAGGTAAAATTTTTCCATATTCACTGCGGTAATAGTCCCTCATATTGTTTCCTGTTTGTCCATTGAAAAAAATATATACCATGTACGTACCTATAATCCACTGTATCGCTCGATGCTTTGTAGCAGGGAAAAAATTAAATTCCGGAAAAAATATTTCTTTCGGAGTAATACTCTGAACTGATGATCGACTTATATGTGCTATCATTTTTTCGAGTACCGGCCAGTCTTGTTTTGCTTTTTCACAGTGCGTCATCCTGTGTGCTATTGTATCTTCTAATAAACACTGCTCACAATTAGGGTCTGAACTAAACCCCAACCGATGTCGTTTTGCTTTATTATCAATTAGTTCGTGAACAACTTGGTACCAACTGAGCCACCGCTCGAAATATTTTTTTGTGAAAATGTACTATTTTATGTAGAATATTGCAGAAAAGTTACAAAAGATTGATGTAGTAGAATTAGTAAGTAAATTAAAAGTTGATATTTTAAACCAAGTTTAGCTGTGGTGTGATAACCTGTTAAATTTGCTGATTGCTTTCCAATATATAAAACAGTGCCATCTGGCGTTGTCCATTGCAAGTTCTGCGGCGGAAGGATACATAATTAGATACTATTCGTCAAATTCGTTTTGAAATATTGAGTGATTGTTTTTCATCCACATTCCTTTTTAGCTTTAGTGCCATTTACTATGATTATTACATACGTATATATTATAAGCATTGGAAATCAATGAGTTCTAGGTTATGTACAAAAATGTAAGCTTAGGTACTAGTTGGAAGAACTGTGTCGCAGAGGGGTGAAAAGTAAATAGGTTACGAGGAAAGGTAGGACAGGTGGCTGCGAAGTGACTACGTGAAATTATCTTTTAATGCATGTGTTCGAATTGATTAATTACAAAGATTTTATCCCAAAGCCGAAACAAACTTTAAGGATTCTTTCTTTAACTATAAGTGAAGGACTGAGCGTGTAAGAAGCTTCGAACGATGTACGATACTTCTCGATTTCACGACATAATTTGTGAAGAACCAACAGACAGGTAGGAACATTCCGTTTGATCATGTTTGTATTGTATACCATTGATTACAAAGCATGGCAAAGGAAGTTTGCACATATCTTTTCGATTTAATCTTATACAGTTAAGTGACGAGTGCCGTGAAGTTGATTTAAATATGGAAATCCCCCCCCCCCACCTTGAATTAGGTCAAGGTCACGATCGAGAATACGTATGAGCAGCACTTCGAAATCAACGTGTCTCGATTTGAAATCACTTAAAAGGAAATAATCTTTTTATTCTCTTTATTAATAACTAACTAACTCCCTAGCCTTCTTAAACCCGGAGGTTCATCTCTGCAGCAACACAGGTCTTCCATCTTTCCCTATCTTCAGCAAGTTCTATATACTCTTTTCCATCCCTACCGATTTCCCTTACGTCCATCTCAACGTTGTCCCTCCATCTTCGTCTTGGCCTTCCTACAGGTCTCTTACCATCAGGTTTCCCAACAAGAATCCTGTAAACTCCTCTTTCCTCTCCCATTCGTGCCACATGGCCTGCCCACCTAAGTCTTCTTGATTTAATTATTCTAATAATATCTGGACATGAATACAGATTATGTAGTTCTAAATTATGTAACCTTCTCCACTCACCTGTCTCCTCATCCCTTTTAGGTCCAAAGATTTTCCTAAGGATCTTATTTTCAAATACTCTCAATTTATGTTCCTCTTTCAATGTAAGGGACCAAGTTTCACATCCATATAATACTACAGGCAAAATTAATGTTTTATATATTTTAACTTTTAGTTTCTTAGATATTAAACGAGAAGACAAAAGTTTATGAAGAGAGAAGTAACATGCATTTCCTGAATTAAGCCTACTTTTTATTTCCTCTTTAATATCATTTTCATTTGTTAATATTACTCCTAAGTATTTGAATTTGGAAACTGGTTCAAACGAGTTGTTATCAATAATTAGATTTTGATTATTACCTAACACTTGGTTTCGGCCTGTAAGCATATATTTAGTTTTCTCTTTGTTAACTTCCAAACCTATCTCTTTAGCAGTTTTGAAAAATATTTTAGCATTATTCTTAATTGTATTCACATCATCCCCCAGTAAGTCTACATCATCTGCATATGCTAACAACTGAGTCACACCATTTAATTTTAGTCCCTCTTTAGTTTCTTTTACCTTCCTTACAGCATATTCTAAGGCAAAATTAAAGAGCAATGGAGATAATGCATCTCCTTGTTTTAGCCCATCATGAATTGTAAATTTGTCAGACATATTAATACCCACACGAATTTTACTTTCTGTTTCACTGGTGCATATTTTTATCATACTAACAAGCTTCTTAGGTATTCCAAACTCTACTAATATATTATATAATTTCTCTCTTTTGACCGAATCATATGCTTTTTTGAAATCAATGAATAGCTGATGGACATTTTGATTATATTCCCACTTTTTTTCAAGTGTCTGTCTGATGTGAAAAATTTGATCTGTAGTTGATCTGTTACGTTTAAATCCACATTGATAATCACCTATAATTTCATTAGCATATGGGGTTAGTCTTGTTAAAAGAATGTTAGATAATATTTTATATGTTGTTGAGAGTAGAGAAATTCCACGGTAATTATTGCAGTTCATTTTATCCCTTTTTTTAAACACAGGAACAATTATGGATTCTTTCCACTGTTGAGGGATTTCTTCTTTATTCCATATTAAACAAATTAATTTATGAATTTGACATATTAATGAATTTCCACCATATTTAATTAACTCAGCTGGTATTAAATTAATGCCAGGTGCTTTGTTATTCTTTAGCCTTTTAATAGCATCTTTAACTTCAATCAAGTTAGGTTCTGGAACTAAAGGGTCTGCTGTGTGGACTTCATTTACTTCTGATTTATCTCCTACATGAACATTTAAAAGGTCATTAAAGTAGTTCTTCCATCTATTTAGAATATCGCTTGGGTCAGCTAGAAAATCACCGTCTTTATATTTTATCAAGTTTACTTTAGGTTGCCACCCCTTTCTAAACTCATTTCCACCTTTATATAAATCTCTGATATTTTTATTTTTGCTGTTTGTTTCAATTTCGTTAATTTTGCTTTTCAAGTAATCTCTTTTTTTACTTCTAAACGTGCGGTTAACTTCTCGCTTTATTCTATTATAATTGTTTAGATTTGTATCATCAGAGTTATTTAACCACATAAGTCTAGCCTGATTTCTTATTTCTATTAGATTATGACATTCATTATCAAACCATGGCTTACTTTTTCTCGGTTTATGGTATCCTATACTTTCTTTAGCTGCTGATTCTATTGCATTACGTTTGTTCTCCCAATTCTTATTTACGTCTGTTTCATTTATATTTTCATCATCATTTAAATCCTGCAAAACATCAAATCTATTTGACAGTTTAATTTGGTAATTTTTCTTAATTCTTTCATCAGTAAACTTTCCTGTATCAAATTTTAGAACTTTTAGATTTTGTTGCTTATGATTTATCACTGAGAGTCTTTCTCTTAATTTAGCAATTACTAAATAATGGTCACTGGCACAGTCAGCACCTCTATGTGTACGAACGTCAATTATACTAGTATGCCTTCTCTTATCAATTAGAATATGATCTATCTGATTATGAGTTTTACCATCTGGAGAAGACCAGGTATATTTATGGATATCTTTATGTTTAAAAGTGGTACTTTTCACAATTAAATTCTTTGAGGTTGCAAAAGTAATCAATCTTATACCATTATCATTACTTAATTCATGAAGACTTTCTTTACCAATCGTGGGTTTAAATGTCTCTTCTTTGCCAATCTGTGCATTACAGTCACCTAACAGAATTTTCATATCATACTGAGAAAATTTATCAAAGAGCTGTTCTAACTCTGTATAAAAATCATCTTTAGTATTATCATCTTTATCTTCCGTTGGTGCATGTATGTTTATTAAAATAATTTTACACCACCTACCCTGTAAAACTGCATATGATATCCTATCATTAATAAATTCTACAGCTTTAAGAGCCGAGATAATTCTATTATTTATGAAAAAGCCTGTTCCAAAATTATGAATTTCAGTACCACCATAGAAAAAAGTATAATTTTTAGTTTTACAATTCCCTTCTCCTGGCCACCTAACTTCCTGGACAGCTACTACATCTAATTTATACTTAACTATCTCATTAACTGTACACTGAAATGCTCCAGGCCGGTAAAGGCTCAGAACATTCCAGGTGCCTAATTTAATATCCTTATTCCTAACGTAGATCTTATCATTAGTCCAGGGACCTCCCAAAGTAGTCCCCACCCGGAGATCCGAACGGGGGACTATTTTACCCCCGGAATATTTTACCTTGGGAACATCCATGGCCTTATATTTCTGTTTCTTGACATGTCTTTTTACAGTGCAGAGTTGTCAGCTCTACGCCTAACCCCCAATATGAATGGAGGAACTACTACACAAGACAAACACAAACTCATTAGACAGCACAATTACTACACAAGACGAACACAAACACATTAGATAGCACAACTACTACACAAGACACACACAAACACATCACAACTATAACACAATATAAACACAAACACACCACAACTACTACACAATATAAACATAAACACACTACACACCACAACTACTACACAAGACAAACACAAACAAATTAGACAGCACAACTACTACGCAAGACAAAACAAAGATACTAGACAGCATAACTACTACACAAACATACTAGACAGCACAACCACATTCTTGTATTTTAAAAATAAGCCTGTTGTTCCAGCCATTATTAACCACCACATATAGACTTACCAATTGACTCTGCCGGTGTTCAATTATGGGTTATTTGTTACGGTTGGATTACTAATAAGCAATTGGTTTGTTTGATGTTTCATTTATTGACGAGCTCCAGGGCGCCAATTAAGGTATTAATTCTGGAACATGTCGGGGAGGGGGGAATATTCATTACAGAATGGGACCCAGATAATGACCCTTGCGTATGAAAGATTGATATTGCGTGCTGTGCTGTCCGTAGTACTGGAAGGAAACTTGAAACAATTATTATCTCGGGCCACCTCGCGGTTGGCTGTAATTTTCAGTACACTTTAACTATTGTTGTCCGTGACGTCAAGAAAAGACGTTACTGGCGTGCGAGGGGAGGGGGGGAAAGAGGCTTCCCCAGACATTTTATCATAATGCGGCCTTCAACTTCACTTTTCGCCTTCAATGTCATTGATTTTTAAAGCATTCACAGTCGGGACAAATCCAAATATAGATGTAGTCATGTCTCCATTGGAAGCAAATAATGGAGAAACCTGTTTGCGTGCTGCAATTTCCTTTTGTCTCTATGTAATTTTTTTCAATTTCTGTGAGCCTCTTCTGTACAAATATACATACTAAAATATAGTAAGAACACAAATTGCATGGAATAATAAAACCAGTTCTATCCATTAAAATTTACAATACAATCAATTATAGTAAGGCTGATGTTAAGTTGGTAAAATTATGCACGTAACTAACTAACTCTCTAACTCTCTGGCCTTCTTAAACCCAAAGGTTTATGGCTGCAGCAACAGCACAGGCCTTCCCTATTCTGAGCTAGATCTATCCAAGCTTTTCCATCCCTAACGATTTCCTATAGGTTCATTTCAACGTTGCCCCTCCATCTTCGTCTTGGCCTTCCTACAGGTCTTTTACCATCAGGTTTCCCAACAAGAATCCTGTAAACTCCTCTTTCCTCTCCCATTCGTGCCACATGGCCTGCCCACCTAAGTCTTCTTGATATAATTACTCTAATAATATCTGGACATAAATAAATTATGTAACCTTCTCCACTCACCTGTTTCCTCATCCCTTTTAGGTCCAAATATTTTTCTAGGGGTTTTATTTTCTAATACTCTTAATTTATGTCCCTCTTTCAATGTAAGGGACCAAGTGTTATACATGTTACATAGGTAATAAAAAGTCATTACCATCCAAAAGATTGTGGTCGTACTGTAATAAAATAAATTTAATTATTTGTTTATTGAGAAAAATCCAGATACAGCATAGATGACCATTTTACACTGAAATGAAAATGGCAATGGCAATGAAAGAAGAAAGAAAGAAATAACACAAAAATGAATAACAAATTAACAAGAAGATATGTAAAATATGGCACTATTTGATATTATTTACAAGCATTTCTTTTGATGGAAGACCGAAAGGAAAATATATCAGTACTTGATGGGAGGTCAATATATCGTATGGGTAGTCTCTAGAAGGGAGATCTTTTTCTAATTTCAAGTCTAGGTTTTTTGATTGTGTAAAATAAGCTTGTGTTACGTGTTGTGTGCATAGGTACTCGAAAGTGGAATTCCTCAAGGAGACATTGCCATTGACAATTTTGTAGAGATAATTGAAAAAATCTTATTCTTTTATATTTCTAAAATGAGAAATGGTTGAAATTGTAGAGCAGTTAGTTCTAAGTGCATAATGATGCGCTCTTAAAAGCAATTTTGGATAATAAGTGTAGATAATCAAGTTGTGCATTAACTAATTTGCAAATAAAAGTATAATCATGAGCATTTCTTCTGTCCAAGAGGCTCTCAATGTTAAATTTATCTAATAAATTATAAAAATCATGATATAACATCTGAATTTATAATACAAAAATGATATAATCTTTGCATTACATGCGAAATTCCAAGTTTTACTATATTCCATAAATTGTTACAATGCGACTAATTCTTAATTAAGAGGCTTTATTTCTTTCTAGCTTATTTTTTTTTAAAATTGGATACACATGCGCTTCTAAATCAAGCCTCACATGCAATACTACACCCAAATCCTTGACGATAACATCCAACTCTTTTTATTTCAAATGAGGCTAATTCATGTCTGTGACACTTAGTTTTCTTTATAAAAGTAATAAGTAGAGACCGGATGTTTAGGCACTAAAAACATATAAAATAGGCAGGCAAATAAGCACTTATAATTTTCAAAATAGGCAGTAAAATAGGCATTAAAATACAAATAGGCAATAAAAAAGGCAATGAAATTTAACTCAAAATAATGAAGATAGACATACAAAAAGAAATAGGTGTTTAAATAATACAAAGACTTACCTGTACATTCTTTATAGTTGCTTAAAATAAACCAGGAGCTCATCATTAGAGACAGCAGTCCAATGTTGTACTTAATAAATCACTGCAAACAGGAGTCACGTCAGCCCAAAATTTTTTATTGTATAATGGTTACACACAATAGTCTGACAAAAGAAATTGTTGGCTACTTCCAACCAGTACGAAAATTATTTAAATATACACTTTATCACTGCACACAGGGTTATTTCAGTTAAAAAATTTACACTATATATTCCACACAGCAGTTCAAACTGAGAAACTGTTTAAATGCATTTCAAGTTTGTACTGTACGGTTTGGCAGTCTCTCAATAAGAAGCACTAATTGCGGTACAAGGTATTTCTTCAGGTCATCAACCGACAAGTTATGTCTACGATCGGACAACACATTTTTTAGAATTGAAAAGATCTTTCAACTTCCACAGATGTTACCGGAGCATACTTAAAGCACGCGAGAACATATGGATCTAACTCAGTTTGTATATTTTCACCTTTCAGAACTTGTTGAATTGTCCTTAATTTGTCCAAGTTCTTATTAGCTGCAATAACTCGCTAACTGTTATTTTTAAATTTCTTGGATGCATCGGAAACTAATCCTGGGAACAGGAAATTGTATGCACAGAGTTCAGTCATGTCCCAATTTTAAAGAAAATGCCTAAAATAGGCAATATCTGGCATTTATGAAATAATATAGGCAATATCGTATGAAATAGGCAAAATAGGCAAAATTAAATTGCCTTTAAATGAAGCTAATCCCTCCCCCTGGCCTTCGCAACATTCGTTTTCATCTTATCTCTAACAGCAAAGAATAGGCATTTTGCCTAACATCCGGTCTCTAGTAATAAGAAAAGAGTTTCCTTTATTTGTAACAAGTTGGTAATTAACCACCCAGTTACCGACTTCGTTTAGATAAGATTGCAACTGGGCATGACTATCATCATTATCTATTACAGTGTATATCTTAATATCATCAGCACGATTAACTACTCTAGTAATATCATTCAAGGTGTTCTAGGGGAGAGGCTTGGGGTACTCCTTTGTATATTCTACCTGGAATAGAAAAATGTTGATATGTTGTGTGTATGTCAGAGGTTCTAGAGCAAGGATTTGTTGCTAGCAATCTTAGTACAGGGTACGTACTGACCTACAGTCCTGGGAAAAGTCAGAGAAAATGACCTAGATAAATTCCTTAAAAATACTAAATAGCCTGGAAAGATCAGAATATTAAAATTGTTTACCTTCAGTGAGTATTGGTTTTTCAAACATTTGTCAGCACATATTTGATACGAACAGGTTATTGCAAATAACGTTAAATACTTAGAAATAGGTTGTTTCTTGCAAATGAAGTCATTGTTTTCATATTTACACCTAAAAAATATGATGAAAGCAAATTTAATTAAGTTAGAAAACTGTAGATACTGTAGAAAACCTGGGTCCAAATCAGAGAATTTACTTTAGAAAAATGAGGGGTACCTCTGCAAAATTAATGTTTGCATTGTTGCCCAGTAAGAACCCATAATTCACGATTATCTGAAGGACATCTAAGTTTCATTACTGTGAAAATACAATAAAACTTTATAACTTCCATCTACACTGTGCAGTTCTATAAAATAAAGAATATATAGGGTAATTCTAAGTTATTGTGAAGCAGCCGTACAATACTGAGCAGATGACTCGTCCCGCCCTCTGCTATAGTGGCTATTAGAAATGCTGCAAATTAAACACATACCATATAATGTATTTCCTCCGAAGAGGTTTTAATTATATTCATTCTGAATATTTCAAGAGGGCAGCTTCGTAATATGTGTTTATTTCATAAAGTTGTGGGTGCCCGTAATACTGTAATAAAGATTTGTATCATAGAAACAATATACTTGATTCTTCGCTTTGCTAATACACTACTCAGGTTTGAAATAGTCTTGACAAAAGTTGAAGAAAATCATCATTTATCGTTAAGGAAAGATTAAAAATTAACTGAATCTTTCCTTCCGGAGCTTTTATTATGAAAACAAAATATTTTAGCCACCATTATACCTAAGAAATAATGATCTTCATATTTCATGTTTGCTGAAATTTTCTAATATTTTCTCAGAGACAGAGAGAGAGAGAGAGAGAGAGAGAGAGAGAGAGAGAGAGGTAGATTGGGAGATAAATGTTTTCATATTTCCTTAATTGTCTTATGCTAGCACCATTAAATATCCATGATATTTCTATGTTTGGAAAATAATATATTTATGTATGTAGTATTAGCAATGATTCTTACAATGAAGAACAAGTTTGATTTGATTTGACATGATTTGCTGTTTTAAGTCCACTTTTAGCACAGAAAGGATAAACTTACAGTTTAAAGTGGAATCCGAACCACCATGTGCTTCCACCGGGCAACAACAAGTTTGGATATGAGTTTAAAAAAAAGAAAGAACGGGACATTTTCGCATCACGACTGCAGTTCGAAAACATTGGGGACAGGAATTAAAAATAATGAACTGTCTCGACTTAATCGGGACATGTTGTAACCTTGCATCAATGGTTATAAAACTAAAATTATCAAATATTGCAGAATGCACACTTCTGGAGCCTGTCTCTCCTAAAACAACCCAATCATTACACAAGGAATAGCGGATTTATTTTGTTGCAAAATCTGAAAAACAGTCAATGTATTATTTGTAGGTTTTTGTAGGTTCACATTAAAATATTTCATAGTTCGAGGTGCTGAAGCCAACTTACAACAACTTTACGCGAAATCGTGTGTCCATTTGTGATATATTTGCTTGGCGCATAGTGCAATACTATCGTACAACTTTCCATTCTGATGTACATGGGTAACTTCACCTAACGCGCCAGTTACATCATCGAACCAGAAGCCAATGAACTCACCCCGGTTTGTCAGTTTTGGATAAATATATTTGATTATCTCCCCTCAAAATGGGGGGAGGGGGAGATATATGTGAATGATTTAAATTAATCAAAAGCTCTATAGTTTTATGATAGTGGGTTTCATTACGAATTACAAATTAGTGTAAATTCTTGTTATTGTTCAGATCTTACACGATAATGCTACATACAGAGGGCGATCATGTCAACAGTTACCGAGTCACTCATGAAACAAGTTGGACGTTCTGTCGTTTCCAGAATTTTACGCCATTAAATTGATATTTAGATCTTTCAGGGTGCATACAATTTTCAGCTGCAAATTTAGGGCGGAATTCTCGGTGCGAGATGAGTAAGAGGACAGAGACTCGCTGCAAACTAAAAAAAAAATGTTCTATTTTATGACCTCTTTCTCCGAAACGCAGATGGTGGAAGAGAAGAGCAGGTGCTGAATTATGCAAACGAAGATTTGTGTTGATCATCAGAGAGAGAAGCGTCACTACATTTCCCGGTTAATAACGTTATAATTAAGGTCGCAACCTGTTTTTATTAACCTTTGGACCTCGTTAGGTTGGGAGCGCTGATAGACGAAATGGTCAAGACACTCGCGGTAGAATGAGATGCGAGACCTCCAAGGCGCCAATGACTTTTCAGTGCTCCGTTCCACCAAGCTCGGATCTGGAGGGGTAGGGGAAAGTTCGAGGAGGAAGGGGGTTTCGGAAGAATTCGCCCCGGTGTCCCCTATTTCATTAGCATCTTTATGATGTTGTCAGTGGAATATGGCAGCCTCATTATCAAAGCGACATCTGAACGACGACTCTTTGCGCGATATTATTCTGTGCGCTGTCGCCAGAGGTCTCTGTGATCGAGGTCTTCTTCCGTGGCGCTGTAAGGATGTTGAAGTAATTTAATGAGTCACGCTGTCCAGATCGACCTAGGAATCCGGACTCAGTCTTGCGTAAAGTGGGTTTGATGTCCGATGTTTCATTACTTCATTGTTTGGCTCCTGAATTATGTGGCAAAAAGTTCTAGCAGTCTGAATACCCATCCTGATTGGAACTTTCACTCATATTTGCTTCTTTTTTTTCCTCGTAGTTCGATCTCTAGAAGGTTAACTAACTAACTAACTCTCTAACATTCTTAAATCCGAAGGTTTATGGCTGCACCATCACAAGCCACAATGTGTCCCTATCCTGGGCAATATCAGTCCAATCTTTTCCATTTTTACAGATATCTTTAGGTCCATCTAAACGTTATCTCTCCATCTTCGTCTTGACCTTCCTACAGTTCCATCAGGTTTCCCAACAAGGATTTTGCAATCTCTTCTTTCGTCTCCCATTCGTGCCACATCAGCTGCCCACCTAAGTCTCCAGTAGGTAACTGATAGTAATATTAAACAACCATGACCATTAATTTTCAAATTGAGTGTGAATCATACATGGTCAACGTTCCTTCATACTCGAGTCACAGTCTGTGATGTATGATGTTGCACAATTCTAACAATGTTTTGTTATTACAGACTACTACTGTTCATTATACAATGACAATAAACACTACCTCACTCTCTGCTGTTTTCACAGAAATGAAGTGCAACCAAGGGCTCATAATTGTAGCCCATACACAGAGTTTTATAATTATTAGAATGTGTATTTATTTTAGAAAGTTACATTTTTCAAATGGAACAATGCCTATGGACAGTAACAAAATGAAACTAGAGTAAATCGAATGTTAATGGTGTTTCTTTCAGGATTCTAGTACAAGTAGTTTTCGAGCTATCGTAGTTTGAAAATTGTACAGACCGGCAGTTGTCTGCTACAAGTGTCAGCACTAACGTAAGGAAAAAGTGAATAAATAAATTCGTTGGATTCTGAAGAAGAAAGAGAATTGGGCTTCAAAGGTTGTGTTCAAAATGAAGCCCACCAGCTTCAATACAAGCTTCCAGTCTGCCATGTAAAGACTGATGCACATGTTCTAGCATTTCATCAGAAATTTCAGCGCAGGCAACAGTAATACGTTGCTTCATATCATCTGGTGTAGTCGGTATGTCCTTGTAAACAGTCTATTTTAGCTTACCCCAGAGAAAAAATCTAAAGGGGACAAATCTGGTGAACGGGCCACCCAAGGTACAGATCCCTTCGTCCAATCCAACGATTTCGAAACAATCGGTGAAGACAAGCTGTAGTACGTCGTGCACTATGCGCTGGACAGCCATCATGCTGATACCACATGTTCCTCTTAGTCTACAGTGAAACGTCTTCTAACATATGTTGGAAGTTAGTCTGTTAGGAGGTTGAGATATTTGAGAATTTAGTGTTCCTTCTATGAACAAAGGGCCTATGAGCTGATGGTTCACTATTCCACACCACACATTTAAACTCCATGGACGCTGACGTTCCACCTGACGAAGCCAATGGGGATTGTTTACGGACCAATAGTACATGTTTCGGATGTTTACTTGGCCATGATTTGTAAATGTTGCTTCATCACTAAACAAGATACATGATAAATGTGGTGTATCTTGTCTTAAATGCCCATGTACAAAAGTTAACACGATTCTCGAAATCGTTTCCATGCAGCTCTTGATGGAGAGAGACATGATACGGATGGAACTTAGACGTTGGAGAATAGTAGTATAAAATACAATACTATAAACCCGAGAAAGTATGAACCCTCCTCAAGCAGATTTGGCTACACTTAAAACTAGCTCAACATGCCCATATGAGCTTTTTGCTCAAGTGTGGAACCTCGCCTAATCCAAGATTTTTGTAAAAAAGCCCTCATGGATTCCATGAGAAAGTATGACCCCCCTCAGATTGATTTGTCTACACTTACAGAAGGCACTTCTGTGAGATTGTTGTCCATAAACCTGTCAAAAATATGCCCCTCCTCATATTTTTTTTGACCACACCTGAAACTATGCCAAACGTATTAACACCCACCTACACCCACCCACGCACACCCACGCATATTTACTTCCGGTCTACTTCCGGTCCACTTCCGGTCTACTTCCGGTCCACTTCCGGTCCACTTCCGGTCCACTTCCGGTCTACTTCCGGTCTACTTCCGGTCTACTTCCGGTCCACTTCCGGTCCACTTCCGGTTTGCCTACTTCCGGTCCACTTCCGGTCTACTTGTGGCCAAGTTGTGGTCTATTTCTGATATTTTTATCCAGCATAAAGTTTTGACCTGAATCCCAAGAAATTGTATATAAATACCAAAGCCAAAAATATTAAGTGTATACACACTTACACTTACACACACACACACAAAGGACAGTGTTGAACCCAACTGATATTTTTATCCAGCATAAAGTTTTGATCTGAATCCCAAGAAATTGTATATAAATACCAAAGCCAAAAATATTAAGTGTATACACACTTACACTTACACACACACACACAAAGGACAGTGTTGAACCCAACTGATATTTTTATCCAGCATAAAGTTTTGATCTGAATCCCAAGAAATTGTATATAAATACCAAAGCCAAAAATATTAAGTGTATACACACTTACACTTACACACACACACACAAAGGACAGTGTTGAACCCAACTGATATTTTTATCCAGCATAAAGTTTTGATCTGAATCCCAAGAAATTGTATATAAATACCAAAGCCAAAAATATTAAGTGTATACACACTTACACTTACACACACACACACAAAGGACAGTGTTGAACCCAACTGATATTTTTATCCAGCATAAAGTTTTGATCTGAATCCCAAGAAATTGTATATAAATACCAAAGCCAAAAATATTAAGTGTATACACACTTACACTTACACACACACACACAAAGGACAGTGTTGAACCCAACTGATATTTTTATCCAGCATAAAGTTTTGATCTGAATCCCAAGAAATTGTATATAAATACCAAAGCCAAAAATATTAAGTGTATACACACTTACACTTACACACACACACACAAAGGACAGTGTTGAACCCAACTGATATTTTTATCCAGCATAAAGTTTTGATCTGAATCCCAAGAAATTGTATATAATAAACAACAACAAAAATGCCGAATCAAAAATATTGTAATCAATGCAATAAGAATATATCCAGCCCCAATTGGGCCAAGCACCAAAAGATTTGTAACCCAGACAAATGCAGAACTCCCACAAAAATATGCCCTAAATGCCATAGAAAATATAATCTGGAATACTTCACTTATAAACATAAAGGTACTTGCTCTGCACAGTCATCAACATTGCCCCCACAACCATCTACATCTGGTCTGAAAAGGAAGCAAGAAGCACCTGTTAATGCTAAAGCAGCAAAGCAGCCACGCCATGCACCCATCCATAGCAGTTTTAATGCCCAACTTAGGGATTACCGGTTTGTATCAGAGCCAAGATGTGGCATTGAGAATTTCTTGAACAGTGTAAATCCTAAAGTGCAGGCAATTCTAAATGCACATCTTGGCTCTTATAAGCTCTTCCTCAAATTGTTTGTACAATATAAGAAACCAAACGCTACAAAATTTACACACCCCCACATAACAGAAACTGTACCGGTATATTCAAATGCAAATTTAGACACAATAATAAGCAGCTTGATAAATCAACTGAATATCAAACACTCTGAATTTGCGGCAAAAGAATCAGGATGGAGCCTATGCGGATCCCCACACAAGTTATATGTTAATATTTCTGAATTCAGCCCATTAAAAGGTTCTACATATCTGCCATTACCTGCTAATATTAAAAACAGAAGAGCCGTGGTTAATATAGAAAATACCGACCAGAAATGTTTTCTGTGGTGTATATTAGCTGCTTTGTTTCCAGTTTCAAGGCATCCTGAGAGAATAAGTTATTACAAACAGCATGAACATCTTTTTGACGATGCAATGGAGGGTTTGGAATATCCAATGTCTGTTCAGAATATTGATAAATTTGAAAAAAGGGCCAGGCACATCAATGGCAAACAATTATCTATTAATGTATTTACTTGTTCCACTGGCAATTGCTTGATAGCACCTCTCAGAATCAGTACACTTGATGATGAATCTGCTATTCCGATTGATCTGCTCTTAATTGAAGGGGATGGCACATATCATTACACTCTGATACATAATCTTGAAGCTTTAGTGAGAACACAACTAGACAAAACTCATACAATATTCAAGTTGTGCAGAAGATGCTTAACTGTATTTGATGGTCAAAAAATAATAAATGGGGTTCGGGAAGTGAATGCAGAAATTGCCAAAAACAAGTTAATTGAGCATCTGAAATACTGTGGGAATCATAAACCTGTTCATATGGTGATGCCCAATCCAAGTGAAAATTGCAAATTCAAAAAGAATGAAGCCTTGTTGGAACACCCAGTATATATTGTCTGGGATTCTGAATCGAACCTCAAATCTCTTGCATTCTGTAGCCCAGATCCCGAAGAATCTTCAAGTACATCATACCAGCAACATCAACCTTCCAGCTTTTGTTATGTGGTTGTACAGGATGGTGTTGTTATTAAAGAATATTCATACAAGGGACCAAATGCCATCAAAATATTTGCACATAGAATAGAAAATGAGTGCCGTGACATAGCATATAACATCTTATTAAAATCAAAACCTATGTTGCCTTTAACAGAGAAACAGATTGAAGATTTCAACAATGCAGAAAAATGCCCGGTATGTGATTCTGAATTTTCAGATACAAATATCAAGGTACATCACCATTCTCATACAGATGGTCGATATAAACAGGCCCTGTGTAATAGCTGTAATATTAAGATCAAGAGACCAAGATTTGTCCCCATATTTTGCCATGGAGCATCCAATTATGATTTCCATCATCTGATCAGGTACAAGGGGTTTGAGAAGCAGAATTTAAATATTTTAGCTGAAAATGATGAGAAATATATATCTATTAGCAAGATAATTAAAGTTGATGGTGTTCCTATTCACATAAGATTTCTTGATTCTTACAGATTTTTATCAGCTAGCCTGGATACACTGGCCACTCAATTATCTGATGATCAATTCAAAATCACACGTGCATTGTTTCCAAATCAGGACCTGAAATTAATTAGGCGGAAGGGTGTATATCCATATGACTATGTTACAGATTTTTCTAAATTTGATGAGTGTTCCCTGCCACCACAAGAAGAGTTTTACAGCAAAATCAGAGGATCTGGAATCACTGATGAAGATTATCACCATGCCCAGTTGATGTGGAACAATTTAAATTGCCAGACATTTGGTGATTATCACATGGCATATTTGAAACTTGATGTCACCCTCTTAGCTGATATATTGCAGGCATTCAGAAAATCTTCCATGCAAAATTATGGACTGGACCCAGTGTATTTTTACAGTGCCCCGGGTCTAGCATGGGCCGCAACATTTTTCAACACCAAAAAGCAATTGGATCTGATCCACGATCAAGATATGTATCTGTTTATGGAGAAATGTATAAGAGGAGGGATGGTGCAATGTTCCCAGAGATATGCCAGAGCAAATAACAAGCATATGCCTGATTATGATCCAGCACGGCCATCAAATTATATACTGTATGTAGATGCAAACAACCTCTATGGTCACGCTATGATGCAAAAACTGCCATATGCAGGGCTTGAATGGGTTGAAGATTTCAATATTGAGGATCTTAAGGATTTTGATGACAGTAACTGTGGCCTCTTCTTAGAGGTTGATCTGATAATTCCAGATCATTTGCACAATAAATTTTCTGATCTGCCCCCAATTCCCGAGGTTCAGTGCTCACCTGGCTCTAAACAGAGGAAGCTCATGATGACTCTGGAGCCGAAACAAGGATATGTCACATATTACAAAAACCTCCAGTTCCTGATGAAACATGGTGTTCAAGTGACTAAAGTTATAAAAGTCTTGAGGTTCAGGCACTCAGAATGGTTGAAACCATACATTGATACAAACACGGAGCTTCGAACATCTGCAAAGAGCCAATTTGATAAGGGCTTGTTTAAATTGATGGTGAATTCAGTGTATGGCAAAACAATTGAAAATGTCAGAAAACATACCGATGTTAAAATAATTACTGACCCCAGCCTGAGCAAAAAATTGGTTGCAAAGCCCAACTTCAATTATAGAAGAATTTATGATGAGCACATGGCACTTTTCAACATGATGAAAACAAAGATCAAATTTGATAAACCTATTTATGTAGGGGCTGTGATATTGGAATTGTCCAAATTACATATGTTAACATTGTATTATGATGTGCTGAAACCTTTTTATGGTGATCGTGTAAAATTATTGTACATGGACACGGATAGTTTTATTCTTGATATTCAAACAGAAGATGTTTATCAAGATATGTCACAGCCTGAATTGTTTCAATACTTTGATACCAGTGAACATACAAAAATTCAACCCCACAACAAAAAGGTGCCTGGCAAGTTAAAAGATGAGACACTTGGTGATGTTATTGTGAAATTTGCTGGGTTAAGTGCCAAGGTGTACAGTTTTAAAACATGTAGTGCTGTTGTCAAAAAGGCCAAGGGTATTGGCAGAGTTACTGTGGAAAAAGATCTTGTATTTGAAGATTATGAAAATTGCATCAAATCCCAGAGTTTAATTAGAACATCAGAAAATAGAATTCAGAGTGTGGATCACTTGCTGACTAGCAATATTGTAAGAAAAGTGGCCCTGGACCCACATGATGATAAGAGATACATTTTATCATGTGACATACATACTTTACCTTGGGGGCATTGTGATTTGAAAAATGGGAATCAATGCCCAATTACAGAGCATGATTTGAAATAAATAAACATGCCTATGAACTTATTTGGGTTCAAAAAACAGGCTATTATGGAGCTGCCAACACCACAAGCCTCTCCTGATATGCTGTCTAAACTGAGTGGCTTGTTAATTATTCATCTGAACAGCATACTTACAGATAATGATGAAGAAACAGGCAAAACATTGTACATATTTAACAATAATTTAAATCATTACCAATTACCTGTAGGTGGTCAATTGCAATTTATTACAACCCCTGAGGGCGATGTCAAGATTTCAGTAGGGAGAAATATTTATAGAATCAAGCACTCAAACATGATTTCTGGCACTGTTTATACTGTTTCTGCTGGTGACTGCTTATATATTGAGGTCCCTGGGTCATATGACAAGCTTATACCCTTTTTTATAGAATTAAGAATCAGATACTCTATAATAAATAACCACTAAAACAAAAATGCCTAATGATATATTTGGCCATACAAGACATGAAGATCACAGTGATGAGATTCTTATGCTTGATGTCAGAGTCAAGAAATTAAGAAGTGATTTACAAGCTTTACAGACCACACTCAATGCCAGTCTTCAATTAGAAATTACAAATTTACAATCACAATGCATGGACCCTCTTCTTAAAATTGATTCTGAACTCAAATTGCTGCTTCAGAAATATACTGACCTGGCCACATTAGATAATTTTCAAAGTTTGGAAGAAGCTGTAGCAGCTCTTCAAGCCAAATTTAAGACCCAGGCCACCAACTCTGAGCAATTGAAACAGCAATTGGAAGAGCAGATAAATAATGTCCAGGCACAGCTCCAAACAATTGTCAAAAGCATAAAATCACAAGAAGATTTTGATCTAGTGATTTCCACTCTAAAGGAACAGATTCAATCACTCCAGATACCTAATCTGGACCCCTTGAACAATGCCATAGCCGAGGTTAAAGAAAAAATTGAGACACTTGAAAATTTTATGAACAATTTACCATCTTCTGATGCTTTGAATGCAATAACTCGGAGTGTAGCAAATATTAAGCTGCAACTTGAAACATATGAAGATTTTGGAAAAATTCAAAGTTCCATAACCCATCTTGAAGGTACAATAGCAGCAGTGCAAAGTGATTTGGCAAATGTACTAGAATCCCGATTGCCTGGAATTGTAGATACCCTTGTCAGTGTCCAGCAACAGATCACAAAGCTTGAAAACCTCAACACTGAATCTGAACTATCTCATTTTCATCACTTGATCGATGATATCCAAACAAAGCTTGAAATTTTACAACAATCAACACCCTCTCAGGCAGATATAGCCCTGCTCCAAAATGCTATGCAAAATGTGGCTGATGCATCTGAATTAAACAATGTGAAATTGGCACTTGAATTTTTGCAAAATACTGTATCAAATCTTCCTACATCACAGGAACTTAAAAATATTAAGAGGGCAGTGAATCGCATATTGAAATCAGAAGATATCAAGAATATCCAGGCAGAGATCAAACATCTCACTCAGACAGTGGCCACTCTACCAACGAATCAACATATTAATGAACTGCATGCCCTGTTTGAGGATATCAGAAGACAGGTCCATGATCTTACTGCTCAAAATTCAAAATTGGCAGTTGTTGAAAATTTGCAACAAATTGTAGCTAATATCAAGCAACAGCTAGGAACCATGGAATCCAATCAAGCAAATGCTCTGTCTGTTTTTGCCACCCAGCTTCAAGAGATTGTGCAACAATACAAGAAACTTGTTGTGGACATAAAGATCAAGCCAGGCCATGATGATGTTGTTAGGACCATCAATGAGCACCTTGAATCTGTAACAAGCAGATTGCTCACAGCAGAAAAAGAAATAACAGGCATAATCGAGAATCCAAAACATACAGTAATTCTTGAATTGTACAGCATCCCCAACAAAGAATATGATTCACCATTTACACCAGGTGGCAAAATATATATGCTGTCCCCTGCACAATTTTATTACCAGTTTTTTGTTGGAGGCACATTGAGACCAATCAAGATCAAATATTGGCATCAGCCACAGGCACACCACTACCCTACCTTATCAATAACAAATGCTGACAACAAACCAAAAATCACCAGTGTAGAGTTAGAGGACTTTACAGATCCCAATACATTAGAAACAGCCTATGCTGAAGATGATGGCTCTCTGGAATTTAAAATACAAATAGGGGACAAATTATATTTAGAAAATCCTGCAGTATCAGCTGCTGAACACCCCATAGTTGCAATATTCTTGTTTACATATTATGTCTAGAGAAATTATTGTTGATGAATTACACAGACAAGCCAGACATAATTTTAAGAGACTCCCAGTAGTCACAAAGGGCATAGATGATTTATGGCAGAGCGACTTGATTGAAATGGCAAGTGGACAGCTGAAAAACTTAGACAAAATCAACAAGGGCTACAAGTATCTACTCACTGTAATAGACACATTTTCAAAATTTGCATGGGCTGTGCCACTCAAATCCAAGACTGGAAAATGTGTTACAGAAGCCCTCAGGACAATCATCAATCATTCAGGAAGATCACCGCGCTATTTGCAAACAGATAATGGCAAAGAATTTTATAATTCAGTGTTTCAACAATTTATTAAAAGCCAGGCAATAAAACATTACTCGAGTTACAGTGATCTCAAAGCCTCAATTGTAGAGAGATTCAACAGAACCTTAAAAAATCTTATGTATAAATAATTTACACTTCAAGGTAATTATAAATGGCTTAATATTCTTCCAGAACTTCTACATAAATATAACAATTCTGTCCATTCCACAATCAACATGAAACCCTCTGAAGTAACTTCATCTGATGAGCAAAAATTGATCAGGACTGTTTATTATCCTAGATACCAGCCAACAACAAGAAGGGCCAAATACAGGGTGGGTGATCAAGTAAGAATCAGCAAATATAAGCACTTATTCAAGAGAGGCTTTACGAGAAACTGGAGCACTGAATTATTTACAGTGGTTCAAGTTAAACCTGGGACCCTTAACACATATATAATAAAAGATCACCGAGGAGAAATTCTCAAAGGCAGGTTCTATGAACAAGAACTCAGCAAAACTAAGCAGCGTGACACATATCTCATAGAAAAAATTATCCGCAGAAAAGGCAACAAATTATTTGTCAAATGGCTGGGTCATCCGGAAAACAGCTGGATCGATGCAAACAAAATAATAATATGAGCACCTGGGATGTTATAAAAAGGCTGCCAGAACCTGAACAACAGAATAAGAGAAATGGCAACTTGCTGCCTGATAATATTAGGTGTCTTATTGTTGGGCCATCGGCTTGTGGTAAAACTACACTAATGGTTGATAATTTTTTATTGGCACCCAACTGGTTAGACTGGAAAAACAGGCACTTGTATGTTTTCTCAAAGAGCTTGGAACAATTAAAATATCAGCAGCTGATGAAGCTATATGATGGATTGGATATAGCCACTTTTGAACCAGATGTTAAGCCATTAGATGAATGTCTCGATAATTCTGTTGTTGTGTTTGATGACATTATACTTGATAATCAAAACAAGGTTAGAAATTTCTTTACACAGGGCCGGCACAAAAACATTGATTGCTTCTACCTTGCACAGACTTTTTCTAAAATTCCGAAGCAGCTGATCCGAGACAACAGCAATTTTATATGTGCATTTCATCAAGATCATACCAACCTCAAACACATACATGATGAATATGTAGGTGGGGACCTGAGCTACAATGACTTTTCTAAATTTTGCAGCAGGTGCTGGAACCAGGACAGTTATGGCTTTGTCACAATTGATATGACAAGAAAACCCAATAGTGGCAAATACAGAAACAAAATCAACGATTTTCTAGACGTTGAGACGTATATAAACAACCATGAAACGACCAATCATTGATGATCTTAAGTTAAGAGATTATCTTGTAAAAAGATTTAAGGGATGGAAATCAGAGAACCGAGGAATTTATGAAAAACACAAACAAACAGAACAGCCTGTCATTGATGCTATTAATAATTTAGGTAAGAATATCAAAACTGTTACAGAGCAAAATCAAAATTTGATCACGGAGCTTGTACCTGTAGCTGCAAGGAACATATTAGATTATCCATTCACCCCACTTTCCAGCATTCATACACCTAGTCCTGTTGCTCCTAGAAGAATTGAAGCTACACAGGATCCTATTGAATTGGGTCTTCTTGCTCAAAAATATTTAACCACACCTAAAGACAACAAAGATGAGGTGTTTGGTTTATATGCTGACACAGAGCTTGATGGCAGTATCATTCATAGAATTGGTAATTTCAGAGTAACTTTTATGGGAGATGATATAATTGTTTATTCAGAATCTCGACTCGGAGAAAAAGGTGCTTTTGTTAAGTACCCCGGAACACCTGGATTGTGGGAACTGATGACTAGGAAGAGGCCTGGCAGCTATACAGATCAAGATTATGAACATTACAAAGAAATATTAATAAAATCAGATGCTCTATACCAGAACAATGATCCCACACAAAAAAGAGTCAAGTCTAGCAGTGGAGCAAAATACAACAATTTAATCAAGCCCATATGGTCACAGATCAAGACTGGCAGTGGAATCAAACAATACAACACCCTGCCTAAAGAATTTGTGTGGGTTGATGATGTCAGGAAACTTGTAGATAGGTTATTGGTGATAGCTGGGGAGGAAAATGCTGGCAACCACAATTTTTACAATGAAAAGGTTGGAATTATGGACATGATAAGCACAAAATTGTCTAATTTTATAGTGAATGATCCTAAGGGGATTGGATATCTCATAAAAATTATTAATACTCTACCACCTAAATTTTGGAATATTTCTGAGGGTCGGGGCCTTGTTAATGACATCATAAACAAGCTGCCATTTGAACTACACATTCCAGGCTATCAGTATTGTGGTCCCGGCACAAAATTGGACCATAGATTAAACAGAGGTGATCCTGGTGTAAATCCCCTAGATGCTGCTTGTAGAGACCATGACATTGCATACAACACACATTCTGATCTTGACAAGAGACATGTTGCAGACAAGAAATTAGAAGAGGCTGCATTTGGTAGATTTGTAAGCAAAGATGCTTCTTTAAGTGAAAAAATAGCAGCATTGGGAACCACCATAGCTATGAGCACCAAACAAAAACTGGGGTGGGGGTTGTGAATATGTATATAATAAACCTACAATGAAGGCAAAGGGTGTTATGTATCAAATACCTTATGCAGGTCTCAAATCTCTTGGGCCTCTTGACAGTCTTTTAACCAAAAAGCAGCGCAAGAAAAAAAGCTCTTGTATTGCCAAGGGCCATGGTATGAAATTGTTGCTTAGTACCCCCCAATTAAAAAAATTACAGCAATCCAGGAAAAAATCACATGTGGGGGGATTCATATTTACTATCCCGGCCATCTTAGCTGCTCTCGGGGCTGTTGGGAGCTTGGCTGGGGGATCAGCTGCCATAGCAAAAACAGTAATAGATGCCAAGAAGAATAGGGCAGAATTAGATGAGCAGAAGCGCCATAACCTGGCCATGGAGAAAAAAGGCAAAGGTCTTAAGAGAGCCATGAATAAGTTTAAAAAAAACAAGAGCCGCTTACAAACCAAGATATTGAAGCTTTAATCAAGCCACTGGGCATCAAACATTTTAGAGGTGTGTACATGTCTGATTCTTTGCCGGAACAACCACTCAACAAAGAGTGTGGCATTGTTAATTTGGATAAGTACAAAAATCAGGGCACTCACTGGATCTGTTATCTTAAATATTTAAACGATGATGCATTTGTGTTTGATTCATTTGGAGGTGTTCCACCTGAAAATTTAGTAAAATATCTAAAATCAGCTAATCTTTATTACAATAATGCCCGTGTTCAAAACTTCAAAGATGTTAATTGCGGACATTTGTGTTTATCTGTTCTCAGATATATGTCTCAAATAAATAAACCATCAATTGAAAATTTTCAAAAGGCCTTGTGGTATCTGAAACATCATGGGGGTATTCCATCTCACCAGCCAAAATTCAATATTGAAACTCAAATTACATGATGACATAGTGTATCCCAAAACAATAGCTCTCAGAGCATTTTACGGCATGTACCTGATCCCTAATATTACACACCACAACAACACAATTGCAGTAGGGGATCAAAAAATTGTCATCACTCCAGGGCAGTATAATCTGTCCACTCTAAATGCTCAATTACCCAGAGGTGTAGTATTAAGTCAAAATTCTGTCACTCACAGAGTAGAGATTGTATCTGCTACAGAAACAGTGCATCTGGGTACTATAGGAGAGCTGTTAGGCTTTGAGAACAACACAAAACTTGAACCGGCCATCAAACACACTGCTATGAATATACCCAAATTCTTAGCCATAGAGACTCTGAATATTCACTGTAATGTGGCTGAGGGTATGATCACCAAATCAAATGGCATAGGTACTCACAAACAAACTGGCATCATTGCAACATTCAAACCTAATTCCGAATTCATGGAGCCAATCATCTACAATCCATCCCCAACATTATATTTTCCTGTGTGCCATAACAGAATAGATTACATTGAATTGATGGTCACTAATGAAAAAGAAGAATTAGTTGATTTTGCTGGAGCCACAACAACTGCAATCATAGAGATTAACATTTAAATAAAAATACATACAATGGAAAATATTGAGAGTTATGAGCTACAATCATTCCCCCCAAACAGGAGGACATTTGCAAATTTAAATCAACCCAACACAGAGATCGAGGTTGATCTTGATGTAGGGGATGGATTTATACACCCTCACAGAGCAGATCTATACATCAAATTTGATGTTGTAAAGCTCGATGGAACAGATTATCCTGCAAATTCAAATATAAGATTGGTAGACAATTTTGTGCCGCATCTCTTCTCTGAAATTGAGATCAGAAAGCATGGCGTTGTTATAAACAGAGTGGATTATCCCGGCATTACCTCCACAGCTTTGGCCACACTAAAATTATCCAAAACCGAAGCTTCTTACTACAAAATAGGTGGATTTGAGGCTGGTGAGAAAATATTATCTAAAAACCACACAGTGCTGTTCCCTATGCGCCTGTTGCCAGGATTCTTCTCGGATTACAAAGAAATTATGTGGAAGGGTGGTTTAAGAATTACATTTAGAAGAGCTGCAAATGATAATAATGCTTTGATGAGGTACAGCACATTAAACCCTACAGGAGAAGCTCTGCCTAATACCCTACCTGATGAAGGCAAATGCATTATTCAAACTTTGGAGCTAAGAATCCCGGTTGTTGAATATGAGGCCAGTTACGCTCTTAAATACAAAGCTGATATAGTAAAAAATCCACAGGTTCCTCTGCAATTTTATACATATCAATGTGTACAGAAGGTTGCCACTGGTACTTATTATGAATTTGATGCCACAAATTCATTTTCCAGCATACAATATGACATGCCTGATTTTGTGGTGGTACTGTTTCAGACTGGAAGACACAACAATCAGGAAAAAAATTCAAGCAAATTTGATAACTGCAACATCAAGAACATATATCTTAAAAATGGCAGAAATGAGGTATTCCCTAGAGAAAATTATAATTTAGACATGTCCAAGGGTGATTTCCTCAAATTATATGAGGCTTTTTCGGCTTTCAAACGTGTCACTACTGGCAATACTGACATGTATTACACACCAGATGAATTCAAGGCACGGAGACCCATGTTTGTAATCAACACTTCAAAAAGAAAACAAGTTGTGGTGAATGACAGGACAAACATTAAAATTATCTGTGAATTCCACGAGGCATTACCTGATGACACCATTTGTAGTGTCATTCTCATAGGTGAAAAATCATATGTTTATGATGTAAGAAATGAGAGAGTCACGGAGCAATTCTAGAGGGTCTCTGCATATTGCATTGTCTTAGTACTAGATATGCAGGATGAGCCTGGTGTCCAATTGAACTCAAACCGGAAGTGGACCGGAAGTGGACCGGAAGTGGACCGGAAGTAGACCGGAAGTAGACCGGAAGTGGACCGGAAGTGGACCGGAAGTGGACCGGAAGTAGACCGGAAGTGGACCGGAAGTAGACCGGAAGTAAATATGCGTGGGTGTGCGTGGGTGGGTGTAGGTGGGTGTTAATACGTTTGGCATAGTTTCAGGTGTGGTCAAAAAAAATATGAGGAGGGGCATATTTTTGACAGGTTTATGGACAACAATCTCACAGAAGTGCCTTCTGTAAGTGTAGACAAATCAATCTGAGGGGGGTCATACTTTCTCATGGAATCCATGAGGGCTTTTTTACAAAAATCTTGGATTAGGCGAGGTTCCACACTTGAGCAAAAAGCTCATATGGGCATGTTGAGCTAGTTTTAAGTGTAGCCAAATCTGCTTGAGGAGGGTTCATACTTTCTCGGGTTTATAGTATTGTATTTTATACTACTGAGAATGCGTAGTACACTTGTCTGACTCATGCCACTTCCTCGTGCGATTGCACGGGAACTAACGTGCGGATGTATAGCAACAGCAGCGAGAACATTAATTTCACCCTCTCTTCCAGTTACTCATTTGTTTCTGTTACGTTTTCTAGATGTTACGCTTCCAGTTTCACGTAATTGGTTGAAGAGGTTCACAAATAATTATCGCGATGGGTGACGACTATTGGGATATTGTTCCGCGTTCAGAGCACAAGCACTAATAGCATTCTTCCTACATTCTCCATACACCATTAACATGTCGGCTTTTTCAGCATTGGTAAACACCATCTTCCACCACGTCCAACTTCTTGCACTATCACTACGAACTGACAAGGAAGTCGCAATGCAATCCATGGATTGTAAAGGCAACAAATATACGAACAGCATAGCCTCGTAACTAAGCAGACAACTGCCGGTCTGTACAATTTTCAAACTACGATAGCTCGAAAACTACTTGTACTAGAATCCTGAAAGAAACACCATTGACATTCTAATTTAATTTACTCTAGTTTTATTTTGTTACTGTCAATAGGCATTGTTCCATTTGAAAAAAATGTAACTTTCTAAAATATATACACATTCTAGTAATTATAAAAATTTGTGTATGGGCTACAATTATGAATGAGCCCTTGGCTACACTTCATTTCTGTGAAAGCAGCACATGAATAGCACCTTCCATTTCTGAAATATTTGGGGTTCAAAATTTAGGTGATTCACCCGGTATATAAGTATGTGAGTGTGTGTGTGTGTGTGTGTGCCCGTTCTTGTGGCCGAGAGCGTTAATCGCTCGACTACGCCACCTTCACCAGTTTCATCTAGACACCATTCCTCATCATCGCTATTAGCCAAAAGTGGCAGAAGAGCAACGCTAAATAACAATAATACAGACAAAATAACGTTTTACAACAACACGATCCGCTTTGCCAAAATCTTCTCAAAGCACATCATGATTCGATTTTGCACCAACCCATTAACTTAACATGCTACATTACCACTTATATTTCAAGTTGTGTAAACTAACAATAACTGGTTGACAGTATTTTTCCTCCACAACGCAGACCACTGTGACTTTACAGGAGGCTTATGTATGATCAAGCGACAAGCAAATATCTCTTTCAATATTATTAACTAATTTGGCATATATACGCACACATACATACTTGTAAACATTTTAACACATTTTCACATAGCATCTGATGTTATCAAACATATTCGAGCAATTAAATTAATTGCTACAGTAATTCAATAACATTTAATTATTTTGGAAAACAACAATAGGAAATTTGATAGTGTTGAAATTATCATTGAAGAAGTAGGAAGGCTTTGCAAATATATATGACTGTAAACTGTGGATATTTGCAATGAGTATTATGCACTGATAGATTGTCAATAACGTACCTACTCGCTCAACATTTAGAAGTACAATCACCAGCAATAGAAATTGCAAATATATACCCAGAAATTATTGTTTCCCTGCAGTGTGTTATTAACTAACTAACTCTCTAACCTTCTTGAACCCGATGGTTCATGGCTGCAGCAACCCAGGCCTTTCATATGCATGATAATTTATTACAGAGGAGAGATAGGAATTTGAGAGGAATGACGGAAAAGAATTATTTTTCAATTACGTTTACAAATGTGAAAATGACAAAAGACGTAAATATTGCTTTTTCAATTTAATGTCGCTATTGAATTCGTTTATACAAGAAATCTAGCTAACTATCTTGAAACGGTTATTGCTCACTCACTTTATTATTAAGAAAATAGACAATTTTGAATATCTTGCATATACATTTTGTATATACCATATTAGTGCCCGTACACAAACAAAGTTACGTTCATAACTTTCTAAGTAAGCGAACCACGTCGGCGAGCGGACGAAATGACGGAAAACAATTATTTTTAAGTTACGTTTAAATATGTTAAAATGACAAAAGACGTAGGTACTGATTTTCCAATATAGTGTCGCTATTCAATTCCTTTATATGAAATATCTAACTATTATGAAAAGGATAATATTTACCCAGTTTGTTATTATGAAAATAGACAATAACGTGTTGAATATTTGTACAACATTAGAGTACACGCACAAAGTTATTTTCTAAACTTTACAAATTAGCAAACTTATACACTTGTTCGCCTTCATCCAATATAGCATGCAGATATTTTCGAAGTCATTAAGATCATTGAGGAACCCCATCTATAATGTAATTGCGTCCGGAACGTGGCCGAAGGCCACGCAAGTACGAGAGTCCCAGACTATATAATCAGGAGCTAAGTACTGCAAACAGAAATTTATTACCAACGTATAGTTCGAGATTGGTAAGTTCATCGAACTCCAGCCTAACTGTTGCCTATTTTGCTGGGAGCAGGAAAAGTCTTATCAGCTGAAAAGAGAAACTGTGAAGTTACAAACATCGACTGTTTGCTGTTAATTAGCTCCAATTGTTTTTAGTTTTGCTGTTATGCATATATACGATGTACATTACAGCCGTGATTATTGTTTATACAGATATATATATATATATATATATATATATACGTGGTGTGATTGGAAATTTTAAGACAGGTGGCACCACTTATCAATTAGGGAGGCTAGATTTGCCACGGGTGTGGAAGGGGAAACTTGTTTTGTCCTTGAAACGCCCTGAAAAGATCACCGCGATATCTTTGTTCAGCAGAGAGTGGAATCCTGGTGAGTGAAGACGTGTTGTCTGTTCTTGCGGATTATTGATGTTCCAAAATGAATGAAAAAACGGAACAACGCGTTTGTGTCAAATTTTGTTATAAAACCGGGAAATCAGCTTCAGATACCTATGAACTGTTAAAACAGCTTTCGGGGATAAATTTCTGAGCCGGTCAAATGAATTTATCTGGTTCAACATATTCAAAGATGGCCGCGAATCAGTCGAAGATGGCTCCCGGTCCAGCCGGCCTTCCACTTCAAAAAACAACAAACCTTGTGAAAGTTCGCGATTTAGTGCGCCGTGGCCGTAGACTTACAATTAGGGAGATGGTTGATGAACTGAATTTAAGTTTCTACGCGGTTCAGTCAATTTTAACTGAAGATTTGAACGCGTCGAGTGTCCGCGAAATTCTTTCCGAAATTGTTGCCAGACCAGCAGAAACAACACCAACTTGAAGTGTCCCAAGAACTGATTAGTCGGGCCAAAACTAAACCACATTTGTTAAATAGCGTAATTACAGGAGACGAATCATGGGTTTATGGAATAATCCAGAAACAAAGGCACAATCATCGCAGTGGAATGGGCCCAAGTTCGCCACGACCGAAAATAGTTCGACAAAGTCGGTCGAATGTGAAGACAATGTTGGTGTATTATTTTTATTCTACGGGTATCGTGCATAACGAATTTGCCCCTAGGAGGCAGACAGTCAACCAGGAATACTATAAAAGTGTCCTTCAGTGTTTGCGCGAAAATGTGCGGGAAAAAAGCCCTGCAATCTGGCACGACAAGAATTGGGTCCTCCACCACGACAACGCACCGGTTCATCGTGCTTTCTCGATCACGGAATTTTTGGCCAAATTCCAAATTCCTGTGCTTCAGCAACCCCCTATTTGACTGATATATCCCTGCCGACTTCTACCTCTTTCCTAAATTGAAATTTTCGCTGAAAGGGAACTGATTTGACTCAAAATAATACATCCAAGAAAATATGGAGAGGATTCTTAACACCATTACGAAATAAAATTTCCAGGACTGCTTCCAAAAGTGGAAACACCGTTGGAGTTGGTGTGTTCAGTCAGAAGGGGACAGCTCTGAAGGAGGTCCAACACAGTAGCCTGTAAGATATGCCATTTTCAAGTTACACACCTAGTCTTAAAACTTTCCAATCACACCACGTATAAATTTAGATGAAGATACACATTATTGCTTACTTCGAGCATTCCATTCTGTAAGCTTATGAGAAGCTTGATGCAAGCATGCCTTGGCAAGCTTGCTGCAACTTCCACTTCAGCTAATAGCTTGCCATGGCAAGCTTGCTGCTAGTTATTTAGCTTGCCATGGTGAGCTTGCTTCATGCTTGCCGCAAGCTGTCTGTGCTCTCAATCCTGAGCAAGATCTATATAATCTTTTCCATCCCTATCAATTTCCTTTAGGTCCATTTCAACATTATACCTCCGTCTTCGTCTTGGTCTTCCTATTGGTCTCTTACCACCAGGTTTCCCAAGAAGAATCCTGTAAACTCTTCTTTCCTCTCCCATTCGTGTCACATGGCCTGCCCACTCAAGTCTACTTGATTTAATCATTCTAATAATATCTGGACATGAATACAAATTATGTACTTCTAAATTACGTAACCTTCTCCACTCACCTGTGTCCTCATCCCTTTTAGGTCCAAATATTTTCCTATATATATATATATATATATATATTACTCTCAATTTATGTTCCTCTTTCAATGTAAGGGACTAATAACACACTCAAAATTACTCTTTTGTATATTTTAACTTTTAGTTTCTTAGATATTAAACGAGAAGACAAAAGTTTATGAAGAGAGAAGTAACATGCATTTCCTGAATTAAGACTACTTTTTATTTCCTCTTTAATATAATTTTCATTTGTTAATATTACTCCTAAGTATTTGAATTTGGAAACTGGTTCAAACGAGTTGTTATCAATAATTAGATTTTGATTATTACCTAACACTTGGTTTCGGCCTGTAAGCATATATTTAGTTTTCTCTTTGCTAACTTCCAAACCTATCTCTTCAGCGGCTTTGAAAAATATTTTATCATTATTCTTAATTGTATTTACATCATACCCCAGTAAGTCTACATCATCTGCATATGCTAACAGCTGAGTCACACCGTTTAATTTTAGTCTTTCGTTAGTTTCCTTTACCTTCATAACAGTGTATTCTAAGGCAAAATTAAAGATCATTGGAGATAATGCATCTCCTTGTTTTAACTCATCATGAATTGTAAATTTCTCAGACATATTAATACCCGCGCGAATTTTATTTTCTGTTTCACTGGTGAATACTTCTATCACATTAGGAAGCTTTTTAGGTATTCCAAACTCGACTAATATATTATATAATTATATAACTCGTTTGACTGAATCATATGCTTTTTTAAAAAAACAACGAATAGCTGATGGACATTTTGATTATATTCCCACTTTTTCTCAAGTGTCTATCTGATGTGGAATATTTGATCTGTTGTTGATCTGTTACGTATAAATCCACATTGATAATCACCTATAATTTCATTTGCACTTGGGTTAGTCTTGGTAAAAGAATGTTAGGTAATATTTTATATGTTGTTGAGAGTAGAGAAATTCCACGGTAATTATTGCAGTTCATGTTATCACCTTTTGTAAATACAGGAACAACTATGGATTATTTCCACTGTTGAGGGATTTCTTCTTTATTCCATACTGACATATTAACGAATTTCCACCATATTTAATTTACTCAGCTGGTATTAAATCGAAGACGCGACAAACGTACCTTCGACAAGACGTACCTACCACCAAGGGCGGCTACCTGCTAAGGGTCTTCTAATGAGTCTTAAAATATTTGCGATGCGACAAAACGTACCACTTGATGGGACGGCATCAAAAATCATGTACCGAAATTCATATTTTACGATTTTCTCTAGTTTTGCTGATTTCCATCACACTTTATCCAGGCTTTGGACTGGCAAAATTACTATATAATGATATATAGCTATTTTGGCGTGTTTAAAATCAGCTGTGATTAAGCTGTCGTCCACATTTTTTCTTTTGCTTTATCTATTTGTCTTTTTTTTCGATTTTCATTTTAGTTATGTCAGCAGCAAGAATATTGTCCAAACTCTCTTTGCCCTTCTCACCGCAGAAAATGATAATTCTATTTTTTTCTCTCCATCGTCAGCCAACAGGAACCTAACCTAACCTAACCGTATTGGAATGTCTAACATGTCAAGGGCAAGTTCAAGCGTTTTTCTTGAAGTGGTACGTTTTGTCGCAGAGTAAATATTTTGAAGTTATTAGTCGATCCTTCACAGGTAGCTGTTTATCTGAGTGGTACGTTTCTAAATTCATTTACACCTTTATATGAATCTGTGACATTTTTATTTTTTCTGTTTGTTTCAATTTCGTTAATTTTACTTTTCAAGTAATCTCTTTTTACTTCTAAACGTGTGGTTAACTTCTCGCTTTATTATATTATAATTGCTTAAATTTGTAAATTTTAAATTGCAATGTGTTATTAGGGTGTATTTATTACCAGTCTGTTAAATCTGGAAAAGTCATAGAAATAAATACCAGGGAATTTTACTGAATTTCTTGAAAAAACAACATATTTGTAGTAATCCACTAAATGTAGGTTTTTGATGAAAGGAAAACAGTATAAAGAAATGGTTTTAAATTTGTTGTAGATAAACAATACTTCAGTTTAATATACCGAGTATTACCAGTAGTTACAATCAGGGTGGATAAAAATCATGATTTTTATTGAAATCGGATTTTTTTAAATCGATTTTTTTATTTCTTTAAAAGAAAACATGCTTAAAATTGCTTGCATCATTTTTGGCACCATGCACATAGATATATGCTTTTTTATAGAAAGGCTTTTACAAGTAAATGTCTCCGTAAAATATTTGAACAGTTTGATTAAAGCAAATAATAAATATACGTAAACATACATTTTTCTGTGTCTGATACAATAACTACAATGGAAATGTTTGTTGAGTTTGTTAATGAAACTAATAATAATTTCAGTAACTTTTCTTCCAGTGAAACTAAAACATTCTTGATGTACTCTATAATTGTAACTTAAAATATTAACTTAAATATTTTTATAGTCTTTGTACCTGAATTTTTGAGTTTTTTTAAATGATAATTCGAAAAATATCAGCTGCCATGTTTATTTAGTTTAATCATATGAACGCTATTTATGGTTTAACATGATTAGTATCTTGTATATTTTACTACACAAAATGTTTGCTATTTTTGCCCATAAAATTATTGAATTTTAAATCAAGAGAAATCCTCTGTTTACATTTCCTTTCGTATGAGCTTCACACCATGTATGAATAAATATATTTTATTTCCTTTAGTTTCCTATCTTAGAACCTAATCATCACCATTAAATGATTACGAGGGTAATGTACTTTCACCAAAAGTGTTTCTGATATCTACAAAATCCTTATGTACATTATTCTAAAAATGATTTATTTAGAGTGATTTAAATCAGTGACTTTTTTTAAAGAAAATCACCTGATTTATATCACTCCACCCTGTTACAGTATAAATTGTGTAATAAATGCGTTAGGTAATGGGGCCATGTTTTGAGTTATTGTAATGTAGACGTATATTACAGTAAGTGGCTATTGGAATTTAGAAATTTCTTTTTGCAATTTTTGGATTGTTTGGTTGGATTGGGTTGGGCTTTGAGTAGATATTAGGATTTATACATGTGCTACGGATTTTACTACAATTATATAGGATTTATGATTTAATTGTTATGATTTTTATGTTAAAAGTAATATTGTTAACCGTTAGCCAATACAAGTATTACATGAAAGCTCACTTCTGACAACTCCTATCCAACAATCAATTTCTGTTTAGTTTCCCTTCTTATAATTACTTTTAACGTAAAGTGAATCTAAATATTATAAAATTTTCGTTAAGTGGGATTCTAATTTGTGATGTTTAGCTAAAATATAGTGACATTTTAACACACCTGTTGAAGTACATGAATTTGCCTAATGACTTCGTTCTTGGTCTGGGAAAGTCAATAAATTTTGTTTTTACATGTAGACACTCTGGTTATGTGTGTTCCATATCAAGAATCACCTTTTTATCAGGTCACTATCGACGCCTCTTCTTTAATTGATTTTAACAATGGGACAAGTTGGTTTGTTTGGAAATTTGATAGCATGTATTATTGTCTTGTAGATAAGTATAATATCATCAGACAATTATTAACATTATTATTTCATGTTAGTTAGGAATCTTATACTACCGTTCAAAATTAGAAGAAATTAATAATAATTACTTTTATGCAATGTTTAATTATTCGAACAGGAGTTCTCGGGATACCAACTAGGTTAGACTGGAGTTAGCTTCCAACGTTTCGAGCGCATCATCAACTACAATTTAACCTGGTTGGTAACCCGAGAACACCTGTTCGAATCACGTCGCTAGGAAAGCTACAATTCCTATGTTTAATTATGTTTTTTCGTTATTTTTATTTGAATGATATACTTGCTATTGTACCAAAATAAGACATGTAAATCTATATTACAGTAGATTAAAAAAACAGAGAAGGAATTTTGATTAAATTCTTTTATTTCCTATGTGCATAATCACGCACAACACACTTTCATATAGCTTCTGTTGTGATTAAACATGTTTGAGCAATTAAATTAATTGCTAAAGTAATTCAATAACATCTAAGTGTATTTGGCAAACAATAATAGGAAATTTAATACTATTGAAAGTATCATTGAAGAGGTAGGAAAGCTTAGCAAATACATTTGACTGCACAGAAGGTGAGTTATGTTGATCTAGCAACGTAAGTTTCTAGGTTTTATGGGCGTCACAACTTCCTACACAGTCTCCACATGTTGCTGTATTCATTGTCTTATTCCATTGTCATATTGTGTGTGTGTGTGTGTGTTAATTTTTTCTTATTCTTTCAAATTCTAAAATTCAACAGTTCTTTAATTGTTAACAATTTATTACTTGTTCCTCAGCCGAATTAAAAATCAATTTTCAAAAATTTTGCCTCGATTTCCTTGCGCCGAGGGATATTTTTCTTAAGGTGGCATCACTGGTTTAACGGTGGTTAAAGAATCAAGAGGTTCTGTATTCGAAGCTTGCGGAACACGTGGAAGCTAGTGCTTGCGTCAATTTCAATCCGACCACCAGCAACAGTGAAGTAAACGCCACGAGCATGCCAAGATTAGCCATAGAGAGTGTGACGCAAGAGCTTGAAGTCAGTGCTGCCAACCCGAAAAAAAATAACAAAAATCACAGAACCAAAAAACACAGCAACCTGAAACGCAAACACGGCAAACATACAGCAGCTCTAATGAGACCCCTCCCCCCTGCCAACAACCAACCATTCCGCTGAAGAGGATAACACGAGTCATTTTTCATTTCACTCGCAATCTGCGAGTCGGGGTTGCGTTCAAGTGGCTGTAACCGAGAACCGAAGCTGGCCGGTTCCACAACAATAAAAGGAGAACAGCCAGTAAGTATATGTTATATTGCGGCGTTTAGTCCATGGGATAATACGGGTACAAGGTGATTAGTTCTGCAGGCTTAGTCCGTCCAGGAGGGTTCGGGGGGAGACTGATCTATGACCACGATAACTCGCGATGACGTGGCACAGAGGGTTGCCGAAGCTTCAGGGGAAATGTAGTCTCGAGTGACTTGGTGAAGCCCTCTTAACTGCATTATGAAGGGACGGAGGGGAAGAAGGAGTGGGAGGGTACGATCGTCTGTTTGCTACGTATTTTCATTGCGTAGGAAAATGCGTTTATTTGCGTCACACTGCCTGATGCTGTTATTTATTTGGTGACCATCATCGCATTGGAAAAAGGAGGATCCTAGGTTCGTATTCCGGCTCAAAGCTTAGGTGTTTTCCCATTTCTTGTATGATAGCTTTCATTCTTATGGCGCTTTCAGACCGAAGCAATACGAACCATCCTTAGTATAAAGCACAACATGCGAAGAACAGACCGAGACGATGCAATACACGATATTGTAGGGCCGGAAAGGTGAAGCGCCTTGCAGCCAGAGCTGGCAACTACCTTGAAAGATGTTCTTTCGTTCGTTCACTAGCGATAAGACGGAACCCTTTCTTGCCAGTACTGATAAGAAATCAAATCCGCTGAGAGGAAACTGCCTCCCGTGCAGCCTCCACATTTCAATTGAGCTGTTCTCTAGTCACGACCGTACGGGTGAAGTGACTTGCAGCCAAAGCTGGCAACTACCTTGAAAGATGGCCTTTCGTTCCGGGTTCACCGTTCTTACCTGCCGTCCTACTCTCAGCGTATTTGATTGTTCAGCAGCACTGGCGAGAGCCTCTTATTGCGGACGATATCCGAACTAGGGATGGCCAGATCCGGATCCTGGCGGATCCGAAATCCGGATCCGGTTGGTTCCGGATCCTAAAATTGTTCGGATCCGGATCCACGGATCCAGAACTTTCGGATTCGGATCCGTTTTGCCATCCCACATGCGCTTCTTTGGAAAGTAAGAATGTGTTTATAACATACATGCATACACAGAGAAAAATGTTTGTTTGGATTAACCAAAAAAATGGTAGTGGTGAACAAAACGTTTGTTTAAATAGGCATCAACCAAACAATTGTCCACCATTACCAAAAGATTTGGTCAAGTTCTATTTGTTTGTCGTAAACAATTTTTTGGTTACCAAAAGCAAATATTATTTTGGTAAATCTAACAAAATACAGCCCATTTGTTTAGGAAAACCAAATAATATAGTCAAAATTACCAAACGATTTGTTAAATAATTTATTCATAATTACGTATGTTATAATTTGGCTAATTCTAGCTAGGGTGGATAGTTTGTAGAAACTAACTTATCTCAGAATAGACAGGTCACCTAAACTCAGAGATTTTGTAGCGTTTTTTTTTTTTTTTCTTTTTTTTCTTTTTTTTTTTTTTTTGCTAGTGTCAACCCGTTGAGAGGGTTATGCCCTCACTTCGGTAAGTGATTTCATTGTAAGTTATGTGTCTTTCATCATTTTGGATGGTCTAAGTGCTTTTTTATATTGCAGAATATTTTTCTTATTAAGATTGGTGATTCGTATGTGTTATCTTACTTTTGAGCATGGTTGAGAATTGTAAATATGGATTTCGATATTTGGAGTCGGAGTATTGTTGGTACTGCTTAGGCTGTAGTGGTGGGATAAATATGGCGTGATAACTGCGATGGATGATATATATCGTATTCGTGTTTCTGTGGGTCTAGATCATCTAGATAACTTGAATACATGGTGAGCAGGTGTTGTAATGGCGTATACATATGTGTAGGTGCTGCATCATGTCGGATGTCAAGATGAATGGTATTCCAGAATACTGGGTTTTCGGATATCATGGCTTTGTTTATGTATCGTTGGCGAAGGCTCTCGACGTGATACAAAATAGTCGGGAAGGAAATTCTGTCATACAGTAGTGCTGTGGGATAAGGTAATTTAATCCGGAAAGCCAATCTAAATGCGTGCCGTTCAAAGATTTCCAGTTGGTCGTAGAAGGAAGCAGAAGCGTCAATCCAAGCAATATGCCCGTGAGTGATGGCTGGGCGCAAGAACATTTTGTAGGTGGTTAGAACTGTTGTCGGGTGTAATCCCCAAGATGTCCCCACCAGTTTCCATAATAGGTTTAGGCGGTTTTTTACCTTCTTCTTTATCTTTTCTAAATGTGGACGCCAGGTCAGTTTTTCATCTATGGTAACCCCAAGGTATGTTACGTGATTTGAAGGTAAGATGCGTCTCCCCTCTATTTTAATCTCCAAGAGTTTGGGGTTTCGGTGTATTTTGGAGCGACAGTGGGGAGGTAGGAAAACTACTGCCTGAGTTTTTGAAGAGTTTATTGATAGTTTCCATTGGTTGCACCCTCGAATAAAGGAGTCTACGGCCTTTTGGAGTGTTTTATTAATGGATTGAACTGTTTTCCCAAGAGTTAGGAAAGCAGTGTCATCTGCAAATTGGAATACGTGTGTGCTGGTATCCATGGTCGGCATATCTGTTACATACATTAAATATAACAGCGGTGACAAAACAGACCCCTGTGGGACTCCTGCGTGCAAGAAGATGGGATAGGATGTTACCGAGTTCAGAGAGATGTATGCCATGCGGCCTGTCAGGAACGAATGGATAAGGCGAATGTAGCATTGAGGAAGTTGGAATTTGTGGAGTTTATATATTAATCCCGAATGCCATACTTTGTCAAACGCCTTTTCGAGATCGAATAAAAGAAGACACGATGGCAAGGACTTGTTATAGTGGTTTGTTATAGTTGTTATCAATCTCAGAAGTTGGTCGTTGAGGCTGATGGATGGTCGGAAGCCTGCTTGATGTGCTGGTAGGAGCTTCTTGGATGAAAGGTGTTGGTGCAATGTGCGTACAAGTACTTTTTCAAAGATTTTGCTGAGGGTCGATGTGAGCTGTATTGGTCTGTAAGAGGATACTTCGCGAACAGGTTTCCCGGGTTTGGCGAACAGCAGCATTTTGGAAACTTTCCATTCTGTCGGGAAGTAGCCTGTTCATAGTATATAGGTATATATGGTGGCTAGGATTAGCAGAAAGGTTCTTGGAGCCTCTCTGACGAGTCGGTAGGTTACCGAGTCGAAGCCTGTTGTTTTTCCAGTTACCAGTTACCAGTTACGAGTCTTGGCTTGCTTTGCGCAATATGATGTGGAGTACCAGCGTCTGTGGACACCTTGCCTCCTCTTTGAATTGTTTTTGAAATGGCGTGCGATGTTTTCGGTGTTGAATTCCACTCCTGCAGCTGTCGCTTGGGGTGGGAAAGTGAGGGTGGCAGTGGCGGTTAGGCTGTGGTCACTTTTCACTTGTCGTGGCTGGTCGGCTCAGGGTCTTGGTAGACGATGAGTGTGTCTGTGTGGGTTGGCGGTACCAATGGCTCGTGCCGTTGGATTTGGGTTTTCCTGGAGTTTGGCCCAGAACGTGGCGGTTGTCCGCTGGATCACGTCATCTAAGGGTGGAATGTCGAGGTCTTCGTGGAGTTGGACGTTTGTTGTATACCGTCCGTGTCCGCTGATGATACGTAGGACCCTGTTCTGTATGACTTGGAGTCTGCGGAGGGTCGTCTTGGGTAGGTGTTGCCAGGCAGGGCAGGCGTAGAGCAGAGCTGGTCGGATGATTGCCTTGTACAGTTGAAGTCTGGTTTCCAGCCGCAGTCCTGGCGATCGTAGCATCGGGTAAAGTGCTCCCACGCGTTTGTTTCCTTGGTTGACGATTTTGGCTATGTGGTCTCTGAGATAGAGCCCTCTGTCTAGTAGCATGCCGAGATATGTTGTGGTTTGTTTGTGGGGAACAGGTTGTCCTTGTAGTCTGAGATGGTATTCGCGCGGACGGCGTCTACGAGAGAACACGATGGCGGTGCTCTTGTCGGGATTCACTCGCACTCTCCATTGTTTTGCCCAGTGATCGTATTGTTGCATTTGTTCTTGCATTCTGATGTAGGAAACACGAATATCCTTGGCTGCCGCAAAGTATGCGGTGTCGTCTGCGAAAGTGGCTGGGAGGCAACCAAAGGCTGTTGGTACATCCGCTGTAAACAGGGCGTACAGCAGCGGGGAGAGGGAGGATCCTTGGGGTACTCCAGCCGTGGTTGTTCGAATGGTGGAGATGGCTCCTTGAAACACTGCGAAGAAGGTGCGTTGATGTAGGTAACTGTCCAGCAAGCGTACGTAACAGTCAGGTATTCCAAGTCTGTGTAGCTTGTAAATGAGTCCTTCGAGCCAAACCTTGTCGAAGGCCTTCTGTATGTCGAGGAATATGGCTAGTATGTGGTGTTTCCAGTTGAAGCGTACCGAGAGATGGTCGACCACCCTCACCAGCTGGGTGGTCGTGCTGTGGTGTTGCCTGAAACCAAATTGGTGGTCTGGGAGTAGATCAAAGTGTTGTACGTGGTCTTGTAATCGGTACAGGAGGAGGCGCTCGAAGACCTTGCTGACGTGAGACAGTAAGCTTATTGGCCGATAGTTCTGTGGGTGTAGCGGGCTTTTCCCCTTCTTCAGGATTGAACATACTCTGGCGGTTTTCCAAGCTCTCGGGTAGTAGCCAGTGAGAAGAATGGCGTTATATATTTGGGTTAGGACAATCAGGAGTTTCCTTGGGGCTTGCTTCAAGGCTTCTGTCGGTATTTTGTCCGGGCCTGGCGCTTTATTGTTTGGCAGCCGTCGTATGACTGTGTGAATCGCTCGGGGAGTAATTAGGTGTGGTATGTCTGCATGCGGCTGCTCTCTGAATGTGTCCAGGAAGTTGTCCACCGTTGCTATTTGTTCCTCGTCGCATGGTTCTGTATTGGGAGAAAACTGTTCTTCAAGGTTGTTAGCGATAGCGTCAACTTGTTCTTGTGGTTGAAATAGAAGATTGCCCTGTGGGTCGTGGAGAACTGGCGTCGTTGAGCTGGCGGTGTGTCCGCGGAAATTTCTTGCGAGCTTCCAGAATTCGTTATTTGGCTTGTCCGAGCTCTTCAGTTTTTCGTCCCAAAGGTGTTCCCTTGATCTTTGAAGGTGTCCTCTCACTCGACGTTTCAAGTTCTGGAGGAGCTGCCTGTATTGTGGATGTCGTGTCTGTTGATATTTGCGTCTGATCCATCGCTTTAGGTGCAACAGGATGTGTAGCTTGAGGTCCGTTGAGTTTGGTTGCTCTTGACGGTTTTGTTTGGTGGTACTATTTCGAATTGCTGAAGTGATCTTGGCACCAATTTCCTCAACGGCCGTGTCGATATCTTCCGGGGTTGCAACGTGGAGAGGCAGCTGGATTGCTTCGTGAAGAGTTGTTTTGTACTGCTGCCAATTTGTCAGCGGTCGTGTTGGTGCGGTCGTGAGATGCGTCAGTAGTCTATGGGCGACAACACATATAACCGGCTCATGGTCCGAGTCGAGATCGGCGACGACATACGGCGCTACGGTGAAGTTGATTCCTTTGTGTAGTGTGATGTCTAAGACATCCGGCCTAGCTCCATTTTTGGGGTAGTGTGTCGGATCCTTTGGTGCTGTTACCGCAAGGTTTATAAATGGTATGTGGTTGAACAGCTGTACTCCGTTTCGATTGGTGACCCTAGAATTCCACTCTGGATGTTTGGAGTTCAAATCTCCAGCTATCAGTACTCTGGTGCCTAATGACTGTAGTGTTTGAAGGTCTTGAAGCTCTACCCTCGTTTCCGGTCTTTTGTATGCTGCAACAAGGACCAGCGGTTCAGTTGGTGTGATGATTTTGATGGCCAAGGCTTCAATGGTCTGCAGTTGTGGGATGGTGATTGTCTCTGTGGGAAAATCTCTCTTTATTGCTATCATTAGGCCGCCTTTTGGGGTAGGTCTGTCTTGCCTGTGTATGATGTAGTTTCGTAGGGTGAATCTGTTCTTGGGTTTCAGGTGGGTCTCGTTTATTAGAGCGACGTCTATCTTTTGCTGGTGTAGATAGTGTAATAGTTGCAGTCTTTGGTTGAAAACTCCATCCGCATTCCAGTAGAGGAGAGTCATGTGCCGGTGTACTTGGGTTTTCTTAGAAGCACCCATCGTTGAACATGGCGATGACTGTTTCAATGCACACCGTGATTTTGGTCGGAGTGTCGTCTGCTGATCGGAGTTTTTCGAATCCATTTTTGATGTGCTGGAGAATTTTTTTGGATATCCAGGCCATTGATGAGAGTTAATATTTTCTTTATGTCATCGCCGAGGGTTCCTTTTGTAGACGTCGTTGCCGGTGTGGAAGCTACAGTATTTTGTTCAGCTTGTGTGGTGCTCTCCGCTGACGTGGTTGGCTGGGGTACATCGGGTTGGGTTTCTTTTGTTTTGTTTTTCATGACTGGCCATGCCGGAACTGGCGGCAATTTCTTTACTGGTTGGTTGTGATCAGGGGCTGCTGGTTCTGTCGTGGGTTTTGGAGGTTTGTAGTTCGCCTTTGCTTGTTTGTATTGTTGGAAGGCTTTGCATCCTCTAAAGTTGGCTGGATGTGGCTGGCTGCAGTTTGCACATTTGGCCGGTGTAGATCGATCTGTTTTGGACATTCCCTCGTATGGTGATTGTCTGCGCATTTGACACATCTTGGTGTCGCATTGCAAGTATGCTGACCATGGCCTATTCTCTGGCAGTTGTAGCACTGCAGGGCATCCCTTGCTTGGTACGTTTCTATCTTGACAGGCATATGCAGAAGGCGTGTGACGTCGTACATCTCCTTGGTTATTGGAGACCGTTGGAATGCGGCGAGGAACAGTGGCATTTTTACCCGTTCGTTGCTTGAGTTGTCTTTCTTTGACATCTGGGTTACTTGGATTACCGGGAAATTCTCGTCTCTGAGTGCTTCCTCTATGTGCTTTGGGTCCGTGTCGTATGGTAGGCGTCGGATGACCACTTTCATCGGCCGATCTGCCTTTGGGACTCCGGTGGAAAAGGACCTTCCCGTTTGTCGCAGAAAAGCTATCATCTTGTCGTAGTCGCTGTAGTTGCGGCAGGATATTTTAATGTACTCCGCTGTGGGATGTACTTGCGGGTTGTCGAGATTTGGCGTGAGTGTAGATATGAAGGTGTACTTCGATATTATATCATATATGAAAACAGGAGGTGGTTTGCCTGTCCTCCTTGTGTCAGGCCTTGTTTGTATTTCGTCTTGTGTTAGAGGAGCGAATCTGTTTGGGTGGAAGAAATCCTGCTCAACTGTTCCTTGTATATCCGGCTTCACTGTTTTTCTTGGTGTCAGGAATTCTCCCTCCTCTGGGTCGTCCTCTTCTGTGGTGCTGGATTCGCTATCGCTTTCTGCGGTACCTTCTCCTTATATAGTCCAAAATCAAAAGGTTGCTCATGGGAGATTCACTTTTATTCACTGCAGTACATTTTCTTCTTTAATTTGTAGCTTTGATGTTCACATATCTTTCGAAGAATGTTAAAGCACAATTTTTCACTATGATTACAATCAAACGTATCATTATTTGTTGTACAAAAACTTATGTTTCTTGTACACATTTTAACAGAACCATCTAGCGGCCGGTGTAGGAAACTCAGTATAATAAACTCGGAATATAAGGTTACACAGCAACATAAAGACTCGCTTCGAGTAATTATCTATATACATGAGTTTCAATTTTCGACAAAAGATTTTCATACTACACTCGACGAAACTGGACAATCGTTATTTCAAATTCGAAACCACGCTCACGCACATATAGTAAATTTAAGCAAACGTTTTGTTACTTACATATGTATCATTTTGTTTACGAGTACCATATTTTGGCTGACCAAATTTTTTCGTATTGTTAAACAAAATTATTTAGTAATTACAAGCAACATTTGGTTATCGGAAACAAAAAGCATAACCAAACAGCTCAACCAAACTTTTTTGGTAATTCCAAACAAACCAGTTTTTTCTGTGTACACATATATATATAGTGTGTGTGTGCGCGTGCGCGATTTGTAATTAATTAATTAATACACTTACAAGGAAGGTCTAAGTCTCCCCCTTTGATTTCCATGAAACCTAATAGGTGAATAGAGGCCCCCCTCAAATGTCAAGATGAGGAGAAATTGAAGTGGGGATCTGATCCCGAAACCACGTATAATATGGTATAAGAAGAAACAGGGGGCATAGGGCCTCTCTATACACCTGCCAAATTTCATGGAACACAGGGGTCAGATAATCCCCACGTTAATTTGTCCTCATCTTGACATTAGAGGCGGGTTTTGCCCCCTGAAACAGTTTTTTAGCCGAAACAAAAAAAAAACACGTATTTCTTCATTTGGGCCCGTTTATACACACACCTGCCAAGTTTCATGGAAATCGGAGCTGGACACACAGGTCAAATGCCCACATAAATTTGTCCTCATATTGACATTTGAGGGGGTTGCCTGGGCCTGGACCTGGATCTGGATCCGGAATTTTCGGACCCGGATCCGGATCCGGAATTTTCGGATCCGGAACTTTCGGATCTAGATCCAGATCCGTAACTTTTGGATCCGGATCCAGATCCGTAACTTTTGGATCCGGATCCGTTTGGCTATCCCTAATCCGAACGAAAGGCAATCTTTCCAGGTGGTTGCCAGCTCGGGCTGCAAGTCGCAAGCTTGAGAATAACATCCCGCGGCCCGGGATATTTGATGTCAGGGCCTGGCTGTTGTGAAACCCTACATACAGCGAACGGTTATTCGTATTGTTCGGCGACACAGTGTATATACGGAACGACGGGCGCTGTTAACAACTCCGCCATCCCGATGTCCTATCTCCGAAATTCTTTCCCTGTCATTATCGCCGAAGTGATTATGGGAAATGTGGAGGAGGAATCTATACCATGTCTGCTCCCTCAATTAATGGAAGAAACGCGGGGGCTAATGGCTGAATTATACTCTTTTCTAACTGCTCTCTCTTATCGTGTTGGTTATATTGAATCCAGTTCGAATCGTTGCTACTTAGAAGATGAGAAATGAGTCTTCCCTTTCCGCTCCCCCGATTTCCCTCCCTCTCTCCCTTTCTTCTCTCTTTCTCATATGAAGGGTAATTTTCAGGACGAAAGAAATGGTAAACATTTTTGTTTTCTTGGCAACATGAAAAATTTTAGAATGCTGCAGGAAAATTGAGAAATTTTTAGAATGTTGCTGAGAAACTGAAAAATGTTTAGGATATTGCTGGTAAAGAAGTAAATTTTGTGAGAAATTTCCTTGAAGAGGAATTTTTTCAGGGAATTGTTATAAAGCCACTATTAGCATAATGCTGGAAAGTCGATTTTTTTAAAAATTTTGCTCTAAAAGTGGAAAACAGGTAGAATGTTTCTGGAAAAAGAGCAAATTTATAGGAAGTGGTGGGAAACTGGAAAATATTTTGAGCGCTTCTTTTTTAAAGCCACGGAAAGCAATGCGATTCATATTTTGCTTCTATTTAATTTTAACCGTCGTTAGGGTGTCTGACTACCATGCGAGAGACTCGGGTTCGACCCCGTCGGGAAAGAACCGGAATTTTTTCCACCTGTTCAAGCGACTCCGGCGCCCACCCAGGGTCGTATAAAGTGGGTACCTGGAGGAAACACTGTGGGGTAAAGGCGGCTAGGGGCGTGGTGCTGATCACTTCACCCCCATTTTTGGCCGTGATCAAGAAAGTGTGGGGTCCTAACTCCACACCCCCTATACGCAGGGCTCGAAAAATCCCGGTCGCCGTGGCGAATAAAAATTTCAGCCTGGCGACTGTGATCTTTTGCTGCAATATGAACGAAATTTTGATGATTCTAAGTTCAAATTGCAGTAGAGTGTAAGTTAGCAAATGATTTATTTTTTCTTTTATCAACGTTGTGAACATTCCATAGAGGCAGTAACAATTTCTTACCCTTTGTCCCCCAAACACCCCATTTCATGCTTTCTCAAATAATTTAGCGATGTTTTGAATACCGTGATGCTCAGCATCTTATACAGAGTGTTTCAAAAGACGCACAACCCAAACTTTCGAAATGTATATCATGAAAACCGTAAGAGCTTTTACACCGGGTTTTCTGCATTATAAAGCATCGTCCATTTAGATATTTTTCAATGCTTAAATTACAGTTCGCTCCGTACAAAAAATTATATAAATTAATAACTGACGGAAAGCAGCATTCAATTTTTTCCAGAAATGAACTTCAAAAAGGTAAAGTGTTCCCCTGTGCTTAGCACCACGCCATGAAGGTGTATAGGGGGTGTGGGGGTAACGCCCCACACTTTCTTGATCCGGTCGTGAGTGGGGTGATCGGATCTAGTTATTTCAAGGTTCAATGCCAAAAGTTCAGTCTCCAGTTCATACTGACATATAATACTTCTCACTTAATTATTTCGAAATAAATACTGGTCATGCAAATATATATATATGTAAAATGGTACCACGAAATTAAAAACAACTGGGCGTGACGATTACCACAAAAAATGTCTATCGCAAGATTTTTTTTATATAAAATGAAAGTTGGTTCTCGTAAAATAAATCCAATGCACAATTCCTTACTAATGTTTTCGTGACGTGACTCGTTGTTGCAAGAAACAATCTAAGTTCAAAATAACAGCACGTAACTTTTAAAACGCATGCCGAAAGAGTTCACAAAAAAGTCTCAACTTACGATATAAAGTTGCACACAATTCAATGTAAGGCTTGCCCCAGTTGAGAATAAAATACAAATACGACGTTGAACCTTGAGTGGAATGTGACGAACTAGATCCGATACACTTTGCATCACGCCCCTGACCGCCTTTACCCCCCAGGGTTTCCCCCAGGTACCCATTACTCACGACCGGATCAAGAAAGTGTGGGGCGTTACCCCCACACCCCCTATACGCCTTCATTGCGTTGTGCTATGCACAGGGGAGCACTTTACCTTTTTTACCTTTTACCCATGTTATTCGACGCTGGGTGGGCGCCGGAGCCGCTTCCATCGTTAGAAAAGTTCCCGGATTTGAACCGGCCGGGGATCGAACCCGGGACCTTGAGCATGGTAGTCAGACGCGTTACCGACTTTTTTTTTTTTATATACCCCTCACATTCACTCATATCATTTCATTCACATTTCTATTTCAGGACTTTTTCAGGACAGACAATCACAAATACCCATGCCTTACCCGGGACTCGAACCCGGAACCCCTGGCGTTGTAGCGCGCTCTGCTAACCACTTCGCCATGGAGGTCGACAACTGAGCCACCGCGGCCACTTCTGAGTAAGAAATATGTAAGAAATGATCGAAGGGTCATAATTAGATATTTGATGACTGATGCCATATCAGTCTGTCATTTGAAACAAATATTGGTCATGTACAACATTTGATGAATTTTTGACTGGCCATTTTTGGGACATATCTCCGTATATGGCAACACTAGCAGGTCGAAATATTGCCAACAGTCGCATGCAACATGTGTCTAAGTATTGGCTATACATTTACGTGAAAAATCATATATCAAGATTTTGTGCAGAAATAGGACTTTTAGAGAGAATCCTAGGCTGCTCCTGGTTACATTGAATTCTCTTCGCTCACTTTCACTACTACTGAGCACGTTTTTTTTAAAAAATTGATTCAGCATGGCGTATTCATTGGAGCAGTGCGTGTGCATTGCTGAAGAGTATTTTACTACTTATTCTTACACTCTAGTGCAAGAGATTTTCCAATAAAAATGACCTGCTTCTGCTGTTCCTCACAAAGCAACTGTTTTACAACCAGTCAAATGCCAACAAATGATCCCACAAATTGTTTAAGAGTTGTTATTTATTGTTGAAAACTAGTTCTCAGATGTTTTCAGCAAATTAACAATGTATTTTAAAATAATGTAATTGCATTTATTTAGATAAATGCTAACATAAATTTATGAACCCAGTAATAGCCTACAGGATTAGTTTAGGGTAGAAAACGAGGTGTAAATATCTCTTAAGATTTTCATGATATACATTTTCAAAGTTTGGATTGCGCGACTTTTGAAACATACTGTAGTATGCACAATTGCTGGTAGGTGGTTTCCTGGCGCCTGATTTTCAGAGCTGGCGCCTAGCTTTGAAGAAAATGTTTCGAGCACTACCTATACGCCTTCATGGCGTGGTGAAAAGCACAGGGGAGCACTTTACTTTTTTACTTTACTTTGATTTCTTATTTTTTAATTTATATCACTTTTGCCGGCCGCCGTGGCGGAGTGGTTAGCACATCACGTTACCACGCCAGGGGTCCCGGGTTCGAATCCCGGCCTGGGCATGGATGTTTGTGAGTGTTCATTCATCAATTTCATCATGTCATAACTCATCCTCATCTTCGCAAATTAGCCAAAAGTTGCACAAAACGCGAACTAAAGTAAAACAAATCAATCCAATCAATATTTGTCACTTTTCATCTCTTGTGTTAACGATGATCGGGCGATATAGATGATGAGACTAACACAGTGTTGCATCCATGTATTGAACAGGGTTCAAACTTGGTACCTCTTGTCTCATATCGCTTTATGCTGACCATTGTACCATGGTGATCGGACGTTACCATTTGAAATTCATATGCTATGTGCTATATGCTTCATAGAGTAAGCTGAACATATATTTTTTTACGGAAGTGTAATTTTTAGTCGCGTAGAATACTACAGCTGGAGGAGACATTTTAGTATCGAAAAGGAGAAATTTACACTGGAAAGAAATCCGTGAGCTCTGCCCCAATGGCTGGTTCTTATCGCGGTCGGGTAGCGGCCGACGCAATCGAATGTGGAGAGCGGGGGGACGGGTTGAAATCACCCCAAATGCAGTCTCTGGCGAAGATAAGCCCGCCGCTGACGTGTGCGTGCCCGACTGTCCGCCAGGCAGCTAATCCTGTATGCTCTGTTAACAAAGATACTGGTCCGGCAATTATAGAGAGCTTTAGTCTGAATCCCCCGGCTTAAGGGGAGAGCCGGCCCTGTCCACGAACCACAAGGAAATGATAAACAAAAGACGAAGCGAAATGTCCTCTCTTTAAAGTAAGGGGGAGGGTTTGTAATGTGACATGGTTCATATATTTTTTTCAATATAACTGGTTTTATCATCAGAGATATTGCTGCTGGTCAGGATAGGTCACGATATGCAGGTTGACAGATAATCATAATTTGTATGTATTTAGTGAGAACGGATTCAATTTTGACCAATAGGATTAATTGCTTCAATTTGGTGCAAGCAATGGTGTGGGCTATGGTTTTTCTAGTTGTTATGGTTATTTATATATGGGCACGTTTATATTTTTTTCTTGTGACCTTTACGGATAATGGTTTACTTCTATTATTTACTTGAATAACTTGATAGACCATGTGCACGACTTATTCATTGTTTTAAATTAGCAAATTTGAAAAAAAACTACGCGTACGTATCTTTGACTATGTTGACATATCTGTATCGAAATGTGCATTTAGCATAACGTGGTGATGTAGTATGTTAGGTATACGGCTCGACCAAGGAGAGTAAAACCCTCTGGCGTTGTCCAACTTTAAACCGTATGCGAGCGAAGGGAGCGTAGGTGATGCAATCCACTCCTTGATTAAGGCTAATCGGGACTGGCCCTACAGTTTAAAGTTGAATCCGAACCACTATGTGCCTCCACAGGGTATCGAACCCGGAACCCCTTGATTACCAGGCGACGACGCTACCACCGCGCCATCTGGAGGCCCTGCTTTCCACAAAATCCTGCCTCTGTGTTGCCAAAATATGCATCTTTCAACGCGTCCTCGTGATCGTTATGTTATTCAGTGCAAAGTGATGGGGGAAACCCTACGCAACGATATACTTAACGTTGTTGAATTTTTTGACAACGGATCAAGGGAGAGAAGTTATAAATATTGCAACATGGTGACACAAACGAAGGGGAAGCGAGAGGAGAAAACAAATAACTGCTCACTTTGAAGAGTTTGCTGGGGGATATTCTCATCTTGGTTTCGTTGCAACATATCGTGAAGTCATATTGGGAATGTGGAGATAGCGCCCCACACATTCACAATCCCATTCATTTGAGAAGATGATGTGATCAGCACCACGCTTCGTCCACCCTTATTACTCAGGATTGCCCCCAGGTACCCATTTAATAGAGGCTAGGTGAACCCCAGAACCATCCCGCCTGAAATAACCCCCACTGGAAACCCGTGTGGCAGTCAGACAATCTACCGACTGGACCAACGCGGATCTCTGTACATACAGAGTGTCCCAAAATAGCGTTTACACTCTTTAAACGTCAATAACAGGAACATTAATAATAGCAACCACGAACTTTTTTTTGTGTCACATACTTTAAAGTTATAGATGTTCAAAATGGCCACCATTGGCAGTAATACATTATATGCAATCTGAACAGATCGATAATTAGCAGATACAATTTCTGCTGGAAGTGAAGCATAGGTTGTCTCAATTGCATGTCACTCAGTGTCTCTTGCTTTGTGGCGTACACAGCATTCATCAGTTACTAGGGTCTGGAAAAACCCAGTTTTTTAAAAGAAAAAAACCCAACCCACCTGGGTCCAGGTGGATTTAATCGTTTTTTCTGGTTTAATTGTGTATTTTCGGGTTTTGTCGAGCTTTTATAAATAAAATGTGAATACATGTAATATAATTGACATTTGTAATTGCCGCTCAACCTACCCACTGCACCTCTGCCATTTTGTGTAGGCTAATGACTACCGCCTGGCAGGCTGTGACTGGATTAAAAACAAAAGAAGGCCTATGTGCTCTCACACATGCTCAACGTAGACACTGCAGCTTCAAATGCAAAAAGTCCAATCTTTAATAGTTTCTCTGTTATTAAAGTTCAAAGAGGGTAAACATTATTTTGGGACACTCTGTATACTGTATTCGTTCCTAATTCATACATGTTAACCCTAGCATAACCATGACGTACGAGAAACGCTATTTATATCACTAAAATTCAAGAAACCATTTTGTTATTGAATCAATGCTTCCTTCGTTGATTATATCTGCAGTTATTTATGAATTATAATAATTACAAAAATTACCATCATTAACAGAAAATAATAACCAATTATTGCATGAGTGTCACACACATACGAGGTGTGGCTAGAAAAAAAACGGTTTGATGTTGCTGTTGACAAACGGCAAGCGCGTCAAGGTCAAGCGGTGCATGAGTGTGTAACGTGATATCCTGCCTATAGAATGTGTGATTTCCCAGGGTGCGCGGCGCTCAGTTTCGCTGTAGCTTGTCGACGAAGTGAACCGTATATCTGTGCTTCGTCGGAAAAATGTTAAGTGTGAAAGTGGAACAGCGTATCAATGTAAAGTTCCTTATGAAACTCGGAAAATCCGCCACAGAAACCTATGGTTTTTTGAAGGAAGTATACGGAGATGAGTGTTTATCACGCACGCAAGTGTTTGAGAGGTTTCAAAGGTTTAAAGAGGGACGACAAGTAATTGCGGACGACTCGCGTCCTGGATGGCCTTGCACGTCGAAAAAGGAATCAAACATTGCAAATGTCGGTGAATTGATTCGAGAGGATCGTCGCTTGACTATTCGAGCTATTGCAAAACAACCAACATTATTACATTAAGGTGCTGACGACCCTTCGTGAGCGAGTAAGAAGACGTCGACCTGATTTGTGCAAAAGCAGGTCAAGGATTTTTCATCAGGACAATGCTCCTGTCCATACGGCATTGTCAGTCAAGGCTTTTTTGGCCAAGCATGGGATCCCAGTGTTAGAACATCCACCCTATTCGCCGGATATCACTCCGTGCGACTTTTTTTTATTCCCAAAGGTCATATCAGCACTGAAAAAAACAGATTTACAACCGTAGAACCTGTGAAAACAAAAGCGACGGATGTCATGAACATGGATTCAGAAAATGATTTCCAGCACTGCTTCCAGGAATGGAAGATTCGTATGGAGCGGTATATCGATAGTTCAGGGGAGTACTTCGAAGAGGATAATTTTCGTATTGTACAAAATTATCAATTAAAGATTTTGTAGCAACGGTCCGTTCTTTTTCTAGCCACACCTCGTATTTTACCATTCACTAAAATCACAAAAAAACATATTTTTTTATTAATGCTTTTATGTTTACAGAGGTGCAATTGTTTATTAATTATAATAATTACCAAATTTGCCATAATTACCACCCAATTGGCTGGCTGACTGGCAAGAGTGTCTCGAATAACACGCATTCAAAGATGGCGTCTGATAGTTCCACCCAGTGCATTTTCCTCCTATTTACATTAGATTTATGTTTTTATAAACAAAGGCAATACAGAAATATTGAGAACACCCTAGGGAACTATGTAATTTATTTTAAACTTTCCATGAAAATTTTCACAGGTGGAAAAAGGAAAATAATAGAAGTGGTGGGCCTGACAGCCCCCCTCAGGCAAGCTAATATTAAAGTACAGTAAAACCTCGTTAATCCGGACCCCGATAAGTCAGACTTCGCTTAATCCGGACAGGCAAAGGAAAAAAAAGCAGAATGCAAGGTTTTAAATGTGGCTAGAATTCAACAAGAGAAGTTCCCAAAGAAAGGGCAGTCAACCACTGAGGAAATTCTGTTTCCCACAGACTTTGTACTGTACTGTATAGTGTATGTAGGCCTATGCTCTTTAAATACACGAGAATAAACGCGTTTTGTTGCTATAAACGGAGTCTTAATGCACTTTCTACTGTTCTTTTAGGTTATTTAAATTATTCCCGGACTTTTAGTTAAACCAGTCAACTAATCCCCCCATTAGTCCGGATTAACGAAGTTTTACTGTATGCTCATATTAGAATAGACCATTTCAGGTTGAATAGTACATATGATGACTATCAAAGAATCTCGACACAAACATGTCAAGAAATTACATTTACAGAACTAAGTTCATGAGAATTATACTAGTTAAAAAAGCAAAATTGTTAATATATCGAATATAAAGAATATAAACAATATGCGTAGAGAGTCTGCTGATGATAACGAAATGAATAAAAGTTGGATGCTTACGGAGATTTCCCCCTGGTCCGAAAACGTATCACATTTGCCAAGAATTCACCACACCCTACAATTTACTAAAACGCTCCCAACATCACCACAATTAGCTAAGTGTGACAGTGCATTTTTTTTGCTTATCTCATTCGTATCCTGAAACATTAGAGGATTGTAATATTCGAAGACAATGGGTGTTGTTTAATAGTATTTTTTTTCCACGCTTAACTTATACCATATAAGGTTTTGTTCTCCAAACCATTGGAATTTCTATCTTTGCTGTCGTCACCACTCGCCTTATAGACGAGGAGTCCTGGGTTAGATCCTCAGCAAATGTACAGTCACCAGCAATAAAAATTGGGCACCTAGATTCGAAATACCTGCTTCCCTGCAATTCGTTATGTGTGTTGCCTAACTCTACGGCGGTGACAAAACTTGCCATTATTTTTTTCTGTATTAAAATCTACTTATCATTGTAATTAGGCAACACATATATCTATCGCATTGCAGGGTATCAGGAGTATTTCAGGATCTAGGTGTCCCAATTTTATTGCTGGTGACTGTACATTGCATAGTGGCTCGGATCCCACCTTAAACAATAAATCATCTAAAAGCGATTCTCACATAAATACTTCTTACTCAGTGAACATTGTGAAATTCATATCTACATCAATAATTATATTGTACACAAGTTAGCCTGCTGGTTTCAGAAAATTCGTGGTCTAAGGACTTTAAAAAATATAAGTATATTCTCTCTTTCTTTCTTCTTTTATTATATTATATTATATCTTATTCTTATTTTTAAAATTTTCTTTTATGTTATTCTTCTATTTTATAATTTTAAATTCTTTATCATGTATATAATTTATTATTATCAAGGATATCTCTTAAAGTTCTCATGTCTGAATAGAAACACACCTTGGGTTTAATATTAGGAACCAAGGTTACTGATCCTCTCGTCAATCCTCAGTACATCCTTATCCTCTCGAGGGACACGACCGCTCGCAGATAAAACTGCAAACAAGAACTGCAGGCTACGGGAACTACGCTGGGAGAGAAGGTGTATTTGAGTGCGAGGTGAGAGGTGCTTGGAGGACCTCGTCCCCTGTGCCCTTTCTTAAACCTTGTAGTCAAGGGGTCCCGGGTTCGATAACCAGTGGAGCCACATATTGGTTCGGATTCCACTTTAAACTGTAGTTCCAGTCCCGATTACTCTTCTGTGCACAAAGTGGACTTTAAACTCAAAACCTATCAAATTAAATGAACTTTACTGACATTGTCAAGACTCGAAGTGCTGTGTGAGTGTGTGTGTGTGTGTGTGTGTTTTCCTACCAAGCAAGCATTCCTCCCATAACCTTTAACCTCACAAAATCTTTAAATTCTCACTTTAAGCACTGGTTATTTCCTACACTGAGAATATGATCGCAAATAGACAGAAGTTATGGATAAAATCTGAAGTTCTTGGTACACACTTTAATGCTTGGAGAGAGAGAACGATAAGTTGGAAAACAACAGAGAAAAACGAAAGAAAATTGTTTCCCTCGACCAAAAAAGTGAAACAGAAACACCTCCTTATCTTCGAGTGCAAAAGTCGATTCCAGTTCGTTGTAAATGACTCCACACAACAGTCCCTGACACTAGATTTGTCTTTGGGTTCCATCCACTTCAGTGAACAAGCTGTGAAACTCAATGGAGCGAGAAAAAGCGGAAAGAATAAGCGGAGAAAATAAAATAAAAAAGGTCTCGTAAAGCGAAACAATGGGTGGAAACCAACTGATATTCACATCTAATTACTTACTCGTGATTTGCCTGCAAATGTCCTCCTTTTAAAGGACAATTTAGACGATAAATGTCCACTGTGATTGCATGATGAGATTACAACCCGAAGGAAACAACTTGGGACTCGAACTATCTGATTAGGTTGGCTGGACGTGACACAGGAACATTCTATGTGAGATCATATTTATACGGTCATTTCAAATTACAACGACATTTTCAAACTTAGACTGATCAGTAACAAATACCGACTTTTCTTTTCATGGATCATATCCATAATTTCACATTACTAGGTTTACGTGTTCTAGAAAAAAGAAAATCTTGAAGTTTCTGACATATTAACCAAACGGTCCCTCTACACATAGAAAAGCTGTTGAAACAAAAATGCATTAAGTCTGTAGTTCAGACCAAATGTTTAAGTGCAGGAAGACTAATAAAAATGCATCAACTGATGCATTAAAGTACAGCTCGACATAGAAAATAATACTCACTTGCATCATATGATGCACTTTGGCGTTAGCTTTACACGTGCTACATGGTTGATTTGGTGTTTTAAGTCCACTTTATGCACAGTAAGGCTAATTGGGACTGGACCTACAGTTTAAAGTGGGATGCGAACCACTTGTGCCTCCACCGGGTATCGAACCCGGGACCCCTTGATTACAAGGCGACGACGCTACCACTGCGCCATAGGGGAGGCACACGTGCTACATAAAACTGCATCTAACTTGAGTTGAGTTGTTGATTTTAAGTCCACTTTATGCACAGATAGGTTAATCGGGACTGACCCTATATAGTTTAAAAAGGGGGATGCAATCCACTATGTGCCTCCACCTGGTATCGAACCCGAGACCCCTTGTATACAAGACGACGAGGTTACCACTACGTTATCGGGGAGGAAAAAAATGCATGCAACTATAAACCTGAGTCTTGACAAATGCCAAAAAAGACATCAATCGAATCGTTTCTGGTGCATCAAATACATTTATGCATTTAATTATTTGTAACTTAAAAATAATAAAATTCCCATCTCTATAACAACGAGGGTTATGTGACATTTTATTATTTAGTATTTGTCCAAATTCTGCGAAATAGCTATCCGAGCTGTCGACATCGACCAATTGTATTCAGTACGTATTTTACCATCTGCCTGTTTGGTATTAAGCTTACAAAGCACGAAAAGTGAAAAACTTCATAACAATAAACAGAATAATGGGGGAAAATATTGTGTACCTTGTAGGAAAACTATTCAGTTCCAGCTCTTTTTGAGCATATCTCCCTCTCTCTCTCTCAGGGCGTGGACACATTTAGGAATTATCATGAGCAGCCCTGATTTGTTTTTGAAACAGTTGACGTTTGTTATTCCTTGTTTTCCCCTACAGGGCTTTTGAAAACCTGAAAACATTTCTCCATTTCAGCAAAAGGGGCATTAAAAAAATAAAATTGAAAAAGACGCAATATTTTTCTCATTTTTTTTGGAGCGAAAATCGCTCCCACACATTTCGCTAATTGAGTGTCCCACGGCTGATTCCGATCTGTAAAATATGTACAGGATATATACGCGTATGTTTTTTTTAAAAAATGTTTCTTCTTTCCTTTATGAACCCGAACGTCAAGAGCACTTATACGAAACAGACAATGCGTAAGGATTTGTGGAACTATCGTGTCCAAAAGGGAAAATGAATAATGCTTTATCATTTCCATTTGTTTTGCTCCAACAGTTGATCCAATTATAATTACACATTCCAAACTCTGCAACATTTTTTCCTCTCCTCGAATACAAAGCGACACAAAAGAGCTGAAACATTGCTTCTGTGTTCAGGTTGGTCAATTTTGTTTTGCCATTTAATAAAAGCTTTTGCCCTGGCTATTCTGTACAACTTAATATCTCAGTTTTACATTTCTGTTGTTAGGACGAAAGCTGTATTAATACTGGAAAGTAGTTCCTGAGAACTTTTTAAAATGTAAGCTGCAAAATACAATTCGGTCGTGTGACTAACTTGTTCGAAATGTATTTCTGTCATAAAAAATATATAATTTACATTTCAGTCTTATGATATGAAATCAGTCTTGCTACAAACTTCTCTACAGTAAAATTTATTCAAGAAACAAGCTTCTTAAAAATACAGTCCAAGCAGGAAACTAGGCTCTCGACAATAGAATCAAGCAATGGCACTAACTACTCGTTAATACAATCATTAGTCGCTCTAGAATACAATCCAGCCATTCATCTAGCTACTTGACAATACCATCCAACCATGGAACTAACTACTCGTTAATACAATCCAGCTTTGCAACTAGCAACTCGACAATACAATCCAGCCATGACACTAGCTACTGGACAATACAATCCATTGGTGGAACTAGCTACTGGACAGCAGAATCTAGCAATGGGATTAGCTATCGGACAATACAATTTAACTATGAATCTTGCTCCACGCAACTCGAAATGCATCAAATCAAGTTTGATGCATTTTTGATGCATCAATTGACACAGTTAAGCTTGTAATTTTGGTTTCTTTGATACAATCGTGTCTGATCTTCTCAATTGATGCATTTTTAGTGCATCACACAGAACACCAACTGATAAAAATACCCTTTGATACATTTTCTGTGTGCATTTTTATGCATCAAAAAGTGCATCATTAGCAGTTTATGCACCTAAATGTATTATTGGCGTCAACATTCAGTATGTGTGTCAATTCATACATCTTGGATTCTGGGTGATACTAGACAATACAATCCAGCCAGAAACTAGCTAATTACCAATACAATCTAGCCAGGACACTAGCTACTGTACAATCCAATCCAGCCAGAAACTAGCTAATTACCAATACAATCTAGCCAGGACACTAGTTACTGTACAATCCAATCCAGCCAAGAAACTAGCTACTCGACAACACAATCTAACCTTTCGCCTAGTTCCTCAACAATACAATACAGTTTTCTAAAAAATGCAATTGAAATCCATACAATTCGATAACAGATATTGTCTGGATTTAAAAGAAAGTATTGGTTCAATCTTACAACGTTTCTGCAGGTTGCTAGGGAATGTTTTCACTTTGAAACATTGTCTGATATTAGGTTTCAATACTGAACGCTGTAATGTTATTGAACTTGCTATTACAAGTAAAATGGAAGAAATTATGGTATAATTTTCTTCCCCCTGACGAAGGGAAGAAAAGCTTGGGTTCAATATCAACCATAATAAGACACCGTCTGCCTCGCAGTTTAATGAATAGTTATGATGAGGCGGGCGATTATCAGGTACCATTACAAGGAGAACAAAATCGAAGATGCGAAGAAGGGGGAGGAACAACTTTATTTTCGGCTGTTGATGATCCTTTTTTACGATGCACCTTTATAGTCATTGCCCGTAAAGTTCACATCCTTTGTCTTGTATCGTGTCTTTTTGCGCGATATTGAAACTAGTTGGATTGTTCTTGTTGGGTCGAGTTTCCTTCGCGTAAGGTCGACATTAAAACCGGTAAGCAGACGGACGTCTCGGTGTTTGGTTTCAGAAACGTAAAGATTGCCTGTTCAAACAGTCTGGCGAGGGAATCAAAAGGCAATTGCAAGTGGCGGCTGTATAGAAGCAAGATGGGAAGTTGCAATGACTTTTAGGAAGTGTTGCAAACTGTGTAGTTTCAAATTTCTCCAAAGTGTTGGTTCCCAAGACAGCACAAGATTTTTTTTCATGTGCTGTGGAAAGTACTGAAAAAACCACGGTCACTGTTGGAGTTGGATGTAAGAAATGATGAAGGCTGCATTGACCTGTATAGTGTTTAGTTCCGCTGTTGCAAGCTACTAGAATCTAGAAAGTGAGGGAGCTCTCAGACCGAAGCGGCAAGCAACGGTCTACAGGCGACAAGCGACTAGTGGCACGGAGAATTTACACCGAAGCAGCAAGCCATAAGCGACGTAGTATTCAACGTGGTCTGAAAGCTCCCTTACTTTCTAGATTCTAGTACGTGGCAACAGCGCAACTAAACACTATACAGGTCAATGCAGCTTTCATAATTTCTTACATACACCGAAGCAACAAGCGATAAGCGACACGAACCACTTCAGTCTAAAGCAAAACATTCACCGCGTATGCGCGAACAGACCGAGGCGAAACGATGCACGGTATTGAGAAAACGGCCCAGACCGAGCTACACGCAAGTGCGACATGCGACACTTGCATCTTGCCGTGTCTCTTTGGTTCGAAAGGTTGCATTGGGTACTGAGGGTTCGCTTCCAAACGACACGAAGAAATACTAATGAAAAGTACGTACAGGGTGTTTCAATAAAAAGGTAACTGAACATGGTGTTTTGGATACTTTCAGTACCTTTTTATTCCAACACCCTGTATGATGTAGCACTGTTAAGGGCTTGGAACATCTGCCAGGAATACGATAAATCTTTTGTTCAAATCCAGAATAAGAGATGGAATTTTGATAATGCGGCCTTACATGAAGTTAAAAAGTCCACCATATGCACAGATAGGCTAATCGAGACTAGATCTACCGTTTTAAGTTGAGACCCGAATCACTATGTCCTTTCGCCGGGTATCGAATCCGGGACCGCTTGATTACAAAGCAACGGCGTAACAGTATGCCATCAGGGAGGCTCTACACAGGTCCTGAGGATATAGGAGCATTTATGTGAAACATGGTCAAGATCAAATGCTTTTCTAAACAATGATGAATATTGTGATCTTCACGCCATACTCCGCTATTATGATAATAATTACCTCAACACAATTTCCTTCTCATCAGACAACATCACTACATGCCACATTGGTGGCCGAGTGTGTTGAGTGGACACATGTCTAGCTACCTACCTCTGCAACTATACAGACTTAACAATACGTTTCCTTGAGACAAGGAGCAGTATATAAGGCAATAAGGCAAGAACAACACAAGGTGGCAGCACTGCGTCTTAGCAACGCGCCATGCATGAAAGGGTTTTACGTCTCTTGTCCGCAGCCATGTTTGATCACGTGCCGCTGACAGTTAACTGCCAGTTTTGGTCATTAAGTTTCACGGCATCTAACGGGCGACCTGGAGGGGAAAACAGCCCCCTTCGTCTCCATAACTGCGCCGTTTCTTCCCCCGTTTCCTTTGGAAACCCCGCGACAGAAACGTCACCCGGTCGCGGCTGTAAAGGCGATTTCGGCCTCGTTTCAAGTCGGTGGAAAGTTTTCCCGGGGTTTTCTGAAGCAGCGCGCCTTAGCGGCTTGGAAGGAAATGGAGTATCGAACATAATTTCCTTCCTGAGTATCGACTTTCTGTACATAATTTGCTTCTAGATGATGATTTCCGCAACTGAGCGAAGATGTGAAGCGGCTTCATGTTGTGTGGCATGTGCTTGTGATTAAGTGTGTACATGTATTATGTATATGTGTGTGTGTGTTTATCAATCCAGTCTTTTCCATCATTACCGATTTCCTTCAGCTCGATCTCAATGTTATCACTCAATCTTCGTGTTGGCCTTTCTACAGGTCTCGTACTCACCCTACACAAATGTGTGTGTGTGTGTGGGGGGGGGGGGTGTATGCCTATCTCCGTGGCAGAGTGGATAGAGCAGCGCGCTACGAGGCTAGGGGTCCCGGGTTCGAATCCCGGCCTAGACATGGGAGTTCTTTGTGAGTGTCCTTTCATTATTTCATCACTCATCCTCATCTTCGCGATTAGCCAAACGTGGCAGAAAAGTGAAAGAAAATATAACAAATGAATCAATCAATCAATACAAGTATATATATATATATATATATATATATATATATATATATATATATATATATATATATATATATGTATGTTTGTGTTTGTGTGTGTACACATGAGGGAGAGTTTTGTCTTATTATTTATCAAGTAGAGATTTCTTGCCTGTAATGTTATTTCAAGTGTTCGGCATGTTCTTATCGACGCACCCCAAAAATTAAATAATTAATTAATTAATTGCACAAGCTTTCCCCCATTTTTTGCATAAACCCAATGATTTTCTACACACATTGTAAGGTCTCAGTTAGTACCTGTATACTTCAAGAGGGGGCAGTGGTATCGTCGCCACCTTGTAATCAAGGAATACCCACGGTGGAGGCACATAGTGGTTCGGATCCCACTTTAAACTGTAGGTCCAGTCCCGATTAGCCTTACTGTGCATAAAGTGGACTTGAAACACCAACTCAACTCAACTCAATTCAAGGAATACCTAGTTGAGGCACAAAGTGTTAGGACCACACTTTAAACTGTAGGTCCAGTCTTGTGCATAAAGTGGGCTTAAACTTCAATCAATTATTCATTGCCTTGAGATAAATAATCCTCGCGAGATGCACGTGCAGTCACGTGTGAACCATTTCAATACTCTTTGCACCCACATGGCTGTCAACAGGTCATTTTCGACCTTCTTTCTCCACTCGTTCACTTGCTGGTGCGGTAAGCATGCATAGGGATATGTAATTTTCATTTTCCGAAGAATTTGTATAGATGCATTGCGCATTCTTTAAGGAGGAGATTGCTGTCAAGTTTGACCTGGTGTTCCACGGCTTTTAGGTGACCCCACAAAACCAAATTGAGCGGAGTGAGATCTGTGTTCCCTGGAGACCATTTCATTTATTCTCGGCGTACAGTCCAATATGCGGGAAACTGTGTAAAAAAGTATGTCAAAATGCAAGGACGTAATGCGGAGGGGCACAATTCTGTTGAAAACTCCTTTGAGCCCAGACTTAAGTTGAACCCTGCAATGATTTTTGAAAGCAATTTTTATCTGCGTTTCCAATGAAATGACTGGTTGTAATTGTAGAAATTATGAAGTTGATGAATTGAAAACATCGAGTGTAACACAATTATCTTCTCATTTTTCATTTTTTTTTCCGAAACGAAAGAAGTTGATTTCTATGATTAGATTGGAATGGTAATGTATTTTTTTGTCATCCATTTAGTTAATCGATTTCCATAAAGCCAGAATTTCGGACCGTGTGTGTTGGTGCATGATTCTGGAATCGTGCACAAGGTATGAAACCGAGATACCAATGACCCCATGCACGACGTGAAGACTGGCTTTCGATTCGGATACTTCCGCGAAACAAAGCCCCCGCCCCCCATGTTCAATTTTGGCACACCCACCCACGTCCACGCATGCACGCGTTCGCATTCCCTGCACAGCTGGTCGCATACTATTCAGGATGAATGCTATGGTTACATGACCAGGACGCGGGGACACGTGAATAGCACGCCCCCCCCCCCCTTTACCTTGCGGAACAGCGTAAAGTAGTTATGAACCAATGACCTCCAGGCTTGTCACCAGATCATAAGGAGCAATGTAGCGAAACAATTTGCATACAATCTATACGTGACTCTGGATCACGTCGCTGTCGGCCCGGTGTGTATGTGTGTGTGTGTGTGAGGGGAGTTCATGCTTTGGTGTGTGTCCCTATCTAACCAGGAAGGTAGGAGGATGAAACATTTGTATTTGTGTGATGCATCGTGTAACAGACAGATGGGAAACGTATTATCCTTTGTATGCGTGTTGCTGCGTTTGAAAGTACAAAGTTACGTCATCCAATGAAATTACAATTTTATTTGAAACAAAAAGAACCTGTACAGTCACAGGCTGACGCCATTTGATATCAAACTCTATCTGACTGCTAATAGAAAATGAAAGAAGGTATTTTATAAATGCTATTTTGCAGGAACCTAACTTGTAACGGCATATTAAAACAGATACACCTCATATGCAGTACACATGCTTAGAAATAAAAGCGCAATTAAATATTAAAAACAACATATCATCATAGCTCTGCTCTGTTTAATTCAGCGTGTTATACGAAGCACTGAATACAGGTACGCGCAGAAAAGAAAATGCATCAAAATTAGTTTATACATTTCAAAAACAGTGGTCTTTCCCTGATAAAGGAAATTTATAGTGCAAACTATAAGAATTAGGAGCTTGCGGTTTGCGACAATACATAACGTAATGAAGCAATGTTGTACACTCCTGTACACAAGAGGACGCGCAGTGTGTGCTGGATTTCACAAAATCCAATCAGCACATGTAGTGCGATTGTTTCAGTATGTGGACGGAAGGTACCTAATGTTATGAGCATAAAAGTTTGGTAACATTATCGTATGGGTAAAACGGATTCCTTCAAATTTCCTTCAAATTTACAGGAGAAAGTACTTACGGAAATCATTTTCTTGAGCGTTTTGGAAGTTCCTGAATGTAGATTTGATCCATTTTAATGTGAATGCGTGTTGTTTTCTGCGAAAATCTCTGTCCGACACGCTGTTTCTGCTCACGCCATTTGCTTTTTGCATGAGAGTGCAATGTTCCGTGTGTTAAGACGATACAACCCCGTAGCCAGTGTTTCAGCCTCGCCGTGTTTTCACTAGAACCACCTGTCGAGTTCGGAACAAGCCATTTTTCCCGAATGGGTGTCACTTATCGCACAACATTGTAGCAACATTGTGTTCCGACGTCACAGAGAGAGCTGTTTTTATAACTTTTCTTTGTATTTATGCTAATGGAACCTAACCTAACAGGCCTAACCTAACCACGTAGGCATTCCTCGTCTGACGTCAATATTCAAGGTTGCAAGATGGTTGTGCGTAAAGGAAGAGCATTAACCAATTTCGAAAGAAAGATGGTTCCGACCCGAATGGGTGTCACTTATCGCACAACACTCTAGCAACATTGTGTTCTGACGTCACAGGAGAGACCTTTTTCATGTTAGGCAATACAAAGGTAACGCGTCTCTTAGCGAAAATATTATTTTTTCTTTGTATTTATACTAATGGAACCTAACCTAACAGGCCTAACCTAACCGCATAGGCATTCCTCGTCTGACGTCAATATTCAAGGTTGCAAGAGTGTTGTGCGTAAAGGAAGAGCATTAACGAATTGCGAAAGTAAGATGGTTCCGAATTGCGAAAGAAAGATGGTTCCGAATTGCTGTGTATGGACAATGAACGTGGTAAATCGCAAGGTTATTTTACAAGTTCTACACGTAAATGCGACATATTAGCATAATTTCAAATAGGGGCACGAAAGTAGATATTTTCCGGTGAACGAGGTTGCACCACTGCATAAACGACAAAACACTCTCAGAACGCCCCCTAAACCAGTATGCTATCACGGCCATAATGTGTTACAGATTCGAAACAACAAGTAACAGTAAGTACTCGTAAATAGAGAAAATAAACATTATCTTAGTTAGAAATGCATTATTTCGCCTTAAGAAATGTTCCGCAACGCGTTAGCAATGTAAAGAAGTCCGAAATATATGATTCGTAGGTGTTTCACCCATACGATAATAGTACCAAAAGTTTGATACACAATGCGAGCTTTTTCAATTAGATGGGGCACTGGACTAATGTTTTTCTTCAGTGTCTGGGTATCAAATTTCCAAATCTATGGATTGGGAAGGGTATTATGATACTCTACCCACTCAGGTCACCTGATATAACCGTAATGCAGTTCTTTATGTGGGGTTACGTTAAGTACAGTCACGGACACTGCCGGCTTGTAACGATTCCATTGAAAGTCAATGTATTCATTACAAGCCAGCAGTGTCCGTGACTGTACATGCTATACCAAACACCCAGCGGTGAAATGCCAACTAGGATACTGTGGCAACTACGTATTTCTGATACATATACACAAACATCATTTTGGATACTACTGATTTCATGGCCACAAATGCTGTTCAGAGATGGCAGCACTATACAGGAATAGAGGCTTGCATCATCACATTACGTATTGTCTCAAACCGCATGTTTGCACGGTATGAATTTGTTTTAACAGGGAAATACTTTATGACCACTGTGTATAGCTATCAGTTAATACAACTGTCCGTGTAATTATTTGTTTCTTGGTTCAGCATTGATCGAAACTTCTGATTTAATACACCAGCTGATAAAAAAAAGGCGCGTTAAAGTGCGTAGTTAGAGCTCGGTTAGTTCATTGAACTCTCCAGCCTAACTATTGCATATTTTTTTTTTTGGGGGGGGGAGCAGGAAATGGTTTATTAAGCTCTTGCCTTGACTCGTCTTATCCAACAGGTCGGTAGGTGCCGGGGATTGTCCCGAGTTAATACCTTCCTGGAGATGAGGCCTGCTCATTAAAAGGTCTATTAAGGAAAAAGGCACGTTGAAATTTATGGATTCTGGAATCCTTCTCTGTGACTGAATCAAATTTTAATGCATTTTCTTGAATTTATACAACTGATAAGACTGGTTTATTATCAATGCATTTTCTTCTACTCTTCTTAATATCATTCCTGTTAATTTGTTGCTAATGTTTGAAAAAGTTACTAGTATTTAATACGCTGTGCAATATATAGGATAACATTATTTTCTGCACCCTAATCAAGGAAGTCTTATTCTGACAGGGTCGACTGATTTTGTTTTGTCTGGAATAAAGCCTATAATAAATATACTTCATATATTTTTGTGAGTCGAGTAATATGATATTAATAACATTTATAAAATGCATGATGCATTTTAGTGCATTTCCTAATATTTAATGCAATTTGGCCTTACCTTGAGGCTACAATTCCATGCCCTTTTTGGTTTTAATACTCTGTGTTTAGTAAAAAGAAATGGCAGCTTCAATAGTTGCAGATGACAATACAGAAAATGCTGACAGTGAATGGATGCATATATTACTACTTCAGATATTATTTTTTTTAACATAAATATATAATTTTAGGAGTTTAATTTGGCATTCTATCTATAATATGTGATTAGGAAATTATGCATGTTTGTTAACAACATAAGCATTATTTAAAGGGGCAATGTAAATTCTACCTCCTTACAAGACAAGTTTAAAAATTATGTTTTTCTTACAGATGGGACGAATAATTCACATGAAAGTACCTGCGAACTTAACGGATTTGTGCTGTCATCGAACTTCGGTTAAGGTAAGTGATTGTTCTGTTTTGTTTTGGAAATAATAGTTTAACAGGACCAGTGACCGATTAATAGCTTGCTCTTTGGCCACCCAGATGGCGTACTTCAAATGCTGTAGCGTTGTAATCAAGATGTTCCGGGTTCGATTCGCGGTGGTGGCACATAATGGAGATCCAACTTTAACCTGTAGGGCCAGTCTCGATTAGCCTATCTGCTAAAAGTGGACTTGATGCCCAGAACACACTTAAGTCGTAGGATGACGCGTATGACGCTTTTTGTAGCCGTCTTCCAAAATTTTTTAATTTTTGAAAATTATATTTTTAGTCTTTTTTTCATCTATTGGGGGCTTACGGGTAGCCTACATGTCCTGACTGGCTCACATTTTAAAGAAATGGTCAGCGTCATGTCAAAAGTCAGAAAATTTTGCAATTTGCGGGTCATTTCCAATTTAGGTAAGAGCCGAGAAATCAAAAGTATTGAAATACACCAAAAGCGATATTCAAACTCTTCTAAATTCAAGACATTTGAATGACTAACATTCATATTCACCAGATTTCTAGGTTGGACTAGCAAGAATCGCTCTACTTTGGTTACTTGTAGGAAGAATAGCGGAAATTATCTGGTAATGAAACAAATTTTAACATTTAGATCTTGGTTATGGAATCTGAATTGATGCAATGTTAAAATAAAGTTGCTCAAGAAATGGTGCTGACAACTAACTTTATTTATGATGTATCTTGGAGGGTCTGTGAATTTGCTAAAAGGAGACGAGATTTGTTTTTATTTGTTTTATTGTGCTTCACTCTTCTGCAACTTTTGACTTAACGCGAAGATGAGCATGAGTGATGGTATGATGAAATTGAGGAAGGGACAACCATGCCCAGGACGGCATTCGAACCTGGGACCCCTGTCATTGTAGCGCGCTGTACTAACCGCTACGCCACGGAGGTCGGCTGCAACTAAAATCTTTCCATGTGAAAATACAAAGAAGAAAGAATACCGAGAATAAGCAATAAGATAAATAAACGAAAAAGGAGAGAGAATACTTGAAAAGTATATGATGCTAAAAGGAAAAAAGGACAGAAGAGGAGAAGAGGAAGGGATCATGGAAGTTCACGCTCGATGGAAACGCGCTGGCCCCAAAAGGGCAGTTCGTGGAACTTTAGAAATTGAGCGCGCTGCAAAATGCTATTCAAACTTAGATTTATTTGTTTTTGCCGTAACATGTTTGAGACAGTTACCCCAAGCCAATGGGTCGATAATGGTCGTGGTGTTTGGCCAAGTGTAGGGTACCGTGTAACGCCTGATGCCAGGGACCAAAAATATTGCGGCATTTCGAGGCTGGTTACTCTCATTACCACCACAAACAATGGCTGTTTGATTGTTGTGCAGCACGCATTGCTTCTCATTGACACAGGACAAACGCTAAAAGCTTGATCGCATTTTCGCAGGCGTTATGGGAATCTGCACTTGTACACGTGCTGTTTCTAGCGTGGTCCAGAAGGATGCAGCGGATATGTGACATCAATGGAGATTCATCTCGTGGAAGTAATTCTCGAATGCATAATTTTGAATAAGCGAAATGTAATGTAAATGCAGATCTTTTTCTCAGGGTAGATAATTACTGTTATTATGGGTCAAAAGTAACTTCGTGTCATGATTAATATAAATACTAGAACGACAGGAGAGAGAGAGAGTGAGAGAGAGAGAGAGAGAGAGAGAGAGAGAAAGTTTCTTTAGCGTTTCTCTCCTTATCTCCTCATTCCTTTCCCTCCTCTTTGTTCATTTTCTTCTTTCTACTCTCTCTTTCTCTCTCTCTCTCTAGCGTTCTTTCCCTCTCTTTCCCCCTACTTATCTTACCCTTTAACCCTTTTTCTCATCTTCCTCCTCTTTTCCTCTCTTTCATCTCCCCCTATCCCTCTCTAGCTCTCTTCCCCATATTTTCCTTATCTCCACTTTACCCACTCTTTACTCTCTCTTTCTCCCTCTCTTTATTTCTGTCTACCTCTCGCACTCCTTATCCATTTCTCTCCTCTCTTCATTTCCTCTACTTCGCTCACTCTAACTTTCTTTCCTTCTATTTCAATAGACAACATTTCAATACCGACCTCAACATGACGAACTTCATCGAGGCTGCCTCGATACCCAACATCTCGCAACCCTCTCTATATTCCAAATCCAAATAAAATTTATACCATCACCACGTTCACGTGGAAGCGGCGTTACCCCCACACCCCCTATACGCCTTCATGGCGTGGTGCTATGCACAGGGGAACACTTTACCTTTACCTTTACCACGTTCATTAAGTCAACCAATTTCGAACGAACACTTCGCTATCTTTATAAAGCATAATTACTCTCACATTTCATTAAGAACACAATTTCTCTCAAACATCCATTCAAATATAGTACATTAATACGTATTTATAGTCAAATTTCCACGACTACATCCAGATGAAAATGCATAGTATTCTACTTCGTTGAGGGCCTCCCGGATGGCGCAGTGGTAGGGCACTTGCTTTCTAATCAAGGAGTCCCGGGTTCGATACCCGGTGGAGGCACATAGTGGTTCGGATCCCACCTTAAACTGTAGGTCCAGTCCCAATTAGACTTACTATGCATAAGGTGGACTTAAAACACCAACTCAATCAATCAGTCAATCAATCTACTTCGTTGAACGCAAACGTATCAAGAATATGTCATAATGTATAATACTTTCACAAGGATGATTAAAGTTGATATTGCACATAGATCAATGAAATTCAGTGTCCCGTTTTACAAAACACTAACTTGAATACCATATTTATCTAAATTATTCCAATGGAATTATAACGTAAAGCAAATTCACAGACCCTCCAAGATTAAGTTAAGATGTAACGATAAATGGTATTTAATTTTCTTATTTTTATGTTGTGTATTGTATGTATTCAATTGCACTTAACGTTATGGATTTGTATATTATCTTTTATGTTTATGTTTATATGTTCGATAATCTGAAAAATATCAAAATGAGAGTTGGGTGTTTATCTCTTTTGTTTAGTGTGGGTTTTAATATGGAGTTTCGTTATACTGTTTGAAGTCTGAAGCTTCAGCTTCATGTATATTGGTACTACAGTATTATTCTAGTTTTATAATTTTTATTTTGTTGTATTAGTTGTATTATGTTTGTCGGTGGGTATATTTTATTGTATTTGTATTGTATTTTTTATCTTTTTATTTTTTTTTTCTTTTTTTGTGTTGCATAATGTGAGTATTGTTGTAATATCCCATTGTAATTGGAGCATTGCTCTGTTATGGGATTGCTTATAAATAAATAAATAAATAAATAAAAGATGCATCATAAATAAAGTTAGTTGTCAGCACCATTTCTTGAGCAACTTTATTTTAACATTGCATCAATTCAGATGCACTTTATGCACAGAAAGGTTAATCGGTACTGCACCTAAGGTTTAAAGTGAGATCCGGACCACTATATGCCTTCACCGGGTATCGAAACCGGGACCCCTTGATTTCAAGGCGACGATGCTACCACTGCACCATCGGGGGGGGGGGGGGGGCTTTTAACATCATATACTTTTCAAGCATTCTCTCTCCTTTTTCGCTTATTTAGCTTATTGTTCAATCTCGGTATTCTTACTTGTTTGTCATTTCACATCAAAACATTTTAGTTACTGCCGATTCGTGGCTGAGTGGTTAGCACAACGCGCTAAAATACCGCAAGTCCCGGGCTCGAATTCCGGCCTGAGCATGGCTGTTCTTTGTCAGTTACCCTTCATCGAAATCATCATATCATCAGTCATTCTCATCTTAGGGTTTTGTCAAAAGTGTCAGAAAAGGTAAATCAATCAACAGTTCAGTTGTTATTTCTCCCGTCGTTATGTTTCCATATTCTTTCTTCTCCCCCTTTCTTTTACATACCGACATTTTTCTACTTTTATTTTTCAATTTCTCGTTTCATATTTTCTCCCTGAACCGCCTATCCGTAATAGTATTTTAATTTTTAGTTAGTTATTTTATCCTTCATCTTCATTACCATTGAAACTGATTTATATCTATCAAAAACGTGTTAGATATATAAATATATATTTAGCTATTTTAATGCACATAACGGAATTAAATATTGACTTACAATTGTGAAAAATTGGCAATTTTCAGTAAACAAGCGGCTAACCTCACTAAAAAATGTATTAGCTTACATGACATTAACTATGCGATTTTCTGATTTTTTATATTTAGCTTCGCTTTTCTGCTACTTTTTATACAGAATAATGGTAGCGGCATTGCAGGAGATCAGGTGGCAAGGAAATGGAATGTTATCTACTGGGGATTATACATTAATGTATAGTGGAAGCAGTGAAAGTACAAGAGGTGGCACAGGATTCCTACTAAACAATAAATATAAAACTGTAGTAAAGAACTTCAAACCAATAAATGAGAGGCTATGTACGTTGAGAATGAAAGCCAAGTTCTTCAACATTGCCTTAGTATGTGTATATGCCCCAACGGAAGAGGCAGAAGAAGATGAAAAGGATGGATTCTACCAGCAGCTGGATCAGGTAATCGATCGTATACCAAAACATGACATTAAGATAATAATGGGAAACTTTAATGCCAAGGTTGGACGCGAAGAAGCATTCCAAGACACTATAGGAAAGGAAAGTTTGCATGAAATTTCAAATGATAAAGGTCTGAGACTGATAGATCTGGCTATGTGTAACTTAATGGTCATTAGAAGCACCTGGCATCAAAGGAAGAACGTGAGGAAAATGACATGGTGTTCACCAGATGGTGCAACACAAAACCAAATTAACCATGTGCTGATAGACAGAAAACATGCCTCTGAAATGCTTCAAGTAGATAGCTGTCGAGGAGCAGACAGTGATTCGGACCATTACTTAGTACGCATTAAATACAGACAGAGAATAGCTACATATAGGGATGGAAGAAGAGCGAAAGTGACCTCATGGTATGATGAGGAGAAGTTAAAAAGAGATGAAACAATTGCCAAACAATTCCGTTTAATAGTAGGCAACCAACTTCAACAAAGAAGTCAAAGGTGGGAAAGCGAAAGTATTGAAGGGAAATGGAGTATAATAAAGGAGATCCTACATGAAACAGCACAGGAAGTGCTGGGAGAGAAGACGAAGATCCGAAGAGGTAAATGGTTTGATGAGGAATGTAGAACAGCAATAAATGAAAGAAATGAGGCACGAAAGAGAATGCTTAATAGGAAAACCAGACATAACACAGAACAATATAGACTTAAAAGAAAGGAAGCAGACTGTGTGTGCAGATGAAAGAAACGATGTTTTGAGAAAGAGTGGACTGAGGAACTTGAAGAATATAATAGTAATCAGGAAGTAAGAAAAATGTATATGAGGGTGAAGGATATAAGGAAAGGCTTCCAACCGAAGACAGCTTTCTGTAAAGACCAAGTAGGAAACCTAATAGGCGGGAAAAATGAGATCTTAGAGAGATGGGCAGAATACTTCAGTCAGCTACTTAATGTGGAAGATGGGTTCCAAGATCTAGAATTGAGTGATGAAGAGGAGTACCCAGAGGAGGACCATGATGACGAAACCGGAACATCTCCAACACTAGAAGAAGTTAGAACAGCTATTAGGTCTCTTAAGAATAACAAAGCCCCAGGGATTGATAATATCACTGCTGAAATGGTTAAGAACGGAGGAAATCAACTAATAAAGTATATACACAAATTGTTATCTGATATATGGGAACATGAACAGATGCCCGATCAATGGTGTATGGTTATAATCTGCTCTATACATAAAAAGAACGATAAAACCTGCTGTGAGAACTATAGAGGTTTAGCCCTACTGAGCGTAATATACAAAGTGCTTGCAAAGATCCTAGCAGGAAGATTGTCACCACCGACTGACGGAATAATAGGGGATTATCAGTGTGGTTTTAAACCAAACAGATACACTACGGATCAAATCTTTATGGTCAGGCAGATAATGGAGAAATGTTACGAATATAACATTAATATTCATCAGTTATTTATAGACTTTAAGCAGGCATATGACAGTATCATGCGAGGAAAATTGTATGAGGCAATAAAGGAGCTAGGGATCCTAAGCAAGCTAATAAGATTAACCAGAATGACGCTTAGGGGTACTAAATGCAAGGTGAAGATTGAAGGAGAGCTCACAAGAGAATTTACAGTGAACCAAGGTTTGAGACAAGGAGATGTGCTATCTACGATATTATTCAATATAGCTTTAGAAAAGATCATGAGAAGAGTGGGTCAAGGGTGTAACCCAGGAGGAACTCTCTTCAACAGAGTGAACCAAAATCTAGCATATGCTGATGACATTGATATGATGGCACGAAGATTGCAAGAAGTGAAGGAAGGACTGGAAAGATTGGAGAACACATTTAGTGAGATGGGACTCCAAATAAACCAACCCAAGACTAAACACATGTTCTCAGGGCGAAATATGGAATTTAGGGAAGGCCAACATATACAACTTAATGGAGGCACCTATGAAAAATGCAAAAGTTTTAAATATCTTGGAACATTAGTTACCATGGATAATAATATTAAGGAGGAAATAAAAGCAAGAATTGCAGCTGGTAATCGAAGCTATTTCTCACTGTTAAGAGTTTTCAAATCTCGCAGCCTGAGTAGAAATTTGAAAATCAAAGTATATCAGCTAGTCGTAAAGCCAGTGGTGACATATGGAGCAGAGACATGGACTTTGGTGCAAGCAGATGAAGAACTTTGCGAAGATGGGAAAATAGGATACTGAGGAAAATATACGGGGCAGTAAATGAGAATGGACAATGGCGAATAATGAGAAACGATGAAATTAGAGCACTCTACAAAAAACCAGATATAGTTTCCGATATAAGAAGCATGAGACTGAGGTGGCTAGGACATGTGGAAAGAATGCCTGAAGACAGAGCGGTTAAAAAGGTCTATAAAGGGACACCAGGAGGGAGAAGATTAAGAGGAAGGCCAAGGAAAAGATGGTTGGAGGGCGTTGAGGAGGACCTTAGGAGGATGGGAGTAAGACGGTGGAGACGTCGAGCAGAACAGAAGAGAATGGGCTATCATTGTGAGAGGCCAAGGCCCTTAAGGGGCTGTAGCAGCCAAGGAGTAAGTAAGTAAGTTTCTGCTACTTTTTACTAATCGCGACGATAAAGATGAGTGATGATGTGACTAAATTAATGATGAGACAATTTTTTTCATCAGTCTTCCTCATCTTCTCGATTGACTAGAGGTAGATGGAGACGTAATATACAACCTATATAATGTACGAGATGTTGTATATATATGTTGTATATATTATATATATTATTATTATAACAACATATACAATATATATTTTTGTAACAAAAATAGAAATACATGTTGAAGCTTTCCTGGCGACGAATGATGAAATGATTTTCTCGGGCTATCGATCAGGTGAGTTGTGGAAAATATTCCAAGCTTTCGAGAGCTAGCGCTGCAGATGGGAGTGACTTAGCTCTCGAAAACTTGGAATCTTTTCCACAACTCACCTGGTCGATAGCCCTGAGAGAATCTTTTCATCAAGAATAGAAATGTGAAAATTGAACAATGGAAAATTAGATAATTTTTTTAGCAACACAATTTAGCTACTTTCATAATCAGTAACAATGGAACAGAACGGGAGTGCTTTGAAATTACTCGCCATTTATTAGAAAATGTAATTTCAATATTAGATTTGCACTAAATATGGACTACTGCATACTTTGGTAGATCGAGAATATTGGCGAATAATTGCTCATATAGGAAACGAGATTGCGTCTTTGTTTGACGAAATTGGATCCAAACCGCCAATTCAAATCGCCATAAGAATCTCTTATGACCCAATGGGATTGATGAAAAGCCAAATTATGGAATCTGCAAAATAAACCATTATCTCCCAATTCAATTAGACACGAGGTACTAGCGGATAGCTGTCCGACACGTGCTGAAGAGCTGTTGGTACCCCTGCTATTTGTGATGAATGAGGTTTCGGTGCCTACGGACAGGTGGTTTAGTCCCCGTGCAATATTTTCCAGGGTTTTGAAATCGCGGTGTAATGCACATGCTGTAAATGAAAATAAATTGTAAAATATCAAGGCTCAAGTGACAACAGTGGGGGAAAAAATTCCTGTTGTCTCATAATCAATGTGGTTACTCACCGGGAATTCTTTGAATTCCTGGACTTATGAGTGAATTATTGGCTTACGGAATTCTGCGTGAATTTTTCTCCGTATATGTGAAAAATTGCAACTTTTATTAATCCAAATCGCATTGTTTATACATATTTATAAATGCCATGAGGCAATTTTTTCGTAGTTTAGTTTTTATTTTTATAGAGGAAGGAAGAGAAAACTGCGTGGAAAACAAAACAGAATTATCTCAATATGTTTACTTTTTTAGTGTACTTTGCAGAACAATCTAAACGGCATCCGTAGCGGAGTGGTTTGCACAGTGCGCTACGACGCCAGGGGTCCCGGGTTCGAATCTCTGCCTAGGCATAGGTGTTTGTGAGTATCCATTCATAAATTTCATGTAACATTACTCATCCTCATCTTCGCGATTAGCCAAAAGTGGCAATAAAGCAAAGTAAAATAAACCAAATGAATAAATTAATCAATGAGAACAATCTATCTGACAGACGGAAGACTATTGCAAGATAAGATATCTTAATTAGGTAAATACAATTATCATTTTTTTCGTAGATTATTATTTCCAATAAGATTTATGACTTGTGTTTGAAGATGTATTTCGAATCTAAATGTGTAAAAATGCAAACGTAGACTCCACACCTTAAATACATACACCGTTTAATTGAATTGAATGAGAACTTTTGTATACATTGGAATTACACAGGCCCTTCATATTTCAAACATACGAGGGCCATTTTTCTTGTAGTGGCAACACTATTGGTATATGCTTGTCAGTTTTCGCTGCGACAAGAGACAATCGGGTCTTGTTTAGGCTTGTACTACGGATCGTGTGTAGGTGTTTGGTGCTGAATTGTACTGTTGTGTAGTAGTTAGAAGACGTTAAAGTGAAATGTGTGTATAATACCGCCCTGAACAATGTTCACACGTGAAGAACATGAATATTCATCAAATTTCAGATTGCACGTGGAAGGAATGCACGGCAAATTCACAAGAGCTAACGTTTCAATTCCGGCTCATACTATCTAACCCACGTCTCGTCAGTGGCAATAATGCGAGCAAGGGATTCGTTACCTTCCAATCGCCAACGTGCAAGGTGCATGCGTGCACATTCCCATATGTGCCATTGCTGAACATCCGTCAGGATATGCGGTGCCCATTTTGCCGATATCTTACGCAGGCCGATACGGTAAAGCGTGGTCTCCACATGCCTCGCGTAAGCCCTTGTGAATTTGCCGTGCATTTCTTCCACGTGTAACCTGAAATTTGATGAATGTTCACTGTTCTTCACGTGTGAACATTGTTCAGGGCGGTATTATACACACACTTCACTTTAACGTCTTCTAACTACCACACAACAGTACAATTCAACACCAAACACCTACACACGATCCGTAGTACAAGCCTAAACAAGACCCGATCGTCTCTTGTCCCAGCGACAACTGACAAGCGTATAACTGCAGTGTTGCCACTAAAAGAAAAATGACCCTCGTATATGTGTGGGTATAAACCTTTGGAGGATTTATAATACTGCAAGTAAAACTGCAGGATATGACGTGACTTCCGCCCGACAATGATTAAACGTGCAAGATCTGTAGCGGACGACTTAAACCTAGCAGCTTACCTGTGCCGTACGATTGATTAATTGATTGAGTTAGTGTTTTAAGTCCACTTTATACACAGTAAGGCTAATCTGGACTGGATCTACAGTTTAAAGTGGGATCCGAGCCAATATGTGCCTCCACCGGGTATCGAACCCGGGACCCCTTGATTACAAGGCAACGACGCTACCAGTGCACCATCGGGAAGCCCCCCCTCCGTGCTGTACGAAAAACGTACTTACCTGAGGGGGGTACCTTACAGGCCCACACTTTTTTATCATTAAAATTCAAGAAACCATTTTGTTATTGAATCAATGATGCCTTTGTTGATTATATATGTACAGTTATTTATTATTTATAATTATTATAAAAATTATCATCATTAATAAGAAATAAAAACCAATTATTGCATGAGTTTCACACACATATTTTATCATTCACTAAAACTAACAAAAACCATAATCATATTTCATTAATGCTTTTTTGTTTATAGAGATGTAGTTGTTCAATAATTATAATAATTACCAAAATTAACAACCAAATGTACATTCTCACTGGCATGAGTATCTCGAATGATACACATTCAAAGATAGCGCATGATGGGCCCATGTAGTGAATTTTGCCTCCTATCTACATTACATTTATGGTTTTATGAACAAAAGTAATACAGAAATAATTGGAATACATTTGGGAACAATATAATTTATTTTCAATTTTTAATAAAAAATTTCACTGTTGAGAAATCGGAAAATACAGGTGGTGGGGCTGACGGCCCTCCTCCTCTCCCTTCAGTAAGCTGGGTTAAGTTTTGTATGGCTCGCTGATCTCGGAATGATTTGAAATTTTGTGATCATGATTGTTACAACGGGAGAAGTAGAATGTCAATACGGGGACCGGGAGGATATATATGTATAAACATATATATATATATATATATATATATATATATATATATATTTATATATATATATATATATATATATATATATATATATTTAAACAGCTCAATGCGGGATATCTCGGAAAATACGAAAGATTTGGTCGCTTCAGCTGCCTGAAGTGGATCACAGACGAACCTTACCTCTTGATATATGTTATTCGGTTGAGTGTTGATATTGGGAGTAAGTAGCTCTTACGATTTCAGCTGTTGTTGCAGTCGAGAATAAATCGATTTGATTTTCTCACTCTCGACTCTTGCTTGCTGTTTCGAAACTATTATGTTAAATTATTGCATCTGTTCTATTTCTTCAGTCACCTTTACCATTATTCACCCCCTCCCCCATACAGCCTGCAATGCATGTGAGGGGTACAAGGGGAAAACAAAGTCCACTTTTGGTGAAAATTGAGATTTTGATACCATGCCATTCTAGGCTAATGGTTAACCACATGGCTAATTTTAGGAAAAATAATTCCTAGTTCTGCATAAATCAGAATCGAAAAATGTTTTTCCGCTTTATTCTGTAGCATTTTTCAAATTGTATTCCTGTAAAAAAGTTAAAAAGCGAACATAGGTTGTTTCCACCCTGCACCCTTCATATATGTAATTCATGCTATGTGCTGCAAAGAGAGGATTTCGGTCGAGCGCCAGATAGTTCGCACGGACAACGCTAGATAGCGTACTGAATTTAGAGCTTCTTCGCACAACGCTCGAACAAGTAAAACGAGCGGTTTGCACTCGAAGCCCAGTAGTATACGTATAATCGTAATTTGTCTGTGGTAGTGGTCCATCAAATATGGATCGTGAGGTGAAAGACTCAGTGAAATTGAAACTTAAGTAAACATAGTCATCATCTCCATGTTGAAATGTAGTTTAGTGTAGCTTACCAATATACAGTGCTATGCGAAAATGAAATAAATGATTGTGGGCTGAAACTACCAAGGCGGATATTTTACATGTATTTTCACATTAAAATGATACCTATTCCATTGTATTATACCCTTGAGAGTGGGATACTCGAACGAGATAGTGATAGTGATCTCTTGCAATACTCTATTGTACTATATAGATGATTTTTTTGGGATGTTATTTACTACTTAATTTCGCCTTCCACTGAACATTCTCTTAGGCATTTAATCTGTTTCAAAATTTGTTTGAATAAAAGAAAAGAGCAATGGAACATATTTGTATCTTACTATATAAATACAGTAATATGCAACTTACAACTGTGCAAAAGATAGTGTGCAGCTTTTATGCTAATTTACGAATCCTTCATGAATGTTGCTACACTAGCTATATGAACGTGTTTTGGATATACGTGCGATAACAAACACAATGTTTGAAATTACATCATCTTTGAACATAGTATTTTTTGCATTTAGTTTTCTCGCTTTAGGTAAACAATGCAAACGTAATTTTCCCCAGTAATGTGAGCTTTTCGTAAAGTTTGTCGGTTTTCCTTGAAGTTGGACATGAAATGCATGCATATGCATTAAATTTAAATATTGAATAACCGTGGATGTAGAGTCGAATTACTTTCGGAACATCTCCAGCGGACTACGCGAGTCTGTCTAGTGAGCCTAGTGGGCGTGTAGAGCCTAAGCAGGGCTTAGCGATAGGTTCTGGGTTGAGATGACGTCAGCGGCTCGATTCGTTGATTGGCTGCTTCGAGAGTTGTGACTCGTTCCGAAGCTTCACATGCATAACAGCCAAAGATGTTACGGAAACAATCTCCCTCTAACTGACGTTAACATATCTTAACAATTTAAGAATATAAACCCTTAAACACGCCAGGTCGGTACGTGCTATGTTAGGGAGACCCAGAATTGTTGTTTTTATTTTACGATTTCGTTCTTTCTGTTATTGTTATAATTTTCTCTGTCGGTTAATTACCATACTGACTTCTTTTATCCATTCAGCCTTATATATATGACCTATCTATAAGTAACCAAATACATATCCGCATCATATGTCTGCAGAAGTTGCATGGTGAAGTAAATTTTGGTTTAGGCAAATTTGCAAACATTATATCTGTTGGAGATTTATCTATAAAAGTAACCATGTTTATTCTTTCTTTATATATTTTATATTGCATATAGCTTCAATTGTTTATTTGTGTATTTCAAATGCCTTAAGTAACCTGCACTCCCATTGGCTAATTCAATCTTAGCGCGGTGTCTAGTTGCCGCCATCTTAGCGCGGTAGTTACTTCCAGCCAGTGTGCGTAGAGAGGCCACTCGGGACACAGCCAGAAACCGTCGCGGATAATTATGGATACCGTAAGCCCAATGTGGCTACGCTTCATTAGTGGCGCGTTGTTGTAACCCCAGCTGCAACTTCGTGTAAACAGTTTCCCCTAGACAGGAGTGCATGGGAAGTGTAATCAAGTGTTATGTGCATATACCTTATAATACATAGTTATAGTTATCAGTGTGTGTGCCTGTGTTTTCTTTACAACTACCAAGAGGATCGCGGTGAACTTTGCCCTGTAGCGACACAATCCATACCAGAGAGATGTAAGTGGTACCTACAATTTCACTTACATTTAGATCCTACCGGTTTGGATCATCATTCATTTCTGGTCCTTCACAGCCGGACAGGTTCTACATTCAGTTTTGGTCCTGTACGGTCCGGAACGCAAACATTTTGGTCCTCCGCAGGCCGCGATCTCCTTTGTATTGAACATGAGGTACGTTACCATCAGTGATTTCAGTGGCATTGTGTTGTGCAAACTTTATTCTCAAGTACAGTAACGACAAGTTATTGAAAGCATTACGTCATTCGTTGTAGCGCGCCAAATATTTTCCACGTGGCTGAAGGACGATCGGGACTTCCCCGACCGCCAGCGCTCTCGTTGTTCGCTTGTCAGTGACGTTTCACACTCCGCTCCCTTCGCCCCTCGCGCTGTACGAGGACTTTCGGTCGGCGACTAGTGACATGACGTCATACACCGGTTATGTGTCCCTGAGTTATTTTTAGATTGCAGTTTTCTGTTCCTTCACGGGACTGGCTTTTCGTTCGTTTTCGTGCGGGAGCGAGGAGAAACGTATCGCGGAGAGTTGCATCAAGCAGCCCACGCGTGCAGACGTGACATCACCATGGCGACCGTGCTTCAGCTGTTCCAGTACTCGTCAGTGTCAACGACTACCTGCAGTGTTGCATCCTAACCAGGATTTCAGATGCCCAGATGGTCCAGTGAATGCCAGATTGGTGAGTACAACAGTGTTTGGTTCAATATTTCCTCATTTTTTCCTTTCATTTCAATACGCATTGCTTGTCCCTCCCACCTTGAGGCATGGCAGACTTAGCACATCTTCTAAAGCAACGTGCCGCCTACAGGGGGCAAATAACGAGATTGCAGTCGTACATTAGCAGTGTTGATCCAGAGGCGCCGAACGTTCAACAGATCAAGGTTCGGCTGGAGCAACTGAACACATTATGGCCCAAGATAGAAGAAATTCAGGATTACATTGAATTTGAAGCCACAGACGATGAACACACGGCAGTTCGAGAGACAATCGAACTTTCATATTTCGATCTCAAGTCGCAGATGCTAACATTAATTGAGGGAAATCATTCAAATACAGACGGCGCGGAAAATGAACACAGGGCTTCGTGCAAGTCTCAAGTCAAGTTGCCATTAATAGAATAGAGCTTCCGCATTTCAGTGGAAATTACACCCAATGGGTATCATTCAAAGACACATTTTCTTCGCTCATACATGATAATTCGGATATTTCAGATATTCAGAAATTCCAGTATTTACGTGTCGCACTGAAGGGTGAGGCATTGCAAATCATTGAAAGCATACCAATTACAGCATCCAACTACGGTGTAGCGTGGAAACAACTCCAAGAGCGTTTTGACAACAAGCGTCTCATAGCTGCTTCACACGTCAATGATATTTTGCATATAAAACCAGTGTCGAGAGAAAACGCAGAAGAATTGCGATCGTTCACAAACACAGCAATCAGTTCCATCTCAGCTTTAAAATTATTAGCAGGAGATAGTTCACTATCAGATATAGTGTTAGTTCACCATCTTACTTCTCAGCTTGATGCCACCACACGAAAAGCTTTTGAATTAGAAGTGAATGATTCTGAATTCACCACTCTTGACAGTTTGTTTCAATTTCTAGAGCACAGAACCAAGGCTTTGGAGAAATTCAAACCAATTTCCAATGAAAAATCAACATTCAAACCACAGTTTAGTGGCAACACCAAACAACAAAGTCACAAACCTGCGCATCCTTCCCCTTCAAGATCGTATGTTTCTACTGTATCTCCTTCATGACTGTATTGCAAGGATACTATGAAGAATAATAAGCATCCGCTGTTTGCGTGCAGTTCTTTCAAAGCAGCTACTATAGCTCAGAAGTACAAATTTCTTCGAGAAAACCAGATCTGTTTCAATTGTCTTGGACAGTCAGATCACCAGGGATTTAGGTCAGGATGCAAGGCAGGATCTTGCAAATATTGCGGCGAGAAACATAATTCCCTTCTTCATGAAGATAAGAACAACAGAGAACGTCAAACACAGAAGCAGCCCAGTAAATCCAGAAGTAAATCGGCAGTAGGCGATGATACTCGTTTTCAGGATAATGATGCCCAGACTAAAGCAACATATTGTTCTGTCAAGAACAGAGAAACTTCGCAAGTTCTCCTAGCCACAGCAGTCATAAAAATCAAGAACGCATACGGCGAGTGGCTCCCATGTCGTGCACTTTTGGATGGAGCCTCGCAGAGTAATATTATGACAGAGCATCTTGCTCAGCAGCTACGCATCAAGAAACAAAAACGCCGAATACCTATCCAAGGGATAAATGAAGCTACAGTCCAAGCCTTTCACACCATGGAGACGCAGATTAAATCCAGCATAAGTGGATTCACCATGGATATATCTTGTTCCATCTTGCCAAACATCACAGGTTCGATGCCAGCGCAGAGGCTCGAAACTTCCACATGGGGAATTCCGAGTGACATACATTTAGCAGATCCTAGCTTCCATACACCTGGCAACATTGACCTACTTCTGTCTGCAGATGTGTTCTACACGATTCTCAAGCCAGAAAAACTTTCAAGACCAGGAAACTATCCAGCGTTGCAAAAGACTGAATTTGGATGGATTGTAGCCGGAAGGATTCCCAATGTACCATCTACGAACGGACCTTCGAAGTCATTCTTTGTTCGCAAAGAAGATACAGTCAATTTCCATTTACAGAGATTTTGGGATTTGGAGGAATTCCATGATAAGTTGCCTTCACCAGAAGAAATTGCCTGTGAAAAACATTTCCAGGAAACTACATCTCGTGATCGAGAAGGTCGATACACAGTCAAGCTACCCTTGAAGAAGGACAGATCCGTTCTTGGGGATTCTCTGCAAACAGCGATTTCACGATTTAATCAATTAGAAAGAAGACTTGATCGGAACATGGAATTGAAAAGAGAGTACACAGAATTCATGGTCAAGTACCAACAACTCAAACACATGCAACCAATTGGGACATTGGAAGATGTATCCAGAGACAAGGAGACAAGGTACTACATTCCACATCACTGTGTGATCAAGGAATCAAGCAAAACTACACGTTTAAGAGTGGTTTTTGATGGAAGCTCGCCCACAACTACGGGGGAATCGTTGAACAGTATACAGATGATTGGTCCCACGATACAAGAAGAATTGTTTTCAATCCTGCTCAGATTTCGTAGTCACAAAATCGCGCTGACTGCAGACACGGCTAAAATGTATAGGCAAATTAACATGCATTCAGAAGACAGACCACTTCAATGCATCTTATGGAGAGCATCACGTGACGAACCAATCCATGTTTACAGTTTGAACACAGTCACTTATGGATTAACTTCAAGTTCATTCTTGGCCACAAGATGCCTCAAGCAGTTGGCAGAAGATGAATCATCAAATTTCACAGTAGCCACTCATGTCTTGACACATGACTTCTACGTTGACGATTTTCTGGGAGGAAATCATTGTATTGAAGGTGCAATAAATCTGCGTGAAAGTCTCACAGAATTACTCCAGAAGAGAGGATTCAATCTACGTAAATGGTGCTCCAATAGCAAGGCAGTGTTGCAATCTATTCCAGAAGAATTGAAGGCAGTACGGGATCTAGTGCAATTCGACACAGAAGGCACAAAAACATTGGGAATTTCATGGCGCCCATCCACGGACGAATTTCTCATGGACAGTAAGGTCTCCACAACAGTGGATGTAGGCTCGTTGAAGATCTTCTCAAAGCGCCAAGTTGCCAGCATAATTGCACAAGTGTTCGATCCAATCGGACTAATATCGCCAGTGGTGATAACATACAAGTCATTTCTGCAGCAGTTATGGCTCCACAATGTAGGATGGGATGATCCGCTTCCTATAGATTTGCAGAAAACATGGCGTCGTCTTCATTCGCAGCTCACATGTATTAACAAAGTAAAAGTACCACGCTTCGTTTTGGCTCCAGGAGACATCCATAAAGTTCAAATTCACGGTTTCTCTGATGCATCAGAGAGAAACTATGGCAGCGTTCTCTTCGTAAGATCAATTGATTCAGAGGGTCACATAAGTGTGAACTTATTGTGTTCAAAGTCCAAGGTGGCTCCGGTGAAGAGAACCACTCTTCCACGTTTGGAATTATGTGCGGCAGTTCTACTAGCCAAACTGGTACACAAAGCATTGTCCATACTGCGTCTATGTATAGACACCATTCACCTATGGACCGACTCAAAAATCGTCCTAGCTTGGCTGGCGTCACCAGCCAGTAAATGGAAACCTTTTGTTGCCAACCGGGTTGCTATGGTACAGGAACTCACACAGGTCAGTGATTGGAAGCACGTTCCGTCAAAAGACAATCCTGCAGATCTGATCTCACGAGGAGTCGATGCAAAAACTATCAGATCACTTCAGCTTTGGTGGCACGGACCCACCTGGCTCCAAGAAGAGGAGACACAGTAGCCATCATCCAGTTTAGCATTCCGTCCAGACGACAACACTATTCCAGAGCAGCGTAAGGTAGCAGCTACCACATTGGTCACTCATGTAACAACTGAAGAAGAAATCATATCTAGATATTCAACTTTATCCAAGCTACTGAGAGTAGTGTCACTCTGCAAAAGGTTCATCAGCAATTGCAGAAACTCAAGAGAGAAAAGGAGTGAAGACCTTACCACCTTTGAAATTCAAGGCGCCACACTTGCCTGCATCAAGATAACACAACGCGCATTCTTCTCTCAGGAAATCAAAGATTTGTCTGACAAGCAGCAAGTACACAACAAAAGCATTTTGAGGAACCTTCATCCATTTCTCGATAATGAAAAAGTAATTCGTGTCGGAGGAAGATTGGAAAACAGTGAACTGGAATTCCAAAGCAAGCATCAAATTATTCTTCATCCGAAGAGTCATTTCGCGAAAATTCTGATAGCATCAGAACACAAGAGACTTATGCATGCTGGTCCACAGCTTCTCATATCATCACTTCGTGAGAAATACTGGATACCTCGCATACGACAGGTGGTCAAACAGATCATTCATCAGTGCAACATATGCTATCGTTTGAAGGCTTCAGCCGCCCAGCAGCTGATGGGGCAGTTACCCTCCAGTAGAGTGAGACCCAGCAAGGCATTCCATCACGTAGGCGTTGATTACGCAGGGCCATACCACATCAAGACCGGGGCCGCAAGAAGCAGATCCACAAGAAAATGCTACATTGCAGTTTTCACTTGTCTTGCCACAAGGGCAATTCATCTAGAGATTGTCTCAGACTTGACATCACAAGCCTTCATCGCAGCTCTACTACGCTTCACCGCGAGAAGAGGAAAGTGTGCAAGTATTTTTAGCGACAATGCTACGACGTTCCATGGTGCTAAAAATGAATTGCAGGAATTACGTAAACTCTTTCAATCACAAGAATTCAACAAGGACATTAACAGATTTGCAGCAGAAGAGAATTTCCAATGGAAGTATTCTCCACCACGCAGTCCATCATTCGGCGGGATTTTTGAAAGTGCAGTGAAGTCTATGAAATACCATCTTCGAAGAGTAGCAGGAAACGCCGTGCTAACATACGAAGAACTAGTAACTCTGCTATGCCAAATAGAGGCCTGCCTCAACTCCCGTCCTCTTTCCACACTCCCTGATTCTCATGATGAATTCAGCTACATTTCCCCTGGTCATTTTCTTATTGGAGGTCCTCTAACCTCATTTCCTGAACCAAACATTACAGATCTGGCTGCCAACAGATTATCCAGATGGCAGCGCATACAGCAGTTCCAGCAGCGAGTATGGAGGAAGTGGTCTCAGGACTACCTGCATAGCCTGCAGCAGCGACAGAAATGGACAGCCGTTCAGTCGAATTTGAAGCCTGGCACACCAGTGCTATTGAAGGAGGACAATCTTCCACCACTCTCGTGGAGAGTCGGCGTCATCCAAGAAGTGTTTCCGGGAAGGGATAACCTAGTGCGCGTAGTCACCGTTCGTACTAGAGACGGAGTCTACAAGAGAGCATTAAGCAAAATTGTGCCTTTACCACATTGGGAAGAAGACGCTCCATGAGCTAAAACATTGACAATGTATCCCCTAGTGTTAGGTTGGATGTGAACATTCCAACGGGGGGGAGTATGTTGGAGATTTATCTATAAAAGTAACCATGTTTATTCTTTCTTTATATATTTTATATTGCATATAGCTTCAATTGTTTATTTGTGTATTTCAAATGCCTTAAGTAACCTGCACTCCCATTGGCTAATTCAATCTTAGCGCGGTGTCTAGTTGCCGCCATCTTAGCGCGGTGTCTAGTTGCCGCCATCTTAGCGCGGTAGTTACTTCCAGCCAGTGTGCGTAGAGAGGCCACTCGGGACACAGCCAGAAACCGTCGCGGATAATTATGGATACCGTAAGCCCAATGTGGCTACGCTTCATTAGTGGCGCGTTGTTGTAACCCCAGCTGCAACTTCGTGTAAACAGTTTCCCCTAGACAGGAGTGCATGGGAAGTGTAATCAAGTGTTATGTGCATATACCTTATAATACATAGTTATAGTTATCAGTGTGTGTGCCTGTGTTTTCTTTACAACTACCAAGAGGATCGCGGTGAACTTTGCCCTGTAGCGACACAATCCATACCAGAGAGATGTAAGTGGTACCTACAATTTCACTTACATTTAGATCCTACCGGTTTGGATCATCATTCATTTCTGGTCCTTCACAGCCGGACAGGTTCTACATTCAGTTTTGGTCCTGTACGGTCCGGAACGCAAACAATATCTAAGTAGCATTGCCAACTTTCGGCCATGAATTGAAGGAGAATTAGTACCGACAAATTTTGCGCATTTTTAGCAGCGCGGCGCCATTGGATAATATTAAACAAAGTAATTAATTTACATTTTATATAATACACAGCAGCTCACAATGCAGAATGAAGACTTACACATTTACAAGTTTGTTAGTCCTAACCTATATACCTATATTATTTGTCCACTACCAAGCATTTCAGTAATAGTTTGAAAATTTCAAAATCTCTTTTCAACTATACTCATAATTAATTACCCAGGGTCAATTAGTTCTATACTGCTTTGATTTCTCTGATCAGTTCATTTTTTGGTCATCAGTATAAAAAAGTTCTTTCAGTGTGGGCATTTGAGTCTGGGGTGCTCGAAACAAAGCCTCAAATCTTACTAAGGCTTATCATATCAATTTGTTTGTTTCTTAAATCACTGAAAATATTGGCCAATCTTTGTTCTACACTTCCTGTTTTTTACTGCATTCACAATCACAGTCGCTGAACGCTAAACGTGCACGATTGGTCTGGTGCGGAACACACCCAGCTTGCAACAAACGCCAAATATAAATGCTAGGAGCACTAAACCAGGCCTAACTTAACAATTCCTAATCTACAATTCTGCTTAAGTCTAATAATGCATATGTGGTTAGGTTAGGTGGACCAGGTTTAGAGCTCTTAGTACAGTAAAACCTCGTAAATCCGGACCCCGAAAAGCCGGACTTCGCTTAATCCGGACAGGCAAAAGGCAATATATATATATATATATATATATATATATATATATATAATAAAATAAAGCAGAATGCAAGGTTTTAAATGTGGCTAGAAGTCAACAGAAAACTTCCCAAAGAAAAGGCAGTCAACAACTGATGAAATTCTGTTTCCCGCAGATTTTGTACTGTACTGTACTATAGTGTATTTAGGCCTATGCCTTTTAAATACACTATAATAAACGTGTTTTGTTGTTATAAACTGAGTTTTAATGCACTTTCTACTGTTCTTTTAGGTTATTTCAGTTAATCCGGACTTTCGTTAAACTGGTCAACTTATTCCCCCACATTAATCCGGATTAACGAGGTTTTACTGTGTTTAATTTTGGCGATTGTTGCAAGCTGGGTGTGTCCCGCACCAGACCCACATTGGCAATCGACTTAAATTTTGCATGGCTCGCTGAACTCATTATATTGGAACAAATATAAATTTCGCGATCTTGATTGTCAATTAAATATACGGGAGAAATAGAATGTCAGTACGGGAGGTGGGAAGAGTTGGTCACCCTACACCAAAGACCCGTATTGACAAAAGATTCCGATGCACACGGCAGGATGTGCATTTTGCGAATGGAGCTCACATGAGAAGAAATGCGACGGAGGGACACTTCTAGCGAAGTAGGGGGAAGGGAGGTTATGCACGGGTCGACCAGCTTTGACGACGCATCATCACAGATGATTCGTGTGCGTCTGCACGCTCGTGTTCTCACGTGTGTGTACATTGGGTGACATGATCCATATAGTGCCCTCGAGCCACAAACACGACTGCTCGCGGCCAGTGAAATGATCCACAAACTGACTCCAGTTTGTTTGATGAGCATAACGGTCCGCTCTGTCACAGTTTTTTTCCCTCCCTCTCTACTTCCCATATGTTATCCTTTGGCCCGAGAATAATTTCCGATACCAGTCCCATTTGATTGGTCACTAGCTTCCACGTCAAAGGTGACATTGTTTAGTCCGATCCTTTTCAGTTTTGACCCCATCCCCCTCTCTCTCTCTCTTCTGTACGTTTGCTTGTTTAATACAGTTTTCATAGCATTATATAACTTTCTGTACGCTATCAGCAAGGAATGAATTTATATGTAAATATATATCTTCATATGATGCTAAAAGCAATGCTATTTTATTGTTTCCAAGTCGTGGTAAGCTTGAAAAATGTTATTTTTATTATGCTTCTTTGTATATATATATATATATATATATATATATATATATATATATATATACATATCAATTTTTAGCACATACTTTAGTTTATATTATATAAAATTTCCATATTTTCAAACATTTTCCGACATGTATTCATTCTTATATTCATTCTATCGTAACATACCCTTCGGTATGTGGGATCGGACCGGGTGATGTAGCTCACAGATCATTCATCCTTACTCTTGGAGCAACTCGCTACTCATGGTGAGCTTGATGGTAAGGTGCGAGAGGTACTAACTAAACACATACGAGTAGCAAAACACAACACTTGAGTCTTAAACCCCCAAGGACTGAAAATCTGCGATGAGAGGTTATGCTCGAGACTGTACAAGAGTCTGACTTGCGACTCCTCAACACGGTCTCGCCCAAACGTTCCTCCTGCCTCTCTCTCTGTAATCCTCATTACTCCGTCCTCGATTGACTGACTTAGAAATGACTGACCTCTCTCCTCCCGGTCATTTATTCCAATCGATTTTACTCAGTAATGACTCTTCCTTGATTGCGATCGTTTACACCTGTTTGCAACGATGGCGATCAAGGAAGCTCGGCAATGTCTGACAAGACGTTCCTTAGATGGTTGTAGATATTCCATGTCTGGAAAGGTAATGGCTAAATGTCTTGGATTTGGGGTTCGTTGTACGTTACATTGAGGTGGCCGCGGTGGCTCAGTCGGTGTCGACCTCCGTGGCGAAGTGGTTAGCAGAGCGCGCTACAACGCCCGGGGTTCTGGGTTCGAGTCCCGGGTAAGGCATGGGTATTTGTGTTCGTCCAGTTGATAAGAAAGAAAGAAAAATGTAAGAATTGAAAAGTGTAAAAGTGATAAAGAGAGTGAATGGTGGGGAATACCTCAGTGTAGGGGGTATTCCCTTTAAAAAAAAAAAAAAAGTCGGTAACGCGTCTGACTACCATGCTAAAGGTCCCGGGTTCGATCCCCGGCCGGTTCAAATCCGGGAACTTTTCTAACGATGGAAGCGGCCCCGGCGCCCACCCAGCGTCGAATAACATGGGTACCTGGGGGAAACACTGGGGGGTAAATGCGGTCAGGGGCGTGATGCTGATCACATCACCCCCACTCATGACCGGATCAAGAAAGTGTGGGGCGTTACCCCCACACCCCCTATACGCCTTCATGGCGTGGTGCTAAGCACAGGGGAACACTTTACTTTACTTTACTTTTGTACGTTACATTTCAAAGATGCTACGGATTGTTACGCTATTACTACATTTTCCATTCTTGTGTTCATCTGTATTCTGTGCGTTTTGTACTCTGTTTATTTTAAATCTTGACAATAGACAATGCATCTGTTATTTTCACATTCTTGACAACAATCGATAAGATTAAGCTTCCGCGGTTAAATCCATTGAATATTTTAAATATACTCACATTACTTCAAGCGATATTGAACGTAGTTTCATTCCACACAAATCTGTATTCAGGGAGACAGGAGGATATTCATGTTTTGGCAACAAAAATAAAGCAAATTTTGCATTTGAATATTACATTACAATTAGTCATGTAAGCCGAATATATTTTATTCAGCTTGCTTAATGAAAATTGCAGTTTTTTACAATTGTAAGTCAATATTTAATTCCATATTTTGATTAAGATAACTAAATATTTATTTCATATTTATACTACATTTTTTGTACATATATGTACACACAACCCAAAACGTGTCAATTATATGGTGACGTCAATAACACATTAACGTGCTTAAACTGCAAATGATACACTTTTTAGTGTGTCAAAATACACACAGAAATGCAGAAAAGGGTTCTTTTATCAGATAATGTTCCGTGTGATTTGGTAAAATGCATCAATTTGGAAGATCAGACGCATTCTTCCCAAAGATAATATAAAGATAACAAAAGACACATTTAACTATGTCAAATGATGCAAAAGTGCATTAATTTTGATTTGACGCACTTCGAGTTCTGTGTGTATAAGCCCGTTCCCTGGTTAGCTACCAAAAGATGAAAGCATTTGATTGGTGAGTTGTTTCATATATAAATGTAGGTAGATTTTTAATTGTGAGTTTTGTAATTTAGCGTAGTTTTGCTGCCACTTTTGACTAATCGTGACGATGAGGATGAGTGATGATTGGATGAGACTGATGAACACTCGCAAAGAACAATCATGTCCAGGCTGGGATTCGGACCTGGGGACTTCGGTGGCGAGATCACTTAACGCACTTAAGGATAGAAAATGCCATCGTGCGCTTGTGCACGCACGACCAAACTTTCACAGATTGAACAGGATATGCATACGAGAAACTTTCTTTGGTAACACTTCGCACATGCCTGGTTTAGACGCCACGAATTCTCATAAAAGTGCATTTTTCAATATTGTAGGCATTGAGTGAAAAACTGCTTGGCAAGCCCTAGCTTTCAAGGGCTGTTGTGCCACGGGAAAGATGTACTGATATAAAGGCTATAAAACGAACTGTGAAACTTCAGGGTAAGTACCTCCAGACAAAATCTACGAAATAAAATAGGCTAAGCAGTATACGCCTTGATAGTGATGATGATTTGAAGCAGAGGGGAGATATATATATATCCGAGACCTCACTCTAACTGTATCGTTTCTGGGATAATGCACTTTTTAGAGCGCCCTGCAGGTTTTAGTACTTTGTTAGACGCAAGAAATAAAAGTACTGGCAACCATGAATGTGCATTGCGTGCTGGCATACATGCAGGATTGAGAATGCAATTTTTCGAGTGCTCGTAGCGTTTAAACAAGGCCTAAATGAGAAATGTATTATCAAGACCATTTTTACACTTAGATGTTCTGTACAGTCGCGGACACTTCTGAGTTGTAACAATTACACTGAAAGTGTTGCTACAACCCAGAAGTGTACGTCACTGCCAGGGCGGCGAAGCGATGGAACGATAATTTTTGAGATAATTATTATAGCTTGGCGTTTGTTTCAAGTCCACTTTATGCAGACATTGGCTAATTGGGTCTAGACCTACAGTTTAAAGATTTGAACCACTATGTGCCTGCACCAGATATCGAACCCGACACCCCTTTGATTATAAGGCGATGGTGTCACCACTATGCCATCGGGAAGGCCTGTGTAATTGTTATGGAAAGCAGTATTACATTTACGGAAATATTTTTTAACATTGTGATTTATTTATATTGACACTATATTATACAAACATTGCAAACACTGAACATGATCATTTTCCGCAAAAATGAAAACTTGAATTCTCAAAAAATAAGAAAGGCCCTGTTAAAATGTAAAATGATATCTGTATATTAAAATACAAGTGCGAAGTGACCAAGCCAGCCGAAGTTTTCAGTCACTCTGAGAAATCCCGAGAGTTATTTAAGTGGAAATTTTCACCAGTCTTCAACCGCAGCACTCAACACTTGGTTACTTGTATATTCCTCTCAATGATGATACTTCCGTCTATCGCTTCGTAGGATGTCTCAATTCAGGAACTATGACAAAAGTTTCGAATTCAGTAACCGATATTTTAATGAGGAATGTTTGAATTGGAATGTTCCTAACTCAGGAACCGCTACCTCGCGAGTGAAGGGGAAGAGGTAAGTAACAGTTTTTGAGAAGTTCTTATCGTTACTTCACGCTACCCTGACGTCCTACATCCACTTGCAGAAAAAAGTACTATGCTTTACGGGAAAATTTTCTTTCCTCTAATATATTTAGAGTATATTGCAGATATTTTCTGTGTAGGTTAGGCTAGCAGTCACACAGGTGTAAACTATTTGAAACGCCAATTCATCCTACCCCGAAGCAATTAGTAGGACGTCCAGAAAAAAATATCCAACTGGTATAGATCAGTTCCAGTACACTGTTTTCATTGGGATTTCCCACGTTCCTGAATTACGAAACGCTGTATCTGGAATATATCCTTCACAGTGGTTCTGCTTCTCAGCTTACAAGCCGTGAAAGTTTATCTTAGTACGATGATACCCTGTATAATATTATCCAGTGAGTTACAGAGAGATTATATTCTTCTGGTAAAATCTTACAGTTGGTGTACAGCTATGGAAAGACACCTCTTTTTTTGCACAAAACACCAACATTCCTTACCCGAACTCATGTTTCTCTGCCTAATAAATTAATTTTATAAACAAACCTTAAACTCGAGAGGCACAGGAAACATTTTGCTTGTCTTAACGCAAGAAGCTTTATGAAATAGCACGCCTACCACTCTACAAGATATGCAACCCGGGAAACTGCCAAGGGCAAAGGAATAATATTTCCGGTGTGTCCTTTTCTGTCCTTTTCGGCAACGAAACTCCACACGACAAGAGGCACTTTTGAAATAAATTTAATTAATGAAACAGCCACTCCTCTTCTAAAAGGCGTACGTGGAGTAGTCTAGAATATCACAGACCCTAATTAATTATGTACCCGAGTTCACACCGGTTACTGTGCTATGAAAGACCTCCTTGAACCAGATTTGTAGTAGGGGGTTGGACGGGGGGAGGGGGTGGGATTTTCAAAACTCTCTTAAGTCAGTTAAACCTTTCATTTTGATTAATTTTGTTTCCGTGTTAGATCTCCTCAAACAATGTTGCAAACTGATGGGGGAGGGGGTGTAATTGGATGTTAAAAAGAGCATCTACTTTTGTCGTTGCAGAAATGGACTTCTTTTTTTTCTTCTTCTGTGTAATGACGAGAAATAATTAATGAACTTCGGGAAATTTTTAGAGGGGGAGAAAAAAGTACAGGTTCCTTGACTTTTTAATCCACGGTTCATAAAAGATTGAGAGTGCTTTTAATCTGTCTTTTCTTTGAATTGAATTCGGAAAAGGATAAGAAAGAGCTGTCGACTAGAACATGAAGGAGTTAGACTTGACATGTTTTCCTCACTGTATAGATCGTCGTATATTTGAAATGTTTAGCAAAGAATAGTGACACTTTTGTCCGAAGCAATAAGTACAGGACTTTCTTTCCATCAACCATGCATCAACGCCTAGGCCAATCCATAAAAAGTGGTTCAATTTTGAATTCATTTGTTATCCAATCATTAATAAAAAAAAGTATTTTTTTTGTACATGATTTCGCTTCCAATGTTCCAAACTTGTGTATGTATAGTACCAAACTGATCACATTTTGTTTTATCCTTCGAAAGGATACCCAGGCAGCATCAAAGGTCCCCCGGTGTGAATCAGTTGTGCGTTACATAGGTGTATTTTTTAAAAAAAAAAAAAATGGTCGAGTAATCATCATATGGATTTACCCGCTTACCCACCTAAAAATCTCAGAGATGAGTTTTCAAGTAAAACAAATCTAATATATAATACAACGTACAATATGGTTGTACAATAAGGGAGGGAGGAACGAATGTTCTGAGACTGGTTTATACAACATTATTATGGAGTTTTGTAGGTAGTTTTACACAATATGGTTACACCAGAGGGTAAAAATACATTTTTTTAACATACGTTTATACGATATGGTTATTTCAGAGGAGGACTCTCAACATTTCGAGATAGGTTAATTGATGTGTGAGTAGAGTTCTGCTTGAGATAGATTTATAGAATATGGTTATATCAGAAGGTGAACTGAATGTTTTGAGATAATTTTGTACAGTATGCTTGTATGTTTTAATAAGTACATAGAATAGGGTTATATCAGACTGGGAAACTGGATATTTTGAGATAATATTATACAGGGTGTACCAAAAGTCCCATTACCACCCTTTGAATTGTAGACAAACCTGCCAAATATTATTTTAACAGCTTGCGTATGATGGGAGGATGGTATACCATTAAATCAGACAAGTGACCACCATTTACTCCAGAGGATCTGTGTACACACCACCATTTTCATGGCACATGTATTCTCTTACACGTATTCCCCATCCTGTTGGAATCAGATTCGACCAAGAAGACCCAAACGTTCCAATTCCGGTATGTACCTCAATGATGTGTTCAGAGACAAATGGATTGGACGAGGATCGCCAAATTTGCCAGCACCTCTGAAATGGCCACCCCGAAGGCCAGATCTGACATCTTGTGAGAATGCGCTATGGGGACACATCAAAGTCGAACGTCACCCATAATCGTTATCAGACAACTGAGGCACTTCAAGAAGCTGTTCGCTGTGCGTTTGCTTCCCTCACGCCAGCCATGTTACGGAGGATTTCACATTGCACCTGGAGGCGAAAAATACTGTGCCATGAAAATGTAGGTGTGCACACAGATCGTCTGGAGTAAATGGTGGTCATTTGTGTGATTTAATGGTATACCATCCTCACCATACACATGCTGTTAATATAACATTTTGCAGATTTGTTTACAATTCAAAAGGGGGGGGGGGGTGTAAAGGGACTTTTGGTACACCCTGTAGAATATGGTTATATGAGAGCAGGAAACTGGATTTTTTGATAGGTTCGTAGAATATTGTTATATCAGATACTGGGAATGTTTTGAGATAGGATTATATCACATGGTTATATCAGGGAGGGAATATGAATGTCTTGAGATAATATTATAGAATATGGTTATATCAGAGGAGAAATTTTGATTTTTTTTATGTATACCCTGTCCCAGCTATCTGTGAAGGAGGCGAACGAAATCAAGTCTCTGCGCAAGTAGTGACGCGAGATGGCTCCACCAATGAACACGTGACAGGGAACTGTATTGCGTTGAGGGGGAAGAAGCGGCTGCAGTTATCAGCCTTCACAGCAGCCGTGTACTGCTTTGCTCTGCCCACTTGTTTCCTCTTCTTCTCTGACGCTATGCGCAGCCTTGCTCCAGAGATACCGGGGACAGGGTATAGGTCTATACAGTATGGTTATATCAGGGAGAACTAAGAACGTTTTGAGACGAGTTTAAGCACATATTCTAATCAATAAGTAAGAACCTCTCACACCTAACACTAACACGAAACTTAGACACAAGACCGGAAGGAATGAGTGGGTGTTCTTGAAGCACAAACACTGCATCAATATGTATTGTTCTACTTTTCGCTCCGCCAGACGGGACGAGAGGGAGGAAACTGTAACTGTTTCCAAACTGTAGCCTTGTGAGAGATAAGGATTAGCTAGAATAACCGCATATGTTTATTTTAATATTTTTTTCTGTAACCGTTGGTGATATCGCTAATAAGAATTAATTAAATCTCAATTTTACAGACCAGATGTGTTGAAATTTCTTTTGTTTGTTTTACTAATGAAATACTGCATAGTCTAGACTGAACGTGGCCTGGAGCAGCAGGGAATAATTTTTTGTTACATTTTGGAGGGCCGCCGGAGGTAACGCGCAGTGAAATGAGTTCAGTATTTATCGACATAGGGAATGGGACCTATATTTTTTCCCATTATGAAATAATTACAATCTCATATGTGCCCTGTTAGTGTTGAAATAATTAGTAATTTCAATTATATCCATCTGCCGTGTGGGTTGGAAATATTAAATATCATAGGTCGTTGCTTTAGGTGTAAGGTCTAGAATCAGGGGACCAGTTGAATTCAAGAGGTGTAGAGATAAAAGAACATTTTGAGTTTTCTTTCGAACTATTTAAAAAAAATGATTGAATCAGAATTATGACAACAAATACACTGTAATCATTCCACTATCACTATTTTTCCCATTATTTTCCATTATATTCTACAATGATATAACTATAGGTATTTTATATCTGTAATTATTGCACAAGTCTTTGTTCATGTATGGTGAAATACAAGAGAGAGGGCCAGATTGATTAATTTAATTATTGATTACTTATGTTATCGGTTGATGTATGTTTATATATTTGCTAATTGTATTGTTTTCTTTGTTTTTTTTTCTGCCGTCTGTAATTGGAGGTTTACCTCTGTTGAGGGCAGTAAATAAATAAATAAATAGATAAATAAATAAATGTACACAGTTTGACTGAACCTAAAGTAGTACGAACACAGGAATCCTTGATTGACAGAGTTTATGGCATGTTCACTACATACGTATATGGATTAGTTGCTCTCCCAATTTAGGAAACTTAATTTTCCGAAAAGAAAATTTCCTGGAACAAAAGTTATCATTTTGAGTTACTCACACAGACAATAAGATAAAATTGATGGACAATCACAAACATGCAGACCTCCTTGGCGGAATGGACCCCAGGAGTTGTGGGTTCGAATCCCGGCTTGCACATAGGATTTCTTTGTGAGTGTTCCTTCATCACTTTCATAATATTATCACTCATCCTCATCTTCGCGATTAGGCACAATTTGCAGAAAGGCGAAGTAAAATAAACCAAATCAATCAATCAATAATTGATTATGTGGCATTTCACACCATTTTAAGTGTATATTTCTCAATTACCATTGTTTGAATTACAACTGTTATACCTTCGAATTAGAATTCAGTAAAGAAAAAGTATTGTGTACCTTAGTTCTTTTTTGTCACTACCAGAATGTTTGAATGCGAACTTCCAGTTTCCAATATAGTCCACTTGTCACTTTTGAATTCTACCTTTTCGCGTATTTTACATAGTAGATATAAGAACCAAGGAGTAGTTTTTAATTGTTGAACTAACCCCTGCAAATGATAGCTTAGTTATTTCGTGGGAAAATAAATATATTTTTGAGTTCGTCAAAAATTACTGAAAGTTTAGGTGGGCCATAATGGAGAATTCCTAATTTACTTGGTGAAAAGAACTGAATAATTAAAGCATTTATCGGAGTCTTGTACAAAGAATAACAGATTGAAAAGTTCCTCCTCATATTTGATTTCACTAAAAGAGCGTTTTTATACGATAATTGGTAACTACAACCCTCGAATATAACAGTTGATCCTCGAATATAACAGTTGATCCTCGAATATAACAGTTGATCCTACACTAACTTAATTAATGCTATAATTTCCAATAATTCTATTATTTGTAAAGGGTGTTCAAATTTCATTCTTACTTTTAATTTGCTAAAGAAACGCACAAAAGAATGGAAAAGTGAAAACTTTAATATTGGAATGAAAAGAACACATGTTCCGGTTAACAATGGAGAATGATGTCAGACTCCCCCTGGAATTGCGGCAAGCAATCAGTCTTTTATCAAAATTTTCAATGACATTTGCACTTAAACGGACGTATATTGCTGCGATAGCAGCGATAATGTTGTCTTTAAGGTCCTGCATTATTTGTGGCTTGTTGGCATACACTTGTTCTTTCAAATAACCCCACAGAAAAACCTAGGGGTGTCAGATCACTTGATCTAGGCGGCCAGTTGATGTCCCCCCTGCTTGAAATTATGCGCCCCCCAAATTTTTCACGCAAAAGATAAATTGTTGCGGTCGCAGTGTGACAAGTGGCACCGTCTTGTTGGAACCACATGGTGGCGACATCCATGGCTTCCAATGCATTCCACAAAAAGTGTGTAATCATCGCTCGATATCGAGTTCTATTTACAGTAGCACCATCTTCAAGGAAATATGGACCAATCACACCGTCTGCCCACAACCCACACCACACCTTTACCTTTTGTGGATGCATTGGTTTCTGGAATACTCCTCGTGGATTTTCTGTACCCCATATCCGGCAGTTTTGTTTGTTCACATATCCACCCAGGTGGAAATGGGCTTCGTCAGTGAAGTTGATTTTGTTGAAAAATTCGCCATTGTCCTCTTTTGCCCTAGGGCCCAATCCACGAATTCACGACGTAGTGTGTGATCACTCTTGGATTAACTGTATTTTGTACGCCTTTAAATGCAAATCTTTGTGTAAAATGTTGAATAAGGTGGGTTTTTTAATGCCCAATTGCTGTGAACGGCGACGAATTGATGCTTTTGGGTCCTCTTGAACACTTGCACTCACGGCTGCGATATTTTCCTGGGGGTGACCACGACGACGGTGTACTGGACTAACTTTATCCCTCACTGAACCACATTCTTCAAACTTTGCACAGATTTTCTTGATTTGCATGTTTGACCGACAACTTTGTCTTCTATATTTGGTACGGATTTCACGACCAACTTCTGCACAGCTTTCCCCACATTTGTAATACTGTTTCAGTATGAAGACACTTTGTTCAATGGTGTAGCGTTGCATTTTCACTCACCACAAGGTCCCTCCTTTCCGACTCACACAACTTCTTGCTGCTTCTACTACAAAAAAGAGAAAAAATGGTATAATTAAAAGTAACATTGAAATTTGAACACCCTTTACATGAATTAGTCGTAATAAGATCATTATTTATTGATAGTAATGAGGTAATTGCTAATTATATAAAGATAGTAACATGGAAGCTTTATTAAATACGAAAATGGCGAATTTCTGGTAAATTTATCCACTGAAGCCTGTTTACCATTATTTTTAAATTTTAGAATTGCTTTCACATACAGTAGAACGTCGTTTATCCGCACTAATTGGGACCGAAGATTATGCAGATAACGATTTTTGCGGATGTGTTTATTTAACAAAGAAAAGCACGTACAGTACAGGTTTATTTTATACAATCAGTACGCAGTACTACATACGTATACAGAACAAGAAAACAAAAGACATGAGAAAACACTCGTAATATACATACAGTACTGCCTACCTGTAGTGTTATTCATGCATAAAAATAATCAGTTTTTTTTTGGAACAGACTTGATCGTCTTTTTTTGCCGCTCTTGCTTTTTTGAGTGTGCGGATAACTTACGTTGCAGATAGTTGACGTGCGGATAAACAATGTTCTACTGAACTCTCAAACGCATTGTTTAAATATGCTCCACTAATTTGTTTTTGTCCTTACTCGAGACGAAAAATGTGATTTACAGCTTATTTACTTATTATTAGCATATATGCCTTAGGTTGGTGTAGTGCTCACGTCGTCGCCTTGTAATCAAGGAGACACGGGTTCGATACCCGGTGGAGGCACATAGTGGTTCGGATCCCCCGCATGTGTGTGTGTGTGTGTGTGTGTTTGTATGTGGTTAAATATACGTTGAAAACACCTTCACCACTGCATTTCTCGTGAAATTCTAGCCTGATTTCATATATCGCATTTCTCCTTTCCCCTTTAGGCACCCCCGATGGCGCAGTAGTATCGTCGTCGCCTTGTAATCAAGGAGTTCCGGGTTCGATACCGGCTGGAGGCACATGGCACAGTGATTCGGATCCCACTTTAAACCGTAGGTCCAGTCCCGATTGGCCTTATTGTGCATAAAGTGTACTTAAAACTCAAACCAAACTCTATTCCCCTTTAAAATTTTGAATTGAATTCAATATGGCGGCCAACAATATGCGGACCTCTGCTTAACATACATCTATGGTTCCCCTGGACCTAATTTGTTTCTATTGTAACCAATTGTAACAACATAACTGTTTTAGATTTTTGACTCAGACTGTGTGTGTGTGTGTGTGTGTGTGTGTGTGTGTGTGTGTATACATACATACATACATACATACATACATGCGTACGTACATATATATAATATATGTAGTGTCTTGTAGGCAAAAAGCACACATCTTGAAAGCAAAAACGAAGAAGTCCGTTGGATATGCCACCGACAAAAGTAGTTTTCTCCTTGTCAAAGAAAGCTTGGGCTAGAACTAATTCCCTTCTAGTCATGGGGAGACCAATTGACTCTCTCTCCAATTTGAGTTATTTTGTCTCCCCACAACCACGTGAGAAGGTATGCTTGAGTAGGGATGATATATTGCAATGCAAGGATACATTTCTGTAATGGCTAAGAGAAGAAACGTGGTCTATTTTTCCCCCATCTAAGTTAATGGTTGTCACTTTAACGATTCTCACCTCTCTTAAAAATTCAGTGTAGAGCTATGCGTCGAACGTAGGGTGCTTAAATATGTAAAGAAGAAGCGGCAGCTGGATACGAAGCAAGAGGACAAAGTTGCCGAGGGGTTCAGCAACAGTGGTACCAACTCTGGTATCTAAAAAGTCACTTCATGGCTATCGTAAAAATCTAACGTGATACTTTATTGTTTGTATGCCCGTTGGGGTGTAAGCGGTCAACCCCATTTCACGTAGAACATTCCGGTAACTGGGGCCTTGCAGGCTAACGAGGTTCTGGGGTCTGGACCAACTGCGAGTATAATCCTCTGTAGAGTTGTATGTTGTCCTTTGTTTTTCCATGCATATACTGAGTGCTCCTTCACAGCCTCAGCTCTTAACATGGTAAAGAGATTTGACTTTTCAGAGACAATGATTTTTGCTGCGGCAAGGGTTGGTTCCGTATAATGTGACAAATGCAAATAACCTATACCTGGGCCACACTATCTTCCTGCCCCATTCAAAGCGCAGAACTGTTATTGTGATAATGCCTTGTTTCCCTGCTGGCCGCTTCGGGAGGAGGGATTCTAATGTTGTCGCTTGGTGCCCAAACAAGGGAGCAGCGGTAGGCCTAATTGACTGTTTGATGGTAAATTTCTTCGTAGGCAAACGCGGCAACAGCGGGTCACTTCCATAAAGGTGGTCCCAGCGAAGGGACTTAGCTTAGCCTGACTCTAAATTGTGACGCACTTACAAGTTTAATTTCAGTTACGCGTTTCTACCGGTCTAACAGGTTGATAACATCATACGATTTTAAATTAGAGATTTAGAGGGAGCATGGGTGCTGCAGCTCTGAGACCAAATTAGAAAGAAAAAGGAAAATTTGAAATATAACTAGTTATAACTGAAAACTTGTGCAGGAGATCTCAAAGAGATGTTAGCCTCGACCTCTACGCACATACATCCCGGAGTGAGGAGTTTCGTTGCTGCACCTACCATATGCTGCCGCATCAAGCGTGCCAAGATAACCGGACGTCCGGAACAAAGCGAAACCACAAGCACGTGATCACTGTTTGCGCTTGCACCGAAGATGTCTTCTACTGTATCATGAGTCATATTTTGCCATTACGCTGTTCTCTACTGTAAAAGTTGGTTTCAACCAGTCATATTTTGGAATAAACTTTATTTTGTACAGGATAAATTGTTTTCAGTCCGTTTTTATTAGAGTTTCTTCGATGATGACCGTCAACATGAACTCCTCGATCGAATATGGTTTAACTTTAAGTGACATAACTAAATCACACCAAATATCTTTCATATATCAAAAAGTGTAACAATTTTTTCGTTAGCCGCCTGACTATAGACAGTAGAGTACTGCATAGGACCACTTCCACTAGATCGTACTCATTTGAGTTTCTCACCCGTGTTTCTCGTTCGTGCTACGCTTCAGCGTATACAATGGAATATCATTTTAATGTGACAATAATCGTAGACACATATGTGCAAGATATCAACCTTGGTAGTTTCAGCCCACGGACATATATTTCACTTTCATATATCATTTTGTATTGGTAAGATAGACGAAACTACATTTTAATATGGAGATAATGACTATGTTTTCTAAAGTTTCAATTTCATTGCATCTTTCACCTCACGATCCATATTTGAAGGGCCCACCGCCACCAAAAAATTACGGTCATACGTGTACTACTGGGCTGGTATTGCCTATTCGCTCGAGCGAAGATGTTCTCAATTCCGTACGCTATCTAGCGTCGTCCGTGCGAACTATTTCGCACTCGAACGAAATCCTCCCTCTGCAGCACTCTAATAAATAGTAAATCTTCTCTGGCAACTTCGTCCACCGTCGTAGAGTTATGCAACACGCATAACATCAACCAGAGAAGTGAATATTTCAGAATCTAGTATCCCATTTTTAGGGCTGTACAGTGTAATTAGTCAATGATTTTGGTGAGGTATATTAAAGCACGACAGCATACTTATCTTATAGGCTGGTAAAAAAGGTAAACTAGCAAGCCATTACAAGCATACAATGACGAGTATCATATTTTAAAATTATCTGTAAACGTAACGTTTATGTGTGCCTGTTATGTTGTCTACCTGTGGCATATTAATGTACTATATGGATATAGACCATCGCAGCCCAAGACAATAAAAAGGGGGGTTCCCTTGTTATGCTCACCCTCCACCCGCACGCATTCAGTGGCATGTGCTTATTGTGCTGGGACCTTAAATTTAGACCACGACGTCTGTTCCACGGAAGTTGTACGGTTACCCCGTTTTTCCTTATATTTTCCTGTTATTAACTATTTGTATGATTGCAATAGGATACAAGTGCATGTTACGAACAAATAAGTTGTTATTTATTATTTAATTACCAAGTATGTTCTGGTTTACCTGAGGTCTTATTAGTTTAAGACGATTGAGGGCCTTCCCAATGGCACAGTGGTAGCGTCGCCGCCTTGTAATCAAGGGGTCTCGGGTCCGATACCCGGTAGAGGCACATAGTGGTTCGGATCCCACTTTAAACTGTAGGTCCAGTCACGATTGGCCTTACTGTGCATAAAGTGGACTTAAAACACCAAATCAATCAATCTTAGATGATTAAAGTCGAGCTCCGATGGCGTAGTGCTAACGTCGTTTCCTTGTAAACAAGGGGTCCACTCGGTAGAGGCACATGGCACAGTGGTTCGGATCCCTCTTTAAACTGTAGGTCCAGTCCCGATTATCCTTTCCGTGCTTAAGGTGGATTTTAAACAACAATTCTATTAATCAATTCATGATTAAGGTCAAGTTAGTTAAGTGAACAAGGATATGTTGGTTGTTGGGTAGGCGTTTGTTCCTGCAAATGAAACCCAAGATAACGCCCACGTTGAAGGTAGCAGTTTCAGGCGTCCAGAATGGGTGAAGAAACCTCCCACTTGGCAACACTGTCTAAAGGCCCGTGCCCGCCCGCGACAAATTGGTATCAGGAGAGCGAAGAGTCACGTAAAGCGACATCTTTTCCCACGGCGATCTCTCTTGCTCTCCTTCTCTCGGTACGACCATCTTTCACCGCGGCTGGAGCAGCGGCCAAATTGAATATCGTTCAGCCATTACGTTGGGCCAGAGGGGGTTTGGAGGGCTGCACGAGCTTCTATAAAGAGGTTTTACTTGCGGGAGGTAAATAACGTTTCAATGGCTCCACCGTGCTCTTTTCTCTCCCTCCCCCATCTACCGGCGACTGGTGACACTAAGCTCACCTTTCGGGTTGTTAAATTGATAAAAGCCAAGTTACTGTTTGACCCGGAATGAGAGACAGGAGGTTCTAAGAGCATAAGGAACGAGGGATATGTGTTGTGGCCAATGCAATAACTGCGCCAAGGTTGTGAGCGGGCGATGTAAAACTTTGTTTACGGCATTTCATCGCCTTTACATCCTCTATTCTAATGCAAGGGATGTTTACGCCATGCCCTTCTTTCCTAGGTTTAATGATGTTTTACATCAGAACTTTCATTCATTTCATCAATTAATCTTTATCATCGTCGCGATCTAAGTAAGACATAAAATCGAAGTATAGTAATTACTAAGGCTCGAATAATTATGCATATTCCATATGCAAATGCATATTTAAGGATTTTTAACTAAAAATGCATATTTCATATGCAGGTGCATATTTGTATGAAAATAAGTTGATATTGTGCATGTTTTTGTACCCACAACCAACACCGAACATAATACTGTAATTTATTTTTCTTCTCCTCGCTTCTCTTATATTTTCTTTATCTTTTCTGTCTTTCTTCTTTCAACAACTTCAAACGAGCATCAAAATTATGGAAGATGTTAAAGAGGCCCTCGCCCAGGTTGAAGTTACTATGTATGTACAGAAATTGGATGCACTATTGAAAAATAACAGTGGGTTTGCAACAATGGTGAATGTTTGTAAAATTCTGCATACAAATGGACAACGTGTGGATGATCTGCAGCTTGATGTGTTGGACTTTGTTGCCCTAAAATACAGTCCACTTGTATCTTGCAAAGTGGAACGTGTGTTTTCTGAATGTAAGACTATTCTAGCTGAAAACAGAAGGAGTATCAAGTTCGAAAATTTGAGACATCAAGTTGTTATCAAATGCAATCATGATCTTGATCTGTAATGTGTTGTGTTTCATTTAACGTAGAACTATATTAATTGAAAGAAATCTGTGTAGCGAATGAGCATTCAGAATAATGTATATTCATTGCCTAGCATGTAATCTTTCATAGTTTGTAATATACAGCATCTATAAATTAAACAGGTTTTTAAAGTGCATATTTAAGTGCATATTTTACACTTTTTAGTGCATATTTTCATGATATTTTGAGTTTTTTTAGTGCATAACTATCCGAGCCCTAGTAATTACATTATAATACAAATTGCATTAAAATATAGTATTTATAACTGCCAAAATAAATACTCATTTACTGGTGGCCTTCCTGATGGCGTAGTGATCGCTTTATAATCAAGGGTTCCAAGGTTCGATACCTGGTTGAAGGCACATAGTGGTTCAGATGCAACTTTAAACTGTAGGACCAGACCATATTAGCCTATTTGTGAATAAGGTAAAATTCCTGAACCGTGCCATGTATACATATTTAGGGGATGTTGGGGGTAGGGCCCCCACACATTTTCTATCTCGGCAAATTTTTTGGAGGTAATGTTATCAGCACCACGCTCCGGGCGCCTTTACTCTCCCCAGGTACCCATTTATTTGAGGCTGGGCAAATCTCAGAGCCAGGGACAAGGCCGTAAAAATTCCGACCTCAGATCACCCACCACGGAAATCTTGGCAGCTGGGGGCCTACCAAATAGACCACCACGGCTCCCATGTGACTTAAAACAATCCAAAACCTCAATCATAAAGTTACATTTTCTGAGTTCTAGCTGCATCTAATGCAAAATACATATGCAAAGAACTGAGAGGAAACTACAAGCAATACTTGACAACGACCACATAACTCAACTCACTCACACAGAGCTGGATTCAAGCCAGAAACCTTCAGCTTGTTGGTAGTGCGTGAAATCCACCGGCTAATCCTATCTCGGAAGTCATTTTGAGTCTATACCTCCTCCACAAAGTACACTCAGGAAACTGCCACTTTATAGGTTAGCGAGGCTCTGGTGCCTGGACATAGTTGCAATTTTCCGCGGGGTTGTGTGTTGTCCTGTGTCATCTTTCCAAAGGGGTATTCATTTTAGCTTTAAATGAATTTTGTTTTATCTTGATTTTCATAAAGCGTTATCTCCAAATTGTTAAACGAATAATGACCTCCGTATAAGGTGGAAGGTGCAAATCAGATCAGAGTGATGACGTAACCACTGTGATTTTAATTTTTATATGTATGAATAATTTTGAGCGACATTAGCATTCCGTACTTGATTGATTAATTGATTTAGTTTATTTTACTTCGCTTTTCTGCCACTTTTGGCTAATCACGAAGATGAGGATGAGTGATGATAGCATGAAACTGATGAAAGGACACTAACAAACACCCATGTCCAGGCCGGGATTCGAACTTGTGTCCCATGGCTTCCCGAGCTGGCCACCATTCCATAATTTGCATGGATTGACTAAATAAAACCACAAGGAAACTGGTCCTGAAACGCGATTTACTCTCTATTTCCACCTAAAACGATCAGACGCTCTGTGAAGTTTTCAACTCGAAGACTCTTCATCGTCTTCGCAGCGAGAACTTTAGTACCAGAAGAACCTTGCACTTCAAGAATTGCATTATTTCCTAACTGCATGCATGAGCACCTCATCTCATGCAAATCCTTATGCAACTCAATCTCAAACTCATGAGGAGGAAGTACATCTAGCATGTCTTCGTTTTCAAGAAGCTAAAATTTGTATATCCCTTTACTGGAACTTCGTAAAGAATGATTAAAGTATGATGATGCGTTGAGGAGGGAGGTACAGACACATGCCATTATTCAGGATGATAATATCCTACTCCTGTGTGAGCTAACTTCTGCATCAATGTAATGCATATTTCGTGTCAATTTGCATCTTGTTAGAATTTCTACCCAAGAAACTTCTCCTTTGATATATTCCTCGGAGGCGGGAATCTTCAGCATTCATTGCGACATTGATATCCTTGATCTCCGGCTTACCCGCTGAGCAGTGCGTTACAGCAGGTTGCAGAGACACCAGGGGATTGTTGAATGATATTAGAAACGATTAGGCTCACTGGATGTTTACACATTTTTGGAGAGTCTAGTCTTGCTATTGTGAATTCGCTCAACTTCCTGTTTTCATGCAAACTATACTCTGTCTCCGGTATCACTGAAACAAAACAAGTCTCTGAGCAAGTAATGACGCGAGAGGGCTCAACCAGTGAACACGGACAAGGGAATGGGATTGCCGGGTGGGGGAAAGCGATTGCAGTTACCAGCTTTTGCAGCAGCCTATTCTGCTTCAACTCAGACCATTCACTTTCTCCCCTTTTCTCCCTTGTGCACGGCCTTGCTCCAAAGATTTCCGGGATAGAGTATACACAGTGAAGAATGCGAGTGATATCAATTAGATTGTAAAGGAGTGACATCATGGTGCCATCTATGTCCATCTAAATGTTTCATGTCGACCTCCGTGGCGAAGTGGTTGACACAGCGCGCTACGAAATCAGGGGTCTCATGTTCGAATCCCGACCTGAGCATGGGTGTTCTCTGTCCATCTATCAATTTCATCATGTCGTCACTCATCATCATCATGGCGATTAGCCAAAGGTGGCAGATTAGCGACGCTTAATAACAAAATAAATAACTTAGTTGAATGAATCATTTCTGTATTTCACACACTTTTTTCCGATGAATCCAAGCAAATGGATCATTGATTGATTGAATTGCTTTATTTTACTTCGCTTCCTGTGCCACCTTTGGCTAATTTGTGAAGATGAGGATGAGTGATGATATGATGAAATTGATGAATGGACACTAACAAACATCCATGCCCAGGCCAGGAATCGAACCCGGGACCCCTGGCGTCATAGCGCATTGTGCTAACCACTCTGCCACGGGGGCCGACAAAAGGGACATTGAATTAAAGAAATATAGCTAGTATACAATAATTTACATTGATGTTTGTTATTTAGCATCGCTTTTCTGCCACTTTTTGATAATCGCGACGATGAACATGAGTAATGATATGATGAGATTGAAGAAGGGATAATCACAAAGAACACTCATGCTCAGGACTCGATCCAGGGACACCTGACGCAATCCTCTCTGCAGCTACTATTCTATATCTAATTGCCTGTGACAGTATGATACACGAAAAAGTCAAATGTCGTTATAATAGGTAGAAAGCAAACATGCCATTGTTAATGCTAGTTTTATCTTATGGCTCAGCCAATCAGAACGCAACAAAATTACGAGAAAGGAAACGCGAGCCTGTTTCCGTGACGTAATTGCACCGGCAATATTAACGAAGGCAGTTCCGACGTCATAACATAGCGAATTTCAGGACATGCATTATGTTCGTGTCCACACATACTTAGCATGAATTTACTCGGCACACTTTCCTTTTATTCCGGCGAACAAACACCAGAGATTGGTTCCCACAGGCGGCGACATGACTGATGACCCGGCTGCAGTGTTGTGAAATGCGCCACTAATGCGTTTAGCTTGTTGCTTTAACACGTACCGCCATCTCTTGACAGGACGTGAATACGAACTCAAATCATCCAATCCCACCTCCCCATTTATACTCATTGCTATTCCCGGGCATCCTCTTCCCTCTTTTAATTCGCTTTTAATTTGTTTTTATGGCGAAATTTACGAGATTATGGGAGAGAAATGGACTCTAAACTATTCTCGTTGCCTCTTTCTGTTTATTTAGTTCTGAATGCGCAAATATAAATACATATATATTTATTTTATGGGGGAAAACACGTTCTCTAATCAAAGTATTGCCTTTTTTGGTAGGTACCTGCAAAAGGCATTGGATTATAACTACAGCCATTTACTTTAAAAATACACTTTCAGTACCAGTTATTCGGTGGAAGGAGGTACTCTGAGTTCCAGTTATTCAATTTGGAAAGCCACATCGGTTCAGTTACTCTGTTGAAAAGCCATTTAATTTTTATTTCTGTGTTGAAAAAGCCACTACACTTTTTGTATCTGTGTTCAATAAGCCACTTCACTTTTTGTTTCTGTGTTGAATAAGCCACTTTACTTTTTATTTCTGTGTTGAATAAGCTACTTTAATTTTTATTTCTGTGTGGAATAAGCCACTTTACCTTTTATTTCTGTGTGGAATAAGTCACTTCACTTTTTGTTTCTGTGTTGAAAATGCCTCTTTTCTTTGGGTTTCTGTGTCGATAAAGCCATTTCAATTTTTGTTTCTATGTTGAAAAAGCCAATTTAGATTTTGTTTTTTGTTGCAAAAGCCACATCATTTTTTGTTTTGTTGCCGGCCCTGTGGCGGAGTGGTTAGCGCATCGTGCTATGACGCCAGGGGTCCCGGGTTCGAATCCTGGGTTGGGCATGGATATTGCGAGTGTCCATTCATCAATTTCATCATATCATCACTCATCCCCATCTTTGCAAATTAGCCAAAAGTGGCACAATATGCGAAGTAAAATAAAGCAAATCAAATCAAATCATTTTTTTTTGTTTTGTTCAATAAGCCAGTTCCCTTTTTGTTTTTGTGTTGAATAAGCCACTTCACTTTTTGTTTCTGTGTTGAAGTAGCCACTTCACCTTTTGTTTTGGTTGAAAAATCCACTTTACTTTAGGTTTCTGTGTTTATAAAGCCATTTCACTTTTTTGTTTCTGTGTTGAATAAGCCACTTTACTTTTTGTTTCTGAATAAGCCAGTCTTACTGTTGAAACAGAAATTCTGACTTCCTGTTACCACGTTGAAAAGCCACTCTGAATTCCAGTTACTGTCATGAAGAGCACTTTCAGTTTTTCCATTGCAAAGGCCAAGCTCACTTCTAGTTGCTCTGTTTAAAAAGGCATTGTGAGAGGTCTGCATTCTCCAAATAACAAATAGGTCAATTGAAAACAAATTTATTCCAGTCTCAAGGCGTCAAAATCACAATTGCTTCTTTGTGAGGATATTTGGGAACATCCTACCAAAAACTGAAGTCCCACCTGTAAGGAACAAGTCCTTTTTCTTTCTTGAGCGTTAAGGGAGGTTAACTGCCGCAAATCTACTTTTTTCTACGTAGTTACTGCGTTATACGGAACTGTAGAGACATCGCTAAGTGTGCCTACGCTGAGAGAAATACCTACCGCACATACGCGCACCCAGTAAGTTTTTATGAGTTTTTTCAGGGGGGGTTCTACCAAATAAAAATTATTAGTCCCATTGCCAGGAACATGCCTATCTAAAAAATACGTATATAAAGCCTGGTGTGGTCCTTATTATGAAACAACTTTGGTGCGGAATGAATTAAAAGTCCAACAGAAGGGTACAACAATGATAAATGTTGCTGTGCCATTCCAAAGAGTGATTATTGTTACTTGAGAATTATACAAGGATGAGAAATTTTCCATTATAAAATTGTGGAAGAAAGAAATTTTCTGTATAATAAATGGCTCAAGGGAAAGGGGTTCTGACCTCCCATAAACCCCCTCTGGTGCGCCAATGACTGCCAGTGTTGTAGAAATGTGGCTCGCATGAAATCATCCTTGAGTTTGAGTTTTTGATTTAAGTCCACTTTATGCACAGAAATGGCAATCGGGACTGGACCTACAGTTTAAAGTGGGATGCGAACCACTATGTGCCTCCACCGGAAATCGAACCCGGGACCTCTTCGTTAGAAGGCGACGACGCTACCATCAGCGACGCATGGAATCATCCTATTGGGATAATAATTTATTTGAAAAATACGCTCCTCACAAGAAGTTTGGATTCTTGCTACGTTAGATAATGGGTGATAGACACGGGCTTGGAATCCAACAACACATGGTATCTATCTGGTGGACGTTCTTGTCTTTACATATGCCACCGTGCCTATCACCTATTGCCTAATATAATAATATTCTAAACTTGTTGTGAGAAGTGTAGTTTATTGTTTCTTACTTTTTAATATTTGCTTTTTTTACGTTTTATTTTTTGACACGAACTTTCAACAGTTTTAATTTTAAAAACCTCAAATATTTTAAAGAGCTCTTGGTTCGTTTTCGGTTGTGAGTTACTGCAAACTGGAGTAAGTCGTAAACAAAGGCTTTGCTCAGCGCGAGACAGAAATTGCAAGCGACAGGAACGAGATGCATGGGATTTCTCTCTTGCCTCTCTGTATCTATGCACTCCCCCTGAAGGAACTTTTTTTTCTCTCCCGAAACTCTCGATCCGGAGAAAACGAAGGATCCCTTTTTATTCTCGCATCTCTTCAGGGGCGGTTTATTATAAACTAGGACGTTTCTGACAGAATTCAATTTCAAAAGAGGAACCACGGGGAACGCATTCCGTAATGGACTCTACCGCCCTCCCAGCCACATCCTACGTTCCTTCCTCGACATTATACATTGCCCCTTCTGCTTGTGGTGCGTTCTCCTTCCTCTGCAATGCACTCAAGAATATTTCCAAGCTCATTTGTAACAAGTTTTGCGTTTGCATAAGAACGAACACAGAGGAAGAGAGAGATGCGAAAAGGAATGGATAGAAAGCAAGATTGTTTCTCAGACTTAGGCAAGGATTTCACAAATTGGACATTGTTTAAAGCGCTTTCTGAGCAGACCAAGGTTTTCCTGCAGACTTGGACAAAAAAACAACAATGCGTTTTCCATTGTTCAAATAAGCTAGCGTGCATGTTTTCCCTCAAAACCATCCTCTTGGTTCAATTTCAGATTAACGGAAGCAAAGATTGGAAATGTACATAGAGACCTTTCGCAATGTTTTTCGATCTCTCGATCTCTGATGTGCTTATTTCCCTCAGGAAAAGCGCGGATACGAACTGCATTCCCAGAAGAAGATTATATATATGTTTGTGAAAACATGAAAGAGCTTCCGATAGAAAAACTGTCACCGGGCTCTCTTGTTATGTAACTTTTCCTTGCAGTTCCGATGGGAAGTCTGAAAACGTAAAAGGTCGATATAACTTTGGCTGTCTTTGTGTCAGTGTACCGGTATTCCCAGGGATTATATCTTGATGCCAGCATAGAGAAGTACAACGTGTATCGTAATAGGAAAAACAACTTATTGTTATGAAATTATCTGAAACACAACGATGAGGTTTGTTGTATAACATTTAGAACATGTAACGACGTCTACCTTATTTTTTGTGCCTGACGACTCTCTGGGTGTACATTACATGGGTAATGTAAACCAACAAGAAACAATTAAACAAATAAACAAAAGGCAATCATTAGTACCATATTTACCTTTTGTGCCAGGGCAAGTGCCATCAGTTGGAGCCCAACAGATTACATAGGGTAGAACAAATTACACACCACAGGGTTAATTTACTATATACAGATATATACTATGATGTAATTGCTATATAAGAGCATATGCATAAAACATTAATGCCCCTTTCATTCTTACATTCACTCGCGCACTCATACCTCGGCATTCCAAAAGACATGGTTAATTAATACAAATGTAGTTCGGCGTGATGTTTAAATATAGTAACATTGATTAAAACTTTTCTTAATTTTACATTTACTTTTCCATTTCCGGGAAACCTATGTTCCGGTAGGAGCTTAAACCTGGACGGAAAATCACTATTCCTTTATGTTGTTATAATTGAATGTTAAGTACTTTGGCTAAATGAATAACTGAAAGTTGTACGGTTTTACATGATAAAATTATCGTTGGTACGATTTAATCACCGTAATAAGCAATGTCACTTGGTAATTTTTACGTCATTAAGCGAGTTCATTAGGTGTTACGACGGGGCAAACGAAGCTTATCCATTTTTACTTTCCACTCACGGCTTACTTTTGTCGGCTCTGATTGAAGTAATCGTGCTGGAGATGTAGATACTTTGGCGACGTGGTGAATTAGATGGCTTCTGTGCTATACGGTTGGATCTCAGCATCTTCAAGGGAGGCAGGTAGGTGCCCCCCACCCCCCAGCGGGGCTTTCGCTGTCTCTACTCCATCGTGTTGATAAACAATCCCGTGTGAACTATACACAACACGAATCGGTCCGACACACGAGGCGGGTACTTTTACGCCGTTGGTTCCCGAGAGGTTGTCAACGATAAACTGTCAAAGAGAAACTGTGTCTTCTGCTTCTATTCTTGTCTATTTATCTGTTATTCAAAATGTTCGTTAAGATACCCTCTCTGTCTAAGCCTTGTTAACTCGTCCTGAAATCGTGGCATCTTATCCGCTATCTTCGCCCGTGTAATTTGAGTTCCTTGACCCTTCTCCAGCGGCTCCTCGAAGGGAGGCTACCCTTCCGCCGGACCCTTTGTATCCTGCACGATCGCTTCGAAGAGAGCGCCGGGGAGTCTGTAGTTATTTTTATCAACTCTCGCTGTTTAACCTTTAATATCTCCGTTAAATAACCTCCTATCAAATTGTGCTTTTGTGATTTTGCCGATCCGAATCTAATACTGGGCTGTCTTAAATTTCAATCAAATCCGATCATTGGTTCCAAAGTTGTAATTTTAGGTTTCTTTACCCGAGGATCGGCCTCTTCGCTCGGGAAACCGGCTTGCCCTCCGTACTCCACAGTCCAAATCTCGGGGAACAGCCACAATCCAATGCTTGTTATTGCTTATTACGGTGATTAAAATCTATTTAACTGGCAGTTAGCAAGATTTGATCGTTATAAACATCTTCAAGTTTTGTTTTCATGCGCAAGAGTTTTGTTTTGTGGCGCTGGTGTAGTGTTACAGAAAACTTCACAGGTCCCCAGACCTTACACCCCTAGACTTCTGCATTTGGTGCTTTGTGAAAAACAAAGTCTATTTGCCAACTGTGTCACAGAATGTGCAACACATAAAGGAGATTGATTGATTGATTTATTTTACTTCGTTTTTGTGTCACTTTTGGCTAGTTTGCGAAGATGGAAATTAGTGATGATATGATTAAATTGATGAATGGACACTCACAAACATCCATGCCCAGGCCAGGATTCGAACCTGGGACCCCTGGCGTCGTAGCGCGATGTATAAGAAGGTGTCGTCCTAGTTGCGAACAGTTCTAGTTGCGAACACTTGCTGCCTGAACAGGAATATGCTCGAAGGACTATGTCCTAATCGCGAACACATTTGTCTGCCTTGGGACCTACAACTTTCTCTCACACTTCCCGAGTCTATTTAACGATTTTTGTTTTTAAAGGGACTTAGTTCCAGACTTGTGTTATGTTGGATCATGGACATGATTAAAGTAGTCGCCAAAGTATGTGTGGCCTATTTTTCATAGGAATATACACTGCCCACTTCTTAACTGAAAATAACTTCGTTATATAATAATACAATTATTAACTTTACCTAAATTTCAAATTCAAATTTCAAAACATATGGCACAGGTTTTAGAAATTTAGGAATACCACCAATCTCCGTATACTTGTTAGTACTCCTCGCCAGAAAACAAAAATACATTTTCTTCTTCCATTCTACATCTTCCAGGCTCAATTCCATCCTAAGAATAATACCATTAGACTTTTCTGCCTCAGCCTTTAAGCTTTATATAAGCTCTTGTACTTTCGGATGTTGACTACCTAGCTCACTGTTCATTCTTGCGGTTCCATCCCTACACTACATTATTTGTCCTGTGCTTCATGTTGAAGCAGTTTCACATCACTTAAGACACAGAGGTCTTTTTGAATCATTAACACAAGAATGAAAGTCTGATTACGTCGACAGATTGAAAGAGCGAAGTGACCTTGGAGGGATTTACAAAGCAGAAGACAATGATTAAGTTAGTCAGGTTGGGTATTGTCAGTTAAAGCAGCTGCGTGGTTTGAAAACAGGTTTTTCAGTTTCATGTGTTCGCAATTAGGATATGAATATATATATATATATATATATATATATGTATATCTATCACTTTCCTGTGTTCGCAATTAGGACGATTTAAGCATTGTTCACAATTAGGACACAACCAATAAGAAACGCCCTTGCTTTGGTGGACGAGGGGTTCTTGGGAAAAGTATGGCAAGAACTCGAATTTCGATGGGATGTGTGTCGCATAACTGGTGGAAGCCACGTTCAACATTTGTAGACATTTGTAGAGATTCATAGAAACTTGAGGTGTTACTGATTGATACGTAACAAACACCATTGTTGTATTCCATATAGCATAGTCGCAATAAGTTCTTAAAGTTGTTCACTCAATTTTGATACACCCTGTATTGTTTGCGTTACTTATTATCAGGGAACGGATTTATATGTAGTAAAAAATATGCTAAATATGTAAATACATATTTAGTCATTATCACTAAAATATGGAGTTAAATATGGACTTAAAATTGTAAAGAATCACCTTTTTATTAATATAAGGCACAGTACGCTTAAAAAGGTAAAGGTAAAGTGTTCCTCTGTGCATACCACCACGCCATGAAGGCGTATAGGGGGTGTGGGGGTAACGCCCCACACTTTCTTGATCCGGTCGTGAGTGGGGGTGATGTGATCAGCATCCTCCCCTGACCGCCTTTACCCCCCAGGGTTTCCCCCAGGTACCCATGTTATTCGACGCTGGGTGGGCTTACATTGACATTAATTGCAAAACAACACAAAATGTGTTTTGATTTTCTGTTTTGAAAACAATGAATAACAAAATCTTGTTGTAAGTGTTCGAATGTGAATTTCCTTCTATTGTCTCTTTAGATGGATCGAGTGAAGCTGCGTTCAATATCACAAGAAGTAATGGGAGTGTATTTCAAATTTGTTAGTTAGTTATTCGCAAGAAAATCACCCAACTCTTTCGGTCACACGGGGACATGTGGTTATTGCACGAATCTGGAGTATATGTTCTTAAATATGGACATATGTAAGAATAACTAAAATATGCAAAATACGAACCAGAACCTAATATAGGCCTATATAAAAATATGGAAAATAAAAACTGAATTCGAGTCTACATGCCATGATCCGCAAAGACAATACTGATTTCAGCTTCACACATAAATATGTATTTAAATATAAATCCGTTCCCTGCTTATTAACGTTAATAACTTCAATACAGGGAAATTCAAAAGTAAATTAACAAATCTGTATTTAAATTGCAATAAAACTGCGAAAGCCATCCAGTTTAGTAGGCAACATTGAGGCGAGTGACCGAAGATTACAATGCCTGTAGTACAGCTGACAAAAGCAATACGGCGATAATGAAAAACTTAAGGAGTGGAACAACTGTCACTAGCTTGGCCTTCTTGCGTTAGCTCCTAAAATCTTAAAACACTCGAAGACGTTTTTAGCTCAATAGGAAGTTCCAGCTTCAAATGTGACCCATTTGTGATCCATTCGTGTCCACCTAAGTCTTCTTGATTCAGTAGCGTACGCAGGATTTCATCAAGGGGGGTGTTATCTCGAAAACTTTCTACAAATTCACATTACCATTGTTTTATTATACTTTAATTAATTAATAATAATAATAAATTAATTAATAATTCTTATAATTAATTAATTAGTTTAATTACTACTAATGCAGCTGCTATTTATGAAAGAAATAGAACAAAATTACAATTCTTTTGTTTCAAAATAATTGTCTAGTCAACGGTTATTTGTATATGATAAGTGAGACATTTTAAGTGTGAAGAAAATCCATAAAAACAAGCAAATATATTAAATTTATTGAAATTATCGAAATATGAAACTCATTCAAGGAGCCGCGCTGGTCTAGTCTGACAACTTCGTGGGATATCCGGGTTCGATTCCCGGAATTGGTTGGAATTTATCCAGCCTTGTCTCCGCACCCAGCCTATGGGTATCTGAGAGCAACCTTGGGGGATGAAGGCTGCCGGAGCATGGTGCTGATCACATCACCTGCAAAATAGTTCGAGATCAAGAATCTTTGGGGCCCACCACACCACTATGTGTGACTTCATGGCACGGTGCTATATACACGGGGGAATTTACATTACCTTTACCTATGGAACTCACCCAGGGTGATGATGAAGCGCGAGAATACATGTTGGTAAATTCCACTGAGTCTATGTTTTCGTTGTAAAGTAAGTTTATAGACATTCCAACACATTTATCCCTTCTAGGTGATTCACAAAAGACTTCTTCGACATTATTTAATGATGTGGATGTAGACTCAGCATCACTTGAGAGTTCACAAGGGGATGTGAAATCAGTACCGGGAAGAACGTTTGCAATAAGGACGAAGCAAGGAATTATCACAATTCTCGCAAGAGTCACTGCGCGACTTCTTGCAAAAGAAAATTGCAAAATTGAACTTTGCGGCCGCTTAGATTGTGTTTGGAATGTTGTGTTTTTCTTCATGCTGCATGGGAATAATAATCCAAATTATTATTATTATTATTATTATTATTATTATTATTACTGTCGCAGATCTTTGACTGTGATAAATTAGCCATTTTTAATTTTTTCTACAGCATTTTCCATAATATTTCAAGAGCTCAAGGGGGGGGTTTAAACCCGGTAACCCTCCCTTGCGTACGCCACTGTCTTGATTTAATCATTCTAATAATATCTGGACACAAATATAAATTATGTAGTTCTAAATTATGTAACCTTCTCCTCTCACCTGTCTCCTCATCCCTTTTAGGCCCAAATATTTTCCTGAAGATCTTACTTTCAAATACTCTCAATTTATGTTCCTCTTTCAATGTAAGGGACCAAGTTTCGCATCCATATAATACTACAGGCAATATTACTGTTTTGTATATTTTAACTTTTAGTTTCTTAGATATTAAACGAGAAGACAAAAGTATATGAAGAGAAAAGTAACATGCATTTCCTGAATTAAGCCTGCTTTTTATTTCCTCTTTAATATCATTTTCATTTGTTAGTATTACTCCTAAGTACTTGATTTTGGAAACTGGTTCAAACGAGTTGTTATCAATAATTAGATTTTGATTATTACCTAACACTTGGTTTCGATCTGTAAGCATATATTTAGTTTTATCTTTGCTAACTTCCAAACCTATCTCTTTAGCTGCTTTGACAAATATTTTAGCATTATTCTTAATTGTATTTACATCATCCCCCAGTAAGTGTACATCATCTGCATATGCTAACAGCTGAGTCACACCGTTTAATTTTAGTCCTTCGTTAGTTTCTTTTACCGTCCTAACAGCGTATTTTAATAGCTTCATTCACCTAACAAAATTAACTCACATAAGCATGTATTATATTTAGATTAAACATGGATTATAAAGCACTTTTGTTGTTAAGTTTTGATTAAGTTTGGTTACTTTACGTCGCTTCTCTGACTATTTTGGCTAATTTCAATAATGATAAAATCGATGAAGGAATAAAGAATGCACATGCCCAGACAAGAATTCGAACTCGGTACCTCTAGCCTCGTACCGCATTGTGCTAACTTATCCGCTACGGAGGTCGGCTGTTATATATTAGTAAGTGCCCTTGCATTGAAACTAATGGTGTCAAGTAATACGAACTATTTTCTTTAATAAAAAAAGGTGTAAATGTTCTACGTTAGGAAGAAGGGTGTTAAATTATGCACCTGGAATGTTCTGAGCCTTTACCGGCCTGGGGCATTTCTGTGTACAGTTAATGAGATAGTTAAGTATAAATTAGATGTAGTAGCTGTCCAGGAAGTTAGGTGGCCAGGAGAAGGGAATTGTAAAACTAAAAATTATACTTTTTTCTATGGTGGTACTGAAAATCATAATTTTGGAACAGGCTTTTTCATAAATAATAGAATTATATCGGCTCTTAAAACAGTAGAATTTATTAATGATAGGATATCATATGCAGTTTTACAGGGTAGGTGGTGTAAAATTATTTTAATAAACGTACATGCACCAACGGAAGATAAAGATGATAATACTAAAGATGATTTTTATGCAGAGTTAGAACAGGTCTTTGATAAATTTTCTCAGTATGATATGAAAATTCTGTTAGGTGACTGTAATGCACAAATTGGCAAAGAAGAGACATTTAAACCCACGATTGGTAAAGAAAGTCTTCATGAATTAAGTAATGATAATGGTATAAGATTGATTACTTTTGCAACCTCAAAGAATTTAATTGTGAAAAGTACCACTTTTAAACATAAAGATATCCATAAATATACCTGGTCTTCTCCAGATGGTAAAACTCACAATCAGATAGATCATATTGTCATTGATAAGAGAAGGCATACTAGTATAATTGACGTTCGTACACATAGAGGTGCTGACTGTGCCAGTGACCATTATTTAGTAATTGCTAAATTAAGAGAAAGACTCTCAGTGATAAATCATAAGCAACAAAATCTAAAAGTTCTAAAATTTGATACAGGAAAGTTTACTGATGAAAGAATTAAGAAAGATTACCAAATTAAACTGTCAAATAGATTTGATGTTTTGCAGGATTTAAATGATGATGAAAATATAAATGAAACAGACGTAAATAAGAATTGGGAGCACATACGTAATGCAATAGAATCAGCAGCTAAAGAAAGTATAGGATACCATAAACCGAGAAAAAGTAAGCCATGGTTTGATAATGAATGTCATAATCTAATAGAAATAAGAAATCAGGCTAGACTTAGGTGGTTAAATAACTCTGATGATACAAATCTAAACAATTATAATAGAATAAAGCGAGAAGTTAACCGCACGTTTAGAAGTAAAAAAAGAGATTACTTGAAAACCAAAATTAACGAAATTGAAACAAACAGCAAAAATAAAAATATCAGAGATTTATATAAAGGTGTAAATGAATTTAGAAAGGGGTGGCAACCTAAAGTAAACTTGATAAAAGATAAAGACGGTGATTTTCTAGCTGACCCAAGTGATATTCTAAATAGATGGAAGAACTACTTTAATGACCTTTTAAATGTCCATGTAGGAGATAAATCAGAAGAGAATGAAGTACACACAGCAGAACCTTTAGTTCCAGAACCTAACTTGACTGAAGTTAAAGATGCTATTAAAAGGCTAAAGAATAAAAAAGCACCTGGCATTGATTTAATACCAGCTGAGTTAATTAAATATGGTGGAAATTCATTAATGTATCAAATTCATAAATTAATCTGTTTAATATGGAATAAAGAAGAAATCCCTCAACAGTGGAAAGAATCCATATTTGTTCCTGTGTTTAAAAAAGGTGATAAAATGAACTGCAATAATTACCGTGGAATTTCTCTACTCTCAACAACATATAAAATATTATCTAACATTCTTTTAACAAGACTAACCCCATATGCTAATGAAATTATAGGTGATTATCAATGTGGATTTAAACGTAACAGATCAACTACAGATCAAATTTTTCACATCAGACAGACACTTGAAAAAAAGTGGGAATATAATCAAAATGTCCATCAGCTATTCATTGATTTCAAAAAAGCATATGATTCAGTCAAAAGAGATAAATTATATAATATATTAGTTGAGTTTGGAATACCTAAGAAGCTTGTTAGTATGATAAAAGTATGCACCAGTGAAACAGAAAGTAAAATTCGTGTGGGTATTAATATGTCTGACAAATTTACAATTCATGATGGGTTAAAACAAGGAGATGCATTATCTCCATTGCTCATTAATTTTGCCTTAGAATATGCTGTTAGGAAGGTAAAAGAAACTAAAGAAGGACTAAAATTAAATGGTGTGACTCAGTTGTTAGCATATGCAGATGATGTAGACTTACTGGGGGATGATGTGAATACAATTAAGAATAATGCTAAAATATTTTTCAAAACTGCTAAAGAGATAGGTTTGGAAGTTAACAAAGAGAAAACTAAATATATGCTTACAGCCCGAAACCAAGTGTTAGGTAATAATCAAAATCTAATTATTGATAACAACTCGTTTGAAACAGTTTCCAAATTCAAATACTTAGGAGTAATATTAACAAATGAAAATTATATTAGAGATGAAATAAAAAGTAGGCTTAATTCAGGAAATGCATGCTACTTCTCTCTTCATAAACTTTTGTCTTCTCGTTTAATATATAAGAAACTAAAAGTTAAAATATACAAAACAGTAATTTTGCCTGTAGTATTATAGGGATGTGAAACTTGGTCCCTTACATTGAAAGAGGAACATAAATTGAGAGTATTTGAAAATAAGATCCTTAGGAAAATATTTGGACCTAAAAGGGATGAGGAGACAGGTGAGTGGAGAAGGTTACATAATTTAGAACTACATAATTTGTATTCATGTCCAGATATTATTAGAATAATTAAATCAAGAAGACTTAGGTGGGCAGGCCATGTGGCACGAATGGGAGAGGAACGAGGAGTTTACAGGATTCTTGTTGGGAAACCTGATGGTAAGAGACCTATAGGAAGGCCAAGACGAAGATGGAGGGACAACGTTGAGATGGACGTAAGGGAAATCGGTAGGGATGGAAAAGAGTATATAGAACTTGCTCAAAATAGGGAAACATGGAAGGCCTGTGTTGCTGCAGCCATGAACCTTCGGGTTTAAGAAGGCTAGAGAGTTAGTTAGTGGTGGTAAATGTTCTTATTTGAATGGAATGTATTGTTTAAACGCTTTGTATTTAACGTTGAACGCTCTGATTTCGAACTCCAAATTAACTACAAAATGTAAACAAAAATGGAGTAAAAGAATTGCAGAACAGTTCGTTGAGAGAAGGTGAAATTGCGAATTCTTTCTCTCGTTCCTTCTTTGTCTCCCGTATTTTCTCTTTACCCTGTGACATCAGCGTGTCCTCTTTTTTTCAGTTTTGCTTTGTCTTAAAGAAAAAAAGACGCAAGAGTCGTTATTACTCTTTTGATCCTTTCGCTTTAGTTTTATTTCGAGGAAAACTTCTTTTCCCCTCTTCCCCTTTCTTATTCTCCTATTCTTCTCATTCATTTCTTTCTCCCAGTCTCGTTTTTCCAATTTCCTTTCCTTCCATTTCCAAACACTGTAAAAGAGGAGAAGAAAATTGGAACCTTGTCTTTGCTCTCAGCTCGGCTATTAAATATTTGCCAAGTGTATTAACGGAAGATATAATTGCAGCTTTTTACTCACTTCTGAGATCTTATTATGTTTTCCGAGGGTTAAACAAAAGGGATGCAGGCGTCCCGTTTCCTCCCTGTCTCCTCAACCCTCCCTCCTCCTGCTGCTTGTGGATGATATTGGAAAATAAGCGAATGGGTTAAAACAAGCACGAGACTCCTTGCGGATCGTATCGGCACCTTTGTTGTGCCGTGGCGTAGCCCACCTTCTGAGATTGAAGATTTCTTTGCTCTTTCCAGAAAGAACGGATCCTCCTTAGGTTTAGAGTCACTTGGAGAGCGGGGAAGTGAAAGTGGATTTGTAAGTGCTGGTCTGAGAGATGTACAGCTTTCTTTTGCCTTTTGAAATGACTTTTGTCTGTGTTTTGCGAGGGCCAGTCGCAGAAACAAGTCTGAGTGACTCCTAATGCGGTAGAGCATTAGGATTTTCCATGCCAAATCATCACCGAAAAATGAACGTTTCAACCCGACCATTGCATATTTTCATGAAATTTGGTAGGTTGGTAGAGGATATGAAGTAACCTACATATGTAAAATTTTAGCCCTCAGTGATACACCACGGTATTGATACAGCAGGGTTGCCACAATTATAAAAAAAATCAAGTAAAACAGTTCACAACTTGCTTCTTAATTATCTTTCATCCCCTCTCAGCCGCTTTGATTTCTCACCGCAACTGTTGCGAAAGCATTTCCTGTTACCGCATGGAACCCGAAAGAAAGGCCATATTTCTAGGCGGTTGCCAGCTCGGGCTGCAAGTCGTTTCACCCTTCCGGCTCTAACTCGAGAAAGGCTCAACCGTCAACCTCCAAAATTGGAGGCGTAAAGCAACGCGCACCCCACCTAGATCATTTGATCCATTACCGCTACTGTCCCGAAAGCATTTTCAGTGGAACGCGAAGGCCATTTGTATGATGCCACGTCCAGAATGCAACGCCTTGTTTACTTATGTAGAGTTGCTAAGTTGTACCGTTAATTTGTCCACAGCAGGAAGACCAGAGAATGAAAGGTGTAAGATAAGAGATTTAGAAATATACCATGTGAGGATTGATCTGGACCAATCAGTATCACGGAAATGATGGAAGACTCTGACCTAATTAGGGATGGACGATATAGGAAATTTGATATCGCGATATATCGTCACAGACGATACGATATTTTTTCCGTGGTATCCACGATATATATCGCCAAATGTCGTGACGATATATCGACAAAATATCGTGACGATATATCGTCTAGTTGAGATTGCCTGGACTATATTTTTTTCAATATCGCGATAAATCGTCTGGACGATATATCGCCCAACACTAGACCTAACTCGTCCGATGGCGAGTGGTAGTGTCGTCGCCTTGTAAACAAGGGGCTCCGTGTTCGATATACGATTAAGGCACATAGCGGTTACAGTGCCACTTTAAACTCTAGGCCTAGTCCTGATTAGCCTATCTGTGCATAACGTGGACTTAAAACACAAACTCAGTCACAGACGGAATACTTAATTAATCAAGATGATCCCGTCATATAAATAACTCGCTTACATATGACACGAATAGTCACCATACGTGCCTTGATTATGGTAGATCACTGCGTAACCAGACATGCTAGGTTTCAACGTGGACACAGAATCAGCTGAAATCTAGTACCTTCTAGGGATGTAAGCGGTGACGTTCTGGTACGACACACAAAAGTCAAACTCACTTCCACATCCTGGTAACTGCTTCTTGCAGGCCAACGAGGCTCTGGCGCCTGGACCCACGGCCAGGAACATCCTTTATGGGCCTATGTTGTCTTGTGATTGTCCTTGGGTGTGCTGAATTTCCACTTACAGCCTCATCTTTAAATAGGTAAGCATATTTTAGTCCTCGGAGACAGTATAGTTAAAGTTCTTGTTAAGTATGAATGAATGAATTAATTTTAGAAAATGAGTGAGGATTTTTTTAACACAGAAGTTTTATTTTCTTATTAGAGGCCTGTCCTGAATTTTGTTTTACTTAAGGGGCTTATCACGCATTGCGTGACGGGAAAACAGCATACGTGCTGATGTGTCCATCGTATTGAAATCAATCAGTCGAATGCTTTTTGTTTCTGTGTTTAATAAGCCACTTCACCTTTTGATTCTGTGTTGAATAAGCCACTTTATTTATTGTTTCTGTGTTGAATAAGCCACTATACCTATTGATTCTGTGTTGAATAAGCAACTTTACTTTTTGTGTCTGTGTTAAATAAGCCACTTCACCTTTTGATTCTGTGTTGAATAAGCCACTTTACTTTTTGTTTCTGTGTTGAATAAGCCACTTCACCTTTTGATTCTGTGTTGAATAAGTCTACTTTCTGTTTCTGTGTTTAATGAGAAACTAGCGACATCAGTGTGTTACACCGACAAACTACAATAACTCCAGAAGTATTGACTGAATTTCGATGATACTTGAACAAAGAGAAATATGGAAGAGGCCACAATAACACTCTCCTGCTTCCAGATGAGTTACAGCACTGGATCTAGAGTTTCGTAAGAAAGAGGGCAGATCGAATTTCCCAATTAGCCTTCTCTCACTGCCCTACGAAAGAGCTTCGTAGCAGTCATGTCTCGTACTCTAGTTGAAACTTGGTATGAAAGCTCGGCGTGGATTTCTGAGAGAACGAAGCCTCGCTGATCGAGACAAACTTTGAACCCTATTTTCCTCCTCTGTTCTCGCACATAAGAGGTGTCATTTTTAATTAGAACCCTCTAGCCATATCTGGAGTAGATCTCACTGTTCCCCCTAACGGATTTTGGAAGTTTCAGGGCGAATGGGAGGTGCATTTCTCAGGAAGTACATGGAAACTTAAGTAGTTTCCCTTACGAAAGTAGAGATGGCGGTGAATCTTAAATACAAGTACAAATGATTATCACGAAATGTTAATATTTTAGTATTCTATTGGTAGTTTATTTAATTGTATTATAAAATTATGCGTGCAACCGATGGTAAACATAATAAAGCTCTGCAGAACTCGATCAAAATATTATTTATTTCACTACTACTTCAGGTAGATTATAATGAATTAATACTTACGTACAGTAGGTTTAAAGAACTTTCATACAATTGTGTTTTGGATCCCGCTATGGATGATATAAAACTTGTATTAATCTCAAATTCCTATATTTTTATTTTAATCTTTGGAGGGCTTTAAGTACTCCATGTTTTCCTTTATGATTTTCATGGAGTCAAGGGCTCAACAAGCCAGATACTAAACTTCATAACTTCAAATTCATGCAGTGAAGTGCAGGAAGATTCGTGTTCGATTCCCAGAGTGGGTGTTCTAAGTCGGAATTTTTCGGGCCTCGTACCTGGGGTTCACCCAGTCTCAAATATATAGGTATCTGGGGGGTAAAGGTGACTGGATCATGGTGCTGATTACATCACTTCCAAAAATTGCCTCCACAGCTCCTTAAATGTGCCTTCATGGCCGAGTGCAACCTTTACCTTAAGTAATCTATTCTGTATTGTTTTAGAACAGGCTTGAGCAATTCCTGCCAACCTTCTTGACGCAGTGGTCACAGCGCACTAAGACGCCAAGGGTCCCAGGTTCGGGTCCCTACATGGGCATGGGTGTCCTTTGCGAGAATTTCATCATATCATCCGCATCTTGCGGTTAACCAAAAGTGACAAAAAGCGATGTAAGATAATCCAAATCAATCCATTTATTTGCACGTGTGGAGGCCAGAATGTTATCCGTTAGGGACGTCCCGCCTGCACACGACACCCCAAGGTCTGTAAGCATCTGTGGAGTTGTGGAAATGGGCCTTTCTGTTTTCCCTGCTGCTATAACGATTGCTCACGAATCAGATGGCGCGAGCTTAACCACTGCACGAACGCGAACGACGAAACCTCTTTTATGTCTATTACAAGGTTACAGTAGCGCTGCTCGCTCTGCAGTCCACACGTGTACACGAGAGCACAAATACGGCGTATTGACCTGTTTTAGAAGACCATATCTTTTACAGCAACAAAATCCTTCTGCTAATCATCCTTAGTACCTGACGTAATCACTGGATACACACAGCACGTGGAGGCCCAGGTTCGTAAAACAAGAACATCTAACACAATCTGTAATCGAACAAAGGTAGTAAGAATTTAATGCAAGTCGGCTATAAAGCGAAGGATTTAAACCCTCCGACTTCCCCTCGAGATCTCTTACTGCTGTTGATTGTTTACCGTTTCCTTCTCCGGCAATCCACATAAATGGAATTTTGGTGGACCTCATCCAACTGGCTTTTCAAAAGTTTCAAACGCCCTGCTTTATTGTTGCGCCCTTTTTTCCCATCCCTTTAGTTTTACGTTCCGGCCCTTTGGTTGGCAGTTTCCCCATTGGTTTCAGATTATCTTAGCCATTCTCTGCGGACACTCGAACCGGGGTTGCTTTCCCCATTTCGCCGGAGTAAAAAGCACGACCGGTATCCTGCAGGGACCTATATGATGCGTATACGTCTTTACCGCCCTTTCTCTTTTCGGAAGGGTAAAGGGTGTGCGAGGAGGGAGAGCGTGTCAAGTGCGGCACCTCGAAAGTTTCTCGATACTGCCACCAGGGGAATCGCACGAGAGCTATGGGATCGAATGGTAGATGTTGAAGGCGAAGAGAAGATCCCCAGAAGAGATCTTCCATCAGCTCGAAGGTTGTGATAGCTTCTGACCTCCTTTGTGTGTCTTCGTCTATAATATCACCTAATAAATAAATTCGAACTTGAACAATCATACTATATGAAGCATGAGGCAGCATCTATTATTATTATGTATATTTTTGAAGATTTCAACATTATAACAGCAATAATAATCCTCTTATACACATCGTTCAACACATTTTGAATTTTAGGCAAATTTACAAATTATATACACTATTTATTTCAAGCAGTCGGCTACGTGTTAAAGTGTTAGCACAGTGCGCTACGACGCAGGGGGTCCCGGGTTCGAATGCCGGCCTGGGAATTGATATTCTTTCTCCATCAATTTCATCAAATCATTACTCATCATCATCTTCACGATTAGCCAAAAATGGCCGGAAAGCGAAGTAAAATAAATCAAATTAATCAATCAAAATTTATATTTAAGTTTGGAGTAACATAAATACCCATGACTTTATGTGCATCCTTGTATCTTCTAAAAAAAAAATCAGTATTGTAATAATATATTGATCACGGAAAGATGCGAATATTTAATTTCTATATAAAACGTCTTGCAATTATTTATTTACGTACATAGCTATTTTATTACTGGCAACTTATATTAAGACAGAATGTGTGTGTGTGTGTGTGTGTGTGTGTGCATGTATATATATGTATATATATATACACACACACACATTCTGTATTAATATATATATATATATATATATATATATATATATATATATATATATATTCACCTTGACACACATTACATTTGTTCTTAGACTCCTAGTGAAGTCTATGCAATACCTGGCGCAGGCGAGGTTTATCAGCTTGCTTAGTTTATCCTTGCGACTACCCTTCTTCTTCTTCTTTTCCATCCCCTTCTGCCATTAAGCGTCGGGTTCCATCATCCACTTCCTGTACCCTTTTCGGCCCAATACTAGTTTTCGGATTTCCGGCATATTTTCCCTTTCTTCTTTAATATATTTTCCACATACGCTTCGCATTGGGCTCTTGGTCGTCCTCTCCCACTCTTGCCTTCTGGTCTGGCCTACAGAATTGTCTAGCCTTGCGATCCTCCTCCATTCTTGTCACATGCCGAAACCATTGCAGTGCCATTCTCTCTATTGTTTCCAATAGTGGTTTTTGCTGTAACTGGTGTCTAAGGGTGGTATTTCTAATCCTATCTCTTCTAGTCTTTCCTACTGCTTTCCGTAGGTTTCTCATCTCCGCTGCTTGAAACCTGCTATTCTGTTTTGGTAATAATGTCGAGCTCTCTGTTCCATACAGCAAGGTGGGAATGTAGATTGTCTTGTAAATCATCATCTTCGTTTGTTCACTTCTTTCCTTTTTACCAATTAATGTGTTGTTGAGTTGATAGTTCACTTGGTTTGCCTTTTGTATCCTATTATTCACGTCTTCATTCATTCTTTCATCTGACGTTATGACTGTAGGTATGTGTGTCTGTTTACTTGTTCCGCTGCATCTCTTTCCACTGTATATTTAGGAGTGCAGTTTCTCTTTCTTTCATCACCACCATCATTTTACTCTTATCCACATTCATGCTCATTCCTTTGTCTTCCATTGTACTCGCCCATTCGATTACCGCCTTCTGTAACTCTTCTGTATTCAACTTCTCAACAATCGCCAAGTAGTCAGTCAGCGGAGACAGAGTAGATAAGTGATGAGATGAATGAGCTATTCTCTTCCACTGAACATTGTGGCGTCAGCCGTCTTCGCAGAAGCTCCGAACGTTCGTCCAAAGGGTGTATGACTTATTGTGTATGCAACTGAATTCAAATGCACCACACCTGGTAGCTCATTACCAATTGGCTTTCTAATTAAATCATTTGGCTTCTCTTTGAAAGCCACTGGTGAGGAATTCATGATCTCGAGACATGTATGGATCTTCATTTGCGTATGGTCTTCAAGCTTTCGATGTACCCAAAGAACCTGCAGGAAGCTATGGATGTATTCTTAATAACCGCCTTCCAACCTTCTAGAGTTCATGCGTGCAAAAAGAAGATCAAGACGTCCAAAGACGAGAGAGGAAAAAATGTACACCTTTCACATGAATAATTTAAATACTTTCTTATACATCTCCTGTCTGAAACTTAGTTCACTTTGATACCCACTTATTCGTGATCTCTTGTCTCAGACCCATCACAGGAGTCATTATGCATTCTTTCCGGTGGAGGAGGAGGGGGAATGGGGCCCGAAGGCGAGTCTCCAACTCCCAAAGACGCCAGGCTCACTAGGAAGTCAATAATGAATTTTTAATTGGGATGTAAGGCTCGCAAAGTGCCTGTCGACATGGCGTTTCCAATCCACTTTTCGGCTTCATCCTGCATCTTGTCTCCCTTACTGTTTCAGCTTTCTTTTCTGTCTTTAATTTTCTATTTCTGATAAGGAGGGGGCAAGAGTCGTGATGTCTTCTGCGAGATGTTCGGTTTGACAGATAGGAGATGAGAAAACAGTGTGTTTTGAACCACTAAGAAAATGTTAAATTGAATGTAGGATGACTGTTATTTATTTGTTCATATGTACAAACACACACACACACACACACAGACACATACATACATACACATTATTTAGTCAGCGAAAAATGTCACTTTTACAATAACTTAAATTTATTGATACTTTTCTCCTGTATCAACAGATTAAAGTGATTACTTTAAACTAAAGAAGGACTAAAATTACATGAAGTAACTCAGCTGTTATTGCATGCAGTAAATGTTGACATAGTAGTGAAGAAAAATGCTAAGAATAATGCTAAAGTAGCCTACTTTCAGAAGCAGCCAAGGAGATATGCATGGGATGCAGTACAGAGAGAACTATAAACAGGCCAAAAACAAATCGTAGGTAATCAAAACCTGATTATGAGATAATGAGCAACCGTGAAGTTTCGATACCCTGACATCCATTATTTTTTTATTGGAGTTATTCTTTCAGTTTGATTGTTGTTGTCATCTGTAGTCTATCTAATTGAACATTGAGCTGCTCAAGTGGTTGATATGTTTAAAATCCCTACATCATTCATGCACATTTTTAAGATTCAGTAAAATATTTCAACAAATAAGCTCACAAACCATATAATATTTAACTTGGACATATTAGCATATTTAATACTTAATTATATTAGTTGATAGTACATGTTCTTTTAATTTGAGATATTGACTGACAATGTACAACTATTAAATTCATTAATACTGCTGCCATCTTTCGTCATGTTAATCTTCGCCTCGGGGCAAGGCGCCAAATACGAAGCACTATGTACTTCGCTTAACAGTAAATGAGAAATGCAATATCTTCTCTTTTGCGATGCGACCCTTCTGGTAGAAGCGACCATAAATGAGCAGCGAAATATGTCTCTTGTTGATTCGCAACATAATTTCCCCCCAAAAGTACTTTTAATTTTTCATATTTCTGTGTTCCTTTTGTTTCCACCCATCACGAAATTAATTTCGGACAAGTTCCAGAAAAGAGAGAGACGGCGAAAGGAAGAGGAGGAGGAGGCTGCAGGAACGGGAAGAAACAAGAAGACGCCTTTGCAAATAAAGAATTTCCTCTTGAAAGGAGGATCCTTTAACTGTAAAGTTGAGAAAAACGAAAGCAGCCAAAAAGCAGCAATTTACGCAGCATTCTTTTGTTACATAGTCGTTCTTCTGTTTCGATATTTCCCCCTTCCTCTTTATTCTTTCTTGTGCCAGAGGGGAAAGTAGCGAAGAGGAGTGGGGTTAGAGAATGCATTTCTTTCTCCTTTTTCGCCTTTTTGTTCTCCTACCCTGTCTTTCGTTTCCTTAAAGAAACCTCCCCCAACCCATTTCAGTTTGCGATATAATACACTGTTTTGCCTTCGACGTCTGCGTTTGAAGTTTTCTGACTTGACAGAAGCAGTCGTCAGAAAATCTCCCCCGGAATGTTGCTTAAATTTTTTAAACAGTACACTCCCCCCCTTTTCCCGTTTTCTTGGCTTCGCTAAAAACGGTCGAATACCCAACGGTATATAAAGTTGCATTTTTTAAACGTAAATATTGAGAAGTGTGGAAACGAGATGTGTTCCTTTGCGATATTAAAGAGAAGATGAAAGTTCCTGCTCTTCTGGCAAAAGCGCTCATACAAATGCAGTGATGAACTTAAAGCTATACTAATAAATATAGTAATTATTAACTGGGCTAGTTAGTTCACTGGATTACGACTATGAGAATGGGAGTATGCATTGGAAGGTTCCATTAAGGTGGAAATGTTCCAGAAGAGAGAACATGGGAAATAAACAGTGGAAAATGTGCTGGAAGAATGGAAATAGTCACTACAACACAGCGGAAAGTGTGTTAGAATCGATTGGTTGATTTGGTGTTTTAAGTCCACTTTGTGCACAGTAAGGTAATCGGGAATGGACCTACAGTTTAAAGTGGGATCCGAACCACTGGTGTCTCCACCGGGTATCGAACCCGGGGCCCCTTGATGGCAAGGTGACGAGGCCACCACTGCTCTATCGGGGAGGACCGAAAGTGTGCTAGTAAAACAGGGTAGAAAAGGGAGATAGGCACTAAACATAGCGAAAAGTGTACTAGGAGAGGTAAATAGGCACTAAATAGGGGGAAGTGTAGCTATTAGCGAAGTGGAAATTGGCGCACAAATACAGCAGAAAGTGTAGTAGGAGAGGGGGATAGGCACTAGAATACAATATCTATTTTATACATATTGTATTATAAAATATAGCGGAAAAAATACCAGGGGGTGTACTTTTTAAAGTTCATTTCTTTTCTTTTCTAAATTACTATTGTATTGTATTCATTTGGTTAATTTTACTTCGTTTTTCTGCCTCTTTTGGCAAATCGCGAAGATGAGGATGAGTGATGATATGAAATTGGTGTAGACATTTTCACAAAGAACAGCCGTGCACATGCCAGGATTCGAGCCTGGCGCCCCTGCGCTCTCGTTTTGTCTTAACATCAATCATCAGTCTTCATCTCGCTTGCAGTCCCAGTCTCATCCCTGAAAAGAGACTAAGTTAAAATGGATACGGTGATCCAGTTACACTTCACACACTATAGCACACAGTACCGAAACGCTTTGGATACTTGGAAGCAACAGGGTTGCCAGTAGGTAGACAGAAAACAGAGAATTTGTATGTAAATGCATCATCAACCTTTCAGACGAAGAATATATTTTTTAGGGGGAACAGGGCAAATGTGGGAAGGCAATAATGGAATGTAAACGGAAGAGAGTGGGAGAAGGAGGGGTGTCTTTTTTTCGCCCCCAAAGGAGATTTCTGGTGGGGAAAAAAGGAGGAGGACAGAAGACACAGGATGAGAGGCAAACGTGGGCGTAAGGGGAAAAAATGATGCAGATGCAAGAAAGGGCAGAAACGTGACAATTTTAAAATGAAGAGGCTTCTCTCCTTAGAGGAAGAGAAGAGAGAGAGAGAGAGGGGGGGAGAAGAGGGATATGTCTTTCTGCCTTTGTTATTTTGAAACGTGTCTGTTTCTTGCCTCATACTTGTCTCCTTCGTTTGCCTGAAAACTGGTAAGAGAAGGAGAATTACGTCAGAGGATGCTAGTTTGCAGAAGAATGAAGATAAGAAAATATTGAAGCTGACCTCCGTGGCGGAGTGGTTGACATAGCGCGCTACGACGCCAAGGATCCCGTGATCGAATCCCAGCCTGGGCATGGGTGTCCCTTTGCGATTGTCTCCTCATCACATCATCACCCATCCTTATCTTTGTGATTAGCCCAAATTGGAAAAAATATGAAGTCATGTGTACGAAATGAATAAATCAACAAATAACACATTTTGATAAAGTTGTGTAGTCAGTGTGTCTAACAGTCAAGCAAGTAAAGTAGAAATCAAGAAATTATGGTTGTGATCAAGATAGTAAAGAACAAGTCAAGAAATTATGCTGGTGGTGAAGATAGTAAAGAACAAGTCAAGAAATTATGCTGCTGGTCAAGAAAGTGAAGAGTATGTCAAGAAATTATGCTGGTGGTCAAGAAAAGTCAAGAAATTATGCTTTTGGTCAAGAATTTTTGCTATTTTTTACATTATAGTGAATTTACATTGTTTAATAGGATTTGTTAAAATTCAATATTTGGAAATCTATAATTGTATTGAGTTGTGGTTAAGATTTGTACACCATTCTACATCCAGGATGAAGTCTTAAGCATTAATTTTTATATGCATTAATAATTAAAGCAAGTCTTGTTAAAGTGCAGCTTTAGTTTTCATCTTAACCAGCCTTGTGGTAGCGGTTTTTCATTGAAAAGAATATCTGTTCTCTTAGTTTTGCAACTATACCTAAGTATATATAAGTACCAAGGGGCGATTAAATAAATGTTAAGAAAAAGGGGAAAAGAAGGTAAAGAAATAGAAAAGAGAGATCAAGAAAAAGTTATTATGAAAAGTCAAGAATTTGGATTTTTTTATTTTAGTAGACACCTGGGTAGTAAAAAGGTATTGTGTTTAGGGTCATTCCATGCCAAATCACTAAAAAAATTGAATTTTTGACCTCACCATTTTCATGAAACTCTCAGAGTTAGTAGTATTTGAGGAGCAAAGAATATTTGCACAATAACAGCCAACATCGATGCATACTTTTCATGTGGCAGGGTTGCCAACTTAGGGAAAAAGTGGAAAATTTGACATGCGAGGCCGAAGGAAAAAATCATAACTGTTGTTGCAGGTAAGCTAGAATCTTCATATTGGGCTCATTTTAAAGCTAAAATATTGTTCTTTTAATAAAAAATAAACTTCTTTACCTTCGATCAAATTTTTCTGTCAAGGTCATATCATGTGACCTTTGACCTCGAAAATTTTCAAAACTGTATTTTCGAAATTTTTGAAACTAATACATATGGTGCATTAAGATGTTGTCTATAAGTGACAGAAATATCATCCTGGGATGGCATTGGGAACAGGTGCTATGATAGTTATGTCCACTGGTGCAGTGGACTTAGGCAGTTGTTGCACTGAAAGTATCCAAGAAGCAAGTTCAGATGTGCTCAGTCACTTTGTTCTCAGTGCAGACTGCAGCTACTGTCTTTCAAGCAGTGAGAGGTGTCCTGTGCCAGTGTGCTTATTAACATTTCGTCTTGTACGTGTGCGTGTGGATCTGTTTGCAGTAGATTACAATGGATAAGAACTATTATGTACCTACACAGTGCTGTAACCCCTTTGATATTGAAGGACATACCAGTAGCAGAAAACAATGAAGAAATGTTCTCTCATGAATGGTAGAAAAGCTGCCACACCTGCAGATTGGATACAAGATATGTGATGCTTGTAGAAAACAAATTCCAATCAGAACCTGCAACAGAGTGAGTGGTGTGAAGACAATGGTTAGAGAACAAAGAGAAAGTGATAATGGTAGTGTTGAGGAAGTGGAGAAGTTCCACAGAGATGTCTCTATTCAGGCATTAAATGAAAGCTTACAAAGTGTTGGAGAATCACCCATCAAATAGAAAAAAAATGAAATCAACAGGTTATAGCAACAGCACAATAAAGAAGATTACAGAAGCAGTACAAAACAAAATATTCCAAATACCAGCAGCAGAAGAAGAGGTTGCAGAAAACAAAAGTACTGATGGAAAAATATTGGAGCAGTTGAAAGAAAAGTTTGAAAAATGTACAGAAAGAAGTTCTAAAGTGCAAATCTTGACTATACTACCTAATGATTGGAGTATTGGAAGAATTAAGAATGAATTCCCAGTGCAACAAATCACATGATACGATCTTCAAAAAAGCTAGTGAGGGAATGTGGAGTAATGTCATCACCTAATCCTAAACCTGGGAGAAGTTTGAATCCAGGACTGTGACACCAGAAGAACTTGTTGTGAAAAGGTTTTCTACAAACATAAAAAGTGAAAAACACCACACCAGTGTCGCCCTTTGGATGAAGTTCGTGGTTTCGTGACGTGTGTTCATGATCATGCATGATGGTTGGGATGTGTTGACGATGTTTGTGAAAGTTCTTACGAGGTTATTATCAGTTTTCTTCATCCACATTGTTCTTCTCCATCATATGAACATCACCAACATCCAGACATAAGAAGAATTCCCATCCAGGATGTTCTGACTAGTGTAGATCCAATAACTGAAACTGGACGGACATATAAGGTCATCTCAGAAGAGAAGATGAGGAATAGGAAACGCCACTAATCTGCACTATACATAATGTTATTTGTTATTATTATTATTGTGTACTTTTCTAAAATGTAAACATGTGCATCGTTCCCAGTGTGTGTATCTCAGTCAATCCACAGTAACACTTTTCGTTAAGTTAATAAATTTCAGCAGCTCCCGTTCCCATTCAAAAATATGGTTTTGAAAATTTTCAAGGTCAAAGGTCACATGATATAACCTTGACATAAAAAAATGATTGGAGGTAAAGAAGTTTATTTTTTATTAAAAGAACAATCCTTTAGCTTTAAAATGAGCCCAACATGAAGATTCCAGCTAACCTGCAACAACAGTTATGATTTTGTTTTCTTCGGCCCCGTGTGTCAAATTTTTCACTTTTTCCCTAAGTTGGCAACCCTGCTACACAAAAAGTTTGCATCGCTGCTGGCTGTTATCGTGCAATATTATTGTTTCCTCAAATACTACCAACTCTCACATTTTCATGCAATTCGGAAATGGTGAGTTCGGAGGCTGTGTGATTTGACATGGAATGGCCCCGTAATGTTCTTGAAAAGTATTATTACTAGAGCCTGGATTTGTATGTAATTACATATTCTATTCCTTCCTAGATACATACCTTGAACTGGAAAATGCCAACGAATTATATAACTGACATGATTTTGCATAAGTGTTTTATGTTACATATTTTTACATATTTGCCAGGATATTACATATTTTACATATTTGCTCATTTACTTTACATAAAACAACATATTTTGGTATTTTTTCTTCTATCTTGATCCTTTTTCCTATGTTTTCGATCTCTGAAACATGAAGAAGGAAATTTGTATGTCATGCCATATTTTCTAATCAATGAGATGCACAGTGCTTACGGTCACCTAAAATTGACCTCCAATTCGAAAGACAGGCTGAAGACAAAAAAAGTTATGGGATCTGTTATTTATGGAAAGATGCTGGAGTTTTTATCCCCCTCCCCTTTCTGGTTACATATTTTCGTTTCGGTTTTAGGTTTATGCAAAGCACCTGAAAAAATTGGCGTCGGTGGACAAAGACAACTACTTTCCTGTACTACGTAGAGAGTTACACAATTAGTTCCTTTGTACAAAAAGTACAAAAGTAGCTATGTATTTTCATTCCATTGTTATTTCTGTAGAACAATTTGTTTCGAAAGTTACAAAGAGTTCTCTTACATATTTACATATTCTACAATAATTTGCGATGTGAAAAGTAATTAATAGTTGACAAAATTGGTTTCTTAAATATGTACACGTTGTTGTGATTTTTTTTTGAGTTTATAAATTTGATACAAATTTCATTTTGAACAACTTATATCCTTAAAATTATGTTGAATATGTTCAAATAAAATAAATATCTAGCAGATTTTTTGAAATTGTTTGGATCCTCGATTATTATTAATATTACATAGTCTTTGACACTACCACATAGTGGTTCGAATCCCACTTTAAACTGTAGGTCCAGTCCCGATTAGCCTTACTGTACATAAAGTGGACTTAAAACACAAAATCAACCAACCTTCTTTGATACTACATATTTAGCTAAATATATTTTTGATAATACAGGGTGTATCAGAAGTAAAATTGTAAAATCCCCAGTGATGTATTTTCATGGAATTTGATATGGGCGACACAAAATAGGCCTATAGGGACACCTTTTGGAGCATGTCACGGGGACGGCCGCCATCTTGGTTCCGCCATCTTGAACTCAACTTTTTTTTATTTAAAATCATAAATGGATCATGTGATAGGTCGTCAGGATGTCAAATCTGAAATCAGATTTCATGTAACTTCATTTGGTGAAAAGTTATTGGCAACTGAAAGTGATGCTTACCTGTTTGTTGCAGGCCCTGAAAATTGCTGTTAACAACTGAGGAACTCATCCAGATCGTCAAACTGTGGGGTGGGAGAAGTGCCCGTGCAGTGGCTGCCGATTTCAACCTACGTCATCCAGAACGTCACCCTGTGTCATATGTTGCAGTGGCACAGTTATTAACCAAATTCGAGGAGACGAGCACGGTCTTGGACAGACCGCGTAGTGGACGACCGCGGACAGTCACGGATGAAGCAACAGCTACGGCAGTGCTGGCCTCCTTCTCGATGTCACCGCAGCGAAGCACACGTCGTATAGCAATGCAATGTGCTACAGTTCAGTGCACAGGGTGCTACAGAGGCACAAATGGCGCATCCGTATAAGGTGCAAATGCAGCAACACCTCTCCAAGGACGATCCAGATCACCGAGTGCAGTTTTGCGATTGGCCTATCACGCAATTACGGCTAAATCCAAACGTCGCTATGCAGATACTCCATTCCGATGAAGCGAACTTCTGCGTAAATGGGGAGGTGAATAGGTAAAACATGCGCTATTGGTCGCATGACAACCCCGCATGGACAGATCCCTCCAAAATGTACGGCGCAGGCAAAATTATGGTGTGGGCAGGCAGATTGGGAACACGGATAATAGGTCCTTTTTTCATTCAAGGAAATTTAAATGCGGAACGATACCTGGGGATACTACAGGAACAGATACTGCCAGCTCTGATGTCGGAAGATGGTACATTTTCCAGGTTTTTTCAACAAGATGGTGCGCCTTCCCATTATGGGGTCCAGGTGCGTGGATGAACAATTTCCTGGGGCATGAATTGGTCGACGTGGGTCAGTTGAATGGCCTGCCCGATCACCAGACCTAACTCCAATGGACTTCTACCTTTGGGGACACGTTAAGGCTATGGTGTATGGTGTGAAAATTCGTGATCTTCGTCATCTGGAACAACGTATCATGGCTGCCTTTGAGCAAATTTCACCAGATACTTTGCTCGGTGTCCACAGACATTGGGAGAAGCATCTGAACACGTGCATTGCCCAGCACGGACAACAGTGGAGCACAATCTGTAACAGGTATACATCACTTTCAGTTGCCAATAACTTTTCACCAAATGAAGTTACATGAAATCTGATTTCAGGTTTAACATCCTGACGAAATTCTAGCACCTATCATTTTAAATAAAAAAGTTGAATTCAAGATGGCGAAACCAAGATGGCGGCCGTCCCCGTGATATACTCCAAAAGGTGTCCCCATAGATCTATTTTGTATCGCCCATATCAAATTTCATGAAAATACATCACTGCGGATTTTACAATTTTACAAGGGGGTGGTAAGGGACTTCTAATACACCCTGTACATATTTAGGTACATATTTTATCAATTATTGTTACATATTTATGTACGTATTTTGTACTTTGATATTACATAAAAATCCTTGGTCTAATTATTACGTTCCTCTTACTGTACCTTGCATTTAGATTTCCCCAAGGCTTACTGTTTTGGCATTCAGGTTATAAGTTACCCTGAAGTAGATGAACACCACCTCGAAAGATCATTTCTGTAGTAATTACTTTCGGGTGGTATCCTAATTCCACCCTACTAAATTGGACAATACTCACAACACGCTATGTGCATATTGTTTCACCATACCGTTGTCGGAAATTACATTATATCTGTTTCATGTCAATTGCGAAAGCGTTATTTCGTAATGAATGCAGCCAGTGCCATCTATTGTTTTCTTTTTAATGTAATGACAAAAGCATGGGGCGAGACTGATAGCCTCTGTGATAAATAGTTGTTTACTACGTTGTGTAATGTAATGTGCAACTTGCAGTCCTGTAAAATACAGGGCGCCCGGTTGCCATGTTTGATATTAAAGTAACTATTCTACTTATAGTCAGTGATGTGCAGTAGACTATACGTTTACGTGTACATGCGTTGTCTACACGTAATCTACGCGTAGATTACATTGGGTTGTAGTTTACATATACTACGTAGACAATCTAAAATGCATTAAAATAAATTTTCAAGAGTTTCATGAAAGGAAAGTGACATTTTCAACTATATTGGTTCCTAACGAAATGAAAAGAACCCTATTTACAACAAAATTTCTCATCTCTTCTATTATCAACTATACTGTTTCCAGTATTTCCATGTCACAGACCATCACTAAACACACCCTTTGTTGCCTTCAAACATCAACAGTGTTGCCACTGTACCTCATATTTTTTTTTTAAAACACCCACTTTGGACCGGTACGCCTTTACGAGGCATTTCAGGGTTGGCTATACGCGAAAACGATCGGTTTTCTTCTCTGAACTATAGATGGCGAAATAGTCCACCTACCCAAGGTGGAAATTGACGTCCAAATTTCCGTACGAATGTTTGACATGCAATTTTCCATGCTTTGTGGAAAAATAAATTTACACTTTCACTTACATTTGGAAACACTGCATGAACAACACTGCACCCAGTTTGTTGTTTCTATGTTTAAAAATATCTACTTAGACAGGGCTAACATTTGGTGTATGACTTATGTATGTACAGTCATGGAAAAAAGTTCTTCCCCATAAGGCTTTAATAGGAGCAAGTAATCTAGGAGGGTAGGCAACACATATTGCACCCTTCGATGATCGGGTGACTTTGCCTGTCTGAACACCGAGAAATGTGTTCCACGCGAAGGTCAACATGACAGGAAAGCAAAGACGGTCACGTGACTATTGGTTATGTGGAGTGTTGTGCTTCTCCACGTCCCCAGTTCTTGATCCACATTGCAGAAAAAGTAGAGCTGCATGCAATATATGAAAATAGGTTGTTTTCAACTACACGCTTAATTATGATTTTCCCAATTGTAAATCTATCAGACGTGTCTCCCGATTTAGTCGGGACAGTCTTTTACTTTGAATTCCTGTTTGTCATAGGCGTAACTTGACGGGAGCAGAAAGAGCATTTATAACCCCCCCCCAAAAAATCAGGTTTCTTAAAGCTGCTAAAACAGGAATTAAATACTATGATTTGACGCGTCCAAAAAAAGTATTATATTGAAAGATTTTTCCCAAATACGTAGATAGCAATTTAATACTTTGAAAGTGTCTCAGAATTGTTTATTGTCACAACTTATTGTGGCACAGGTCTACTACAAAAGTGGAATTTCGTAACAGAAATATGAACCCACTCCTTTTATTTCGTAGCCGATTTCATCTTGAAACTGAAATTAAGAATATTAGTTAACAATGTCATTGGTAAACAATAAAAAAATGTGTTAGACCCAATTCTTTAATACCTTATCATAATCTTTATCGCAAGTTTAAATTTTGTTGTAAGTCCACTTTATGCAAAAAAAAAAAGGTAAAGTTCTCACCTGTGCTTGGCGCTACGCCATGAAGGCGTATAGGGGGTGTGGGGGTAACGCCCCACACTTTCTTGATTCGTTCGTGAGTGGGGGTGATGTGATCAGCATCACGCCGCCCAACACTTTCTTGATTCGTTCGTGAGTGGGGGTGATGTGATCAGCATCACGCCCCTGACCGCCTTTACCCCCAGGGTTTCCCCCAGGTACCCATGTCATTCGACGCTGGTGGGCGCTGGGGCCGCTTCCAACGTTAGAAAAGTTCCCGGGCTTGAACCGGCCGGGAATCGAACCCGGGGCATATAGCATGGTAGTCAGACGCGTTACCGACTGAGTCACCGGCACAGATAGACTAATCTGAAGTGCATACAGTTTAAAGTGGGATCCGAACCACTATGTGCGATCACCTGGTATAGTACCCCAGACCCCTTGATTACAAGGCCTTACCACTACGCCATCAGTGAGGCGCACACAATCTTTGTATTTCGACCTTTTTAAACCTATATGTATCATATAAGAGGATGTTTAACGTTGCTATGCCTCTATGGATTATATTTAGCCAGTATTCGAGCACATAGCGTCAGGTTTCATAGAATATAAGCTTCTCTTCCATGTTTATGGTTTCCTGTCTGCAGTAGAAAAACTGGCAGGTTCCCATAGCTTTTCTTTCAATAGTCTTCCAATGGTTGCATATCATATCACTCAAATTTGATTCACTCGTTTCGAACCCAATCCCCGATGGCGCAGTGGGATCGTGGGCGCCTTGTAATTAAGGGATCCCGGGTTCGATACTCGGTGGAGGAACATAGTGGTTCGGATCCCCCTTTAAACTATAGGTCCATTCACGATTAGCCTAACAGGACATAAAGTGGACTTAAGACACCAATCAACCAACCAACACAATCCCGTTATTGTCCAGATTATCGAATCCAGAACTTTCGTCGCGAATAACATAAGCAGGAAGACAATGTGAAATAACCGAACAGAAACAGAACCTAAAACCTACGTCGGATAGATTGAATTAAGTCGACGATACAGCACGGGTTCTGAAATGAAAAAGAATACGAAAGTTGAAGGACCTCTATACGCACCCACTTTTCCTCCACTCAATGGGGAAGATATCCTTCTAGCTGAGAAGCCTTTACGTAGGAGTGCCCTGAGGGAACTTCAAGGCCACGACGATAAAGTGTTCTACGTGCAATGACGGGACCAAAACATACGTCAGATAGCTGTGTTCCTCCTTATTTCGTACGCCATTGATAACTGGAACACGTGACCTCATCTTTGGTAGAGAAGAAGCCTGCTTGCTTGCCACCACCCTTTAGTTCAGTGACCTTCGCCCGTAGTCAGCAAGAGTGAATGACTCACCATATACTTGTTGTCTGTGAGGTTACACAAGAATAGATATTTCGTTAGTGGCTGTAAGTATTGTTTCATCTGCAGTTATATCAGTTAACATTTCAATAGTTTCCTTCCTAATGGTTACGTTAGTGATAAACATGTAAATTAGTTCTCGAGAGTGATCGTTTTATCTATTTGAACGGGGGATTTTTATACAGCCTGCATGTAATATTTTTTCCTGAAACAAGAAGAAATTCGAAGACGGAAAAAAAGTTGTATAAGAGTAGTTAACAAAAGGAAAAAGAAGAAGAAAACGAAAATGTAAATGCTGAAATAAATTATGGTAGAGATCGAGTGAATAACATTTTGTCATGGGGCCTCCTCGATGGCGTAGTGATAACGTCGTCGCCTTGTAATCAGTGGATCCCGGGTTTGATACACGGTGGATGCACATAGTGGTTAGTATCCCACTTTAAACTGAAGGTCGAGTCCAGATTAGCATATCTGTGCACCAAACCAAAACTAAGAAAGAAATTGTCACAGTGTAAGAAAATTTCATGTTCAACCAGATACGAAACAAAAGGGAATAATATGTTGCAGGTTGGAGTTCACATCTGTAGCATCTAACCAGCGCAATTATGAATCGCAACTTATCGTATCAGATCCATTTTTATTATACATGTATGATAATATAAGAGAAGTAGAGGAAAGAGAAAACCAAGCGAAACACGGACGCCTTCTCCAGAATTTCAAATCTCGTTACATAAGGAGTCCCGAACAGGCATGACTTTCTTGTTCTTGCTCTTTTATCTGCTTCATTTCATCATAATTCATCGTTATGGTTTACCTGCAGGCGAAGAATAATGACAATAATTGCCAATACAAAGCCAATGACAAACAGAACAACTCGATTACGGAGGTAACAAGAAGAAACGAGACTTGACAGTTTCTCCGTCTCTCGGTTTGTCGAATTGAAAATTGCTCTCCCGTTCTCGGTCTCGATTAGTTAAATATAGAAATCGAAAATGTATGTGAATGAATATACATGTATTTTATATATTCCGGTTTTGTAGGAGATTTCGTGAGAGATGAAATAAGTACTCTTCCATCGTATTTATTAGGGCCTCCCCGATGGCGCAGTGGTAGCGTCGTCGCCTTGTAATCAAGGGGTCCCGGGTTCGATAACTGGTGGAGGCACAAGTGGTTCGGATCCCACTTGAAACTGTAGGTCTAGTCCCGATTAGCCTTACTGTGCATAAAGTGGACTTAAAAGACACCAACTCAACAACCATCGTATTTATTTTTATAATTTTTATTCCCTGTTCGATGATCGCGACGATAAGGACGAGTGGCCATTACATGAAATTGATGACGAAATAGTCAAACACCCCCGACAAGGACGGTACTCAAACCCGGGAACTTTGGCGACGATATCTAATGTCAATCACTTAATGAGCTTGACCACCGAGCCTGCTTAATGTTGTTTCTGTCAGGTAATTCGTAATAATATCCCACATTCACTATCATTTGCTTCATAATTTATCTTATTGTTGTGATAACCTGAATTCAAAGAATTAGTTGAAAGGCAAAAATGCAAGATTGAATGTCTCTGATGTTACTTCGTGCCGAATAATATGACGTGGTATTATGATATGAATTTATTAATCATATAATATGCCTATTCATTCCATTGATTGATCCCAATTGAGCACACAAAATATGGTATAATGTCCACTCCATGGAGGAGTGGTTAGCACAGCGCGCTACGATGCCATGGGTCCCTGGTTAGAATCTCGACTTGGGCGTGGGTGTCCTTGATAAGTGTCCCTTCATCAATTTCATCATAGCATCACTCATCTTCATCGTCGCTATTTGCCAAACGTGAAAGAATAGCAAATCTAAATAACAAACATCCAATCAAATCGAACATCTCTACCGATTTAATTCTATACGGTACCGAATTCCCACTTTATTACTGCATCTTAAGTCATTTTACAGCATCTCAATTGTTTTCCGATTCGAAAACATTTGGAATGTTGTTTTGTGCAGTTGATTGTGCATTGTTTCGTTGTTTGGATTGTTTAATTAACGTCGCATTAATTAGTTTTAGACCAATCGTGACGGGGGGAAGCAAGAGCACAAAGAAAGCGAAAAAGACAAGGAAGAGACCACGGATTTCTTTAAAGAAAGCATCCCGTGAATACAACTCAAGTGACTGCAGAATATTATGAATAAAATTTATTTCGCTTTTTCCTTTTATTTCTGTTTCAGTTATTTTACTTCGCTTTTCTTCTAACACTCGCGTTACTCGTGTCGGTGAGGAAGAATTATAAACTCGTGAAATGGACGATGGTACAAAAAAATATATGCCTCTCCCACGGTTCGAAACTGTCAGTACAAAATATTGTCTTATTTTTAAAATTTACGGGCAAATATGGTTTGTCACGTAGCAATTTTCGCTTATCTCTTTCTCAAGGGGTTCCATTGCCTCTCTGATGTCGTAGTGGTAACGTCTTTGCCATGTAATGAAAGGCTTCCGAATTCAGTACCAAATAGAGAGGCATTTGGTTCGGATCCCATTTTAATCTGTAGGTCCAGTGCATGAACTGGACATAAACAATTAACGTGTGGCATGTGGTCTGTGATGAGAACCATCATTTCAGCGAACCTTCTTGACAATGACTCTAATATCACTTGAAAGAATAGTATTTCCTTACGAGTAGCTGTTGTCAAGAAACCAGTTCATGAAATTTTCTTCTGGAGGCATCGTAGCACCCAGCTGTTTGTTGTGGCTGGGGCACGAGTCATGTGACTCATGCTATCAAAGCTCAATCCTTCCCGAGAACTCAGAATCACCAGACAAACTTAAGCGAATATTTTGTTATTTGAGTTGCATAAACAACAGGCTTTAAGACGTTACGAAATTCTACGTCCCGTGGCCCAGGTATTTTTTTCTAAGACTGTACAGGTTTCGGTTACAAAGTAACGCCACTCTTAATTCCCAGTTGCGCTGTTCGTGGGACACCCTGTAGTATGCAAAAAACAACAACAGATGGCAGTCGTGAGCCAAGAGTGGTCTTTTCCCCATAAAACACTAGAATATTGCCTATATTAGATTTCTTCCTAGGTGAGAAATTGTTCAAATTTGGAAGAAAGAATATAAAAAGTTATCCTTACACATCAGCAACTGATACGCAGTATAATTTTCTTTTTATTCCACAGCTCCCTTTGCTAAGTTATCACCTTTCGCCATGTTGTTTACATAGATTACTTAATATACGTGTATAAAATAGTCTACGTGTAGAATGTAGACTATCGTTGTTTACGCGTAGACGCACATCACTGCTTATAGTTAAGCAACATTTTCTCTCAGTTTCTGTGCAATGAAATATGAAACTAAACATAACTATCCTTAAAATACTTTCCCAGATTTGTAGCTGTAAGTGGACAATTTCGTATCACGGGTGGGACAGACGAAACACTGTCTCTTCACTTAATAAGAAATTTATTTCAATTTCTGTGAATTTTCAAATTATGAAAAATAAATTATTTTAGACAAAGAGAGATGATAATTGACCTTTGAATATTTTTATCATTAAATCATAACAATAAACACGCCATTATAGATTTTTACACTGTTGCTAGACAAATTTTAAAATCTGCAGCGTTGAATTGCATAGTTCGCCACCAGTTGAGCCTTCTTTAGGAAGACCAAGAATTAAGGCAAGATTTAATTACCGTTAATCCAATCTTGTATTAATTTATAAATGAAATGCTTTAGGGGAATGTTTCTATGCAGACATGTTAAAAATGAAGAAGGCTTCTGAACGAGTAAGCGCGAGGTTCCGGAGTTGGAGCCGGAGAAATTTGAAGCTTCTAGTCTAATTAAAGTATAATTCTATAGATTGATACGATCTTTCAATATGTGTAGCTTAATCTTAGTTGGATCCATGGCTTTCTTACGACCCCCCCCCCCCCACAAAAAGGAAGACTGGCTCCTGAGAAGAAAGGACTGGCGCATGAATTAGTATTAGTTTTTTCTACCCTTGCACAATAGAATGAAGCCGAAACACCCTTCGGAGAAATGCGAATTATTACAGTTTATTTAAGATTAGGTATGTAAGAAAGATAATGATATAACCAAAACGACATAAAAATTATCGTATCACGTTATATACTCCGGAAAACAGGTATCAACATTGTTGGATGTCTTCCAGTCAAGAATGTCAATAAAGTAAAGAAAACGTTAAGAAATTATGCTGGTGGTGAAGAAAGTTAAGTCAAGATATTATGCTGGTGGTCAACAAAGTAAAGAAAAGTCAAGAAATTATGCTAGTGCTCAAGATCTTTTGCTATTTTTCACAGTATAGTGAATTTACTTTGTTATATACCTGTACTGGGATTTGATAAAATTGAATATTGGAAATCTAAAATTGTATTCAGTTGTGGTTAAGATTTGGTCACTTTGTTTCTTAAGAATCACATCCTTGTATGTTTGAAGTTCTGTAAATCTTTTAAATAATATTGCCATTCCCCGTCCAGAATGAAGTCTGAAGCATTAATATTTGCATGCATTAATAATTAAAGCAAGTCAAAATCTATTGTTAAAGTACAGCTTCAGTTTTCATCTTAACCGGTTTTGTGGTAAGGGTTTTTTCATTGAATAAAAATATATATTTTCTTCATTTCCAATTATACTTATCTAGGGGGCGATTAAATACATGTTAAGGGGAAAAGGTCAATACAAGGAAAGAACAAGGTCAAAGAAAAAAGTCTTAAAAAAGTCAAGAATTTTGGATTTGTTATTTTGGTAGACACCCTGCAGATAAAGAAGATGTGTCCTTTGAAATGTTCACAAACATTTAGGCTGAATTATTTAAACATATAGGCAGAAATTTGTGTAAAGGTATTAAAATGTCTTGAAAAACCTTACAAATTGCAATAATTTTGCGTCTTCCTCTGGTTGTTGGACAAAAAACTAAAAGAGAGTTGAATAATCATGCTGTGTGAGGAAGGAGATGGTACTAAAAATTAAAACCGCTAGTTCGCGACTGCGCCGCAAGACGTCGCCCATGTTCTTCCAGGTTTTTCACAACCTACGCTAATGGCGGCTTGGCGGGAGCTATAAAACTCTCCAATTCCGGAAACTGTGAAGTTGCGATTTTCTATTGTTTTCTTTTGCCCCTCCGGCACTGTGACCGTTTTATAGCCAGACGGTCCGCATCTTCTCGCTCTCGTAAAGAAGCCGAACTGTTCTGCCATTGTTTCGCACCCGCCGGGGCCAGGAAGTTTATACTTTGTGTAACAAAACCAACCCCCTTGACTATCACCTCCCTTCAACCCTCAGAAGCGATTCTTTCAACCGTGGGAAACAAACATTTTTACAGCTTGCAAGTATCAGCAAGCTCTTTCTTTGAGGGACGATGTAAAGGCGCCATAGTTTTTTTTATTTGCTTGGGGGAGGGGGTTACACGTCTTCTTGTCAATTTTATTATGCAAACGAGGAATTTATTCCTCAAAATGCGGGTGAAATGATCAATTTCTTGAATGGAATCACATCTTGGTCTAGTCCTGATCCTTTTGAACAGAATAGATTATTTACCAAGCTTTCAAAGGTGCTGGAAGGGAGAGGGAATACACATGGGTGGGTTGCAAAGCTATGGGAATGTAGGTAGGCAAGATAAGGTTCGACATGCTCATTTCACAGTACTATGAAGCCACATTGGGGTATGCGGAGGCCGTTGTGGAGCTGATGTGGACAGCACCATGCTCCGGCCCTCTAGGTACTCATTGGATCTTGCTTATCGCATCCAACTTCAAAGACATGTCGTGCATTGTTGTATGCCTTCATTGTTAGGTTAGGCTTGTTAGGTTCAGTTCTCTTAGCATAAGTACAATGTAATATTTTATGTATTGACCTAAAAGTTACTATTTTTGCTAGAACTTAACATAATAAGGTAACCTAACAACGGAGGCATACCTCAATGACGTCAGAACACGACGTGTCTTCAAGTTGAGTGCGATTAAGCGAGACTCATAATCATTTATTAGAGGCTGGGTGAGCTCTAGAGCCAGGTTATGTAGGTACAGATCCTCCTCGCGCCAACAGAAGAACCAATCAGAAAGAGGCGTTGGAGTCACGTGTGCGTTATTTGCCAAAACGTTTCGGTGGGAAGGAACTAGTTTAACCTCTGAAACTATATACAGTATCCATAAAGCACATGCCTGTTACCTACTAAATGCAGCTCCAACTAGTTCACGTTTACTTGCTCGTAAATCTTTTTGTATGAGGGTAGCGTAGGCGTTCCATCAGTATTGTTTCAAAATAAAATCCTCCACGCCCTCTACCGGGCTTCGGAAAACTCTAGGGTGATAGAAAGTGATGCAGGCAGGTTTCATGACTCAGGTCGTATCCCGGGGATTTTGCGCCTCTGGCAGTACAAACAAAATGCCGCCCCTTCTTGGAGCAAAGAGGAGGACCAACTTTTCCTCCCCGAGAGATGAAAAACGGGACAGTGTAATCCGTATACAAGGCACAATAATCTCCATCCATTATAAATTTCGCCCCCGACTTTCCTTTGTTAACAATGAAAGCGAAGGACTTGTCCGAAGCAATCACATTCGAGCCCTGAGAACGGTTTATTTGGACGCCAGTGAGTGTACACGTGGTTTCAATAGCATATGTCGTTTAGTAACTTGCTGCAAATTCACGGCAAGTGAACAAATAGATTGTAAGGTATTACCTTCTTGCCTGAAACTTACCACAACTCTACACTTTAAATGAATAAATTAGTAGATTGGTGGTAAGGGAATAACTTGATAGTTTTGTAAGCTGATCATCATGATAAGACGAAAATTTGAGTATTAAAGTACGAGGGCTGTTCAATAAAGAATGATCATTAATTTTTTTTGACAACATACCTTTAATCATCCTTATAATTTTCATGGTCTTTATCAAAGTAGTCCCCAGTGAACGCTATGCAGTTGTCCCAGTGTTTTTGCCAGTCTTCAAAGACATGCCGGTGACAGTTTTTCTTATAGGCCTTTCAGAATTGCCTCTGCAGCCTTCACTACTGCTTCTGACGATGGAAAATGCATCTCGCGAAGGTGTTTCTTGAAATTGGTAAAAAAGGAAAAAAGTCGATAGGTCTGGACTATATGGAGGATGAGGAACGCACTTCACATCGTTTCTCGCGAAATATTCAGAAACAATATTTACGATGTGCGGTCGTCATGTTGTTTGGTTATAAGCAGTCTTGGAACCCACTGTCAAAAATACGTCTCATGGGCAATTTCTGTTTCAAACTTGTGGGTGGATTACAATTAAACTACGATTTCACCTTGAATCCTTCATCCAAGGAATGCAGTAGGTTTTGGGGGGACTTCTAGAGCGACGGGATAATTATATCAATGTTGGTGGAGATTATGTCGAAAAATAGAAACTGTTTTCAAGGCAGTATCTTGCTTAGTATTTTTGAAACAAACGTTTGTGACTTATTTGCTGACTTAATTATGTGCCTTTTATAGTGTCTTCTAATTTTTATTTTCCAATTTTTTTAATCCTGCTCAATTTTTCTCTACTTTAGTGAAATTATTGTTCTCTTACTGTGTGTGACGTCGACAACATTTTACTCACGAAAATTTTTCCAGATTTCTGGTTATAACGTTTCAGAAGGAAGCACCCTTCAGCTTTCCATTTTTCTAACGTTCTCGGAGCGAACCATGATTACAAGGAAATGTGAGAGAGGGAGGCGGGGGGAGCGTCCCCCGCGTCTTAAATTCTCTTTCCTCAGATTAAATTTCATAGACATCGATTATAAAGGACGGTTTCCGTATGGCGATCACGCGACGTACGAACGTGTGAAGTACACCTGCGGCCTTAGGGTTGGTTCTCCCCCCCCAAATCCCCTCCTCCACAGTCACATGTTTGCGCAAAGAGGGGTCTCAAGCCCCCTCGATGCATTAAGATGGTAATGCACGACTTGCCCCTCCGAGAATATAAGGGGGGGGGGGGGAGACTGCGATGCACGTTTGAAGTGCATTGACATCTTATACCCCATTTCGAAGCGGGGGAGATCGTTCAAACGAGGATATGAGGGTTGGTTTGGAGGGAGGGGTCGACGCAGCGCGCCCACTCTTATAGTATTTACTTTGTCATTATCCTCAAGGTGGTCAGCTGTATGTTGAAACCTTCTGGAGATCGATGATGGTGGACGGAATTCACACGTGTACAGACACCAACGAACACAAACTTTCACAGAGCGCAGAGGACGCCAATGCGATCAACGTCTGTACATAACGTTTTGCTATTTGAGGCCTCCTTTCGACGCTACGAACACATAAAACTATTTTTATCCTGTGGATATGCATCCGTACATCACTTACCATGGTTGCCGCTAACTTTATTTTTTCTTTATTATTTAGTTTGACCGCGGTGGTCCAGTCGGTGTCGGCCTTCGTGGCAGAGTGGTTAGTTCAGCGCGCTACGACGCCAGGGATACCGGGTTCGAATCCCGGTTAGGACATGGATGTTTGTGTTTGTCGGGGGATACTACCGCATAGGGGCATTCCTTTTTTAAAAAAAAAGTCGGTAGAGGGTCTGACTGCCAGGTGGAAGACCCGGGTTCGATTCCGAGGGGAATTTTCCCGACCTTCTCCCCGCATATAGCAGCTCTGGGGCTCACCCAGCCTCAAATCAATGGGTACCTGGAGCAACCCTGGGGGATAAAGGCATCCGGAGCGTGGTGCTGATCACCTCCAAAATGGGCGAGATCGAGAATGTGTGGGGCCCCCACATCCCCAAAATGTGCCGACATGGCACTGTGCTATATGCATGGGGAACTTTACCTTTACCTCACCCTTTGTTATGAAGGGTCGCTTTTATGCCACTTTTGGCTACTCGCGACGATGAGGATGAGTGACGACACGATGAAAATGATAAAGGGGCACTCATAAAGATGCCCATGTCCAGGACTGCATTCGAACCCGGGACCCGTCGTAGCGCACTGTGCTAACCACACGTAGGCCGGCCTCTTTACTGTTTGGTGTACACAGGTGATCACTACGTAGAAATTCTAACGAAATGGATGTTCCAAGTCGGAACTTTGGCATCAGAAAACTAAATGCATCATATGGACTGATGCACCAGAATGCATCGATTGATGCACTAAAGTGTGTTTAATGGCTTCTTCAAAGAATCAGATTCACATTTGATGCATTTCGGTGCATTTTTGTATGTCGTGAAAGAAACACCAAAGTGCGTCATTTAATTCAAGTGAGGATCTTTTTCAGTGGAGATGCACTTCAATGCATCAGTTCATGCGTTTTGATGCACCTTGATGAGTTTCGATGCACCTTGATGCGTTTCGATGCACCTTGATGCGTTTCGATGCACCAGAATGCATATTTTTTTATGCTGTATTTAAACGTTTCGTCTGAGCTACAAAAACTCTGTAGCATCGAATGTGAATCTGATTCTTTGAAGAAACCATAAAACACACTTTAGTGCATCAATCGATGCACTCTGTTGCATCAATACATATGATGCATTTAGTTCTCTGAGTGTACCGTGCCATTGTTCAACCAACTAAGCTACTGAGCCATTCCTAGCTTCACCTGATTCTTCGCTGCCGATGTTTTTGTTGCGTGGAATTGTCTCCGTCGGTGCTATTGCAACATGATCAGTTGCTTTTAAAACTCTGTTGACGTCGACGTTGCCTGGTTTCTCCCAACATATGCTAGAGACCAGGGTTCGAGTCCTCGTCAAGCCTGCATTTCTGTCGGACAACACTGTAGATGAATAGGCACGTGGGTGCAGGAACTTTGCTTCCGGTGTGCACCATATCCGGTCACCCCCATCTTTTGCATCTATGCACATACTTCCATAGAAGGATTCCACAGGAAACTGAATTGCCAATGAACGCCGCAACTGGCTGCTAAGGACGCCATAAGACATCTCTCTTTGTTACGTGGTGCGATACAGTAAGTTCAGGACAGTAGGTATAGCTCGACCACAAGGAAAAAACCTTCCGTCAAAAGCGTTCGCGCATCTTCCCTGCCGTTATCGGTGCTCGGGGCAGTGTTGCCAGGTCAGACTTGAAAAAATCGGGAGATTGTTCCTTTGGAAAGCAGAAGATCTGCTACAAAATCCGATGATCTAATAGTAGCGGATGAACGACGTTCTCGGGGGTGGCATAGGCGTGCGCACTGGGTGGCAAGGGGACGTCCACAGATTTTTTTCCAGCGAGGGGGAAACAATGTATTTTTATCAGTCGGATAAACGAGGCATATTACCCCGTAATAATGTTGCCCTCTCAGAAAACACCACTCGAGTTTGAAATTATCACGTTCCTACATCCCTATTATAATAATGGATGTAAATTACTGTGACTCAAATCAACTCATACGTCTGAAATAATAAGTAATTTTATGTCAACATTCATTTTCCAGAAGAGAGGAGGAGAGGGTGGGTGGCGACCATCCTTGCACTTCCTTCTGGAAGGCCATGCCGCTATATAATTTTGTAGAAAATTAAGTATAGAATAGTATATTAAGCATAGAAAATTAAGTATTTTCAAGCCGATGAAAGTTCCAAGCAACTACGGGGGAGGGGGTGCATTATTTTCTTTGTAATTGAACTATGCCGCTTCGTTCTCTAGCAATTTTTTTTTGTTATTAACACTCGCATGCTTTATTCGTCAGTTATGATGCCTCTATGTTGCTGCATTCAATATATAATAGACACACACACACACACACACACACACACACACACACACACACACACACACACACGCACACACACGTATAAAATAATTTGACCACGCTACGAAGTCAGTGTTTCTACTTAGTAAGGCAAGGACGTTTCACTGTGTTTGTGTCACTTTATTCATTTCATCAGTTTTCATTCATCCACATTGTCGTACTTACCCGTAGAGGCACAAAAGCGACGTAAAATAACTAAAATAGAAATAGATTTTCGGGTGAGATAAAATACAACCATCTAAAAATAGTAATGTACATGGACGTCCGCAGGATTTTTTCCAGGCAGGGGCAAGGAAGGTATTTTATTCCAGGGGGGCAAACAAGGAACATTTTCTCCAATAATAGTGTTGTTTCCTCAAAAAACATTGCTTAAATTTCAATGTATCATATTCATGCAATAATTAACACACATTATTGCAGCTGAAATGAAATTATATGTGAAAAATATATAATTTTTGGTTGACTCTCATTTTCCAGGGGGGAGGGGACGGCCTCCCTTGCCGCCCTTCCGGACGGCCATGGTAATGTAGTAATAGCAATAAAATAATAATAATATCCTAGCACAATTGAGTATCGTTTGGCATAATTTCACAGTTTAAACAGCACTTTTCATGGCTGAGTGGAGTTCTACTCAATGTTCAAGTAAGATGAGCAGGAAACTTGTTTTTGAGCAGGGCGTTGGAGGTTCCATAGCAATAGTTCATTAAAGAATTCTCCCGAGAAATCAATAGGTCTGGCAACACTAACGTGAGCCGGGCTGAAGGCTCCTTCCCCCTGTCTTTTTCCCCCACCCGCCAGCGCGATGGGGTCTGCGCAGGTTTCTTTCCTTGTGGTTCCACTATAGCACAGTATTAGACACAGAGGTAAACGTTGGCGTATTCTTCCGACTCCTACTTCTTTCCTTTACCCTCTTTAGTCCACGTTAGTCAAATAGTCTAAACATACTTTGCCTTTTCTTGTTACCTTTGAGAAGTGCTCACCAAATTCTTTGGTTGGATAGGCGGAATAAGACACATACAAAGCAATAGTTCGCTATGCAAACAAGATCATGGCGACAGAGATGCCTTGAGACTGAAGTAGCATACCCTTTCCCCTCAAATAATGCACGTTTCATCAGGAATTTAAAAGAAATTGACCTTAAACTTGTTACAAAATTACTTACAATGACCTCTAAAGTCACTTTACATATTACAACGTATTCTGTAATTTTTCGTAAATGACAAAATAGTAAAGATTACTTGAATATTTCCCTAAATTATGGTGTTTAGTTGCTGAGACCATTAAACTGCTGGTCTATTTTTTTTTACTTTCAAATCCCTGCAATCTCTGTGTACGCCTGTTTCTATCTTTCTCGCTCTTTTTAGCACGGCGAGCTACGACGCCAAGGATCCCGGGTTCAAATCCCTGCGAGGCAGGAAACGACGAAAAATAACCTAATTCAACCAATGAAATCTCTCTCGCTTTACTTGACACAAAGATAGAAAGATTTTCTGCTGCACAGAAGAAGCAAATACGACTAAAAAGTACCTTATAATGCCCATCCAACCATTAGAGCACTCTTTACAGGTAAAATGGGACTCTAACTTTTACTAGTGAGCTAAAGGAGAAGACGGAAGGCAGATAGCTGATGGATGCGCCAACACTTGCTCTCTGCATCTTAGTGGCGACAAGGCCCGTACCCAGGATATTTTTGAGGCAGGGGCCAGATCCGTGTTTATCTGATTATCTCTCTCTCTCTCTCTCTCTCTCTGTGTGTGTGTGTGTGTGTGTGTGTGTATATATATATATATATATATGTGTGTGTGTGGGGGTGTGTGTGTGTGTGTGTGTGTGTGTGTGTGTGCACAGTGTCGGCTATTTGGGGTGACCTGGGGGCAGTTGCCCCCTACTTTATTGCCTCCGTACTATGGAACCTTAATGCTTGTCTACCAAGAGAAAATAACTGTCCTTGACCCCCTCCCCTTCCCCAGTATTTTGCACCCAATCGCCGATACTGGTCAGAAGTATTCGCATAGTTCTGAGTTTCGCAAATTAAAAATGTTTTCAAATTTCCTTAATTTTCTTTTAACAGAACCATTGAACAGCCACGATAATTTTAGGTTTAAAAAATTATATATTTATAAATTAAATTATACGCATTAGCAATTATTATTACAATAAATAATTCTAAATATGAGTTAACCCATAGCTCGCTACTATCCAAAAGAGAGAGATAGATTTTAACCTGGTAGCCAGTAGCGGCGATTGGGTGTCAAAACTGGGGGGGGGGGGGGCAAGGACAATTTAACCATGCCCTCCAATCGTCCCCACTGCTGGTAGCAGTGCATCAATGGTTATAAAACTAAAAGTACTTCTGGAGACTGCCTCTCTACACAACAAACACAATTATTTATGCAAGGACAAAATTGAAATTTTCATAAGTTTGAAAACTCGTCGATGTTATTTTCGTAGCTTTTTATAGAGTCGCATTTAAAATTTCATGGCTCGAGGGGCTGCATGGCTTCCATGGCCCCTCCCCTGGCGACACTGGATGCTCTCATCTCTGTTCTTACTGACCTAGACTGAATGTGTTACTGAAAGGAGAGTTGCCACGTGGCGCCCTTAGCTGATTCTGTACCAGCCATGGTTTCTACTGTAGTTACCTCTGTTTCCTGTAGAAGCTGTCTATGGAAGTAGGTATGATGTGATATTAATTGCCATTTACGATACAAGGCCTTGAGCTGCGTATATCAAACAATATTATGATCTACTACGCCTTCACTGAAACTGCATATGTAGTGCTGTCTCTGCGACAGAGATGCTAAGTCACATAGATCATACGCAATAACAACGGAAACATTTAGGAAAAGCTTCCTATGCCTTCATCACTGATCCATAGCCGTCATTCTCACTGACAGCTTGTATAATCATTTTGCGCTCCCCCCAGATTGCGTGTAAATATGAGCCCAGGGCTTTGATGTTCTCTTCCGTTATACCTCTCCTCCCTAGATACTGCCTGGAATGTCTGCTCAATGCTGTCCCTTGCACACACACGCCCATTTGCGTTGTCTGAGAGGCACTGACCAAACAGATTCATCCAATATGTAGCGTGCAGATGGCGCGACCGTCCGTCCCCTTGAGCTTATGCTGCCTCCCGGCCCCTAGTAGGAACCAGGCTAGTCCACTTCTTTGTTGAGGTGAACGTGTATAACTTCCTCCCCCATCCCACACACATTTTTATCTAGGAGGATGTAATGTACACCAGGTAGAGAGAGTCCTGCAACCTCATCTGGAGGAAAATATGGGAAAGGAGTCTCAAGAACTGATTACTCAAATTCAAGAACTGAAGACAATGACCAATATTAAACAAAAGCGAAAAACAATGTTTTCTGTTTCTAACTAAAAGGAAATTCAACATTTCCGTGTTTAGCATCGTCTTCAAGATCGACCTCAAAAGATGATCCCACCGATCCCAGACCATCATACCGTAATCTTTTCCCTGAGAGTATTTTCGCCCCCAGAGAGATACCGAAGTAGTCCGGACCAAGTGGTCCAGTTGGTAGCGTGTCTGACTGCCATGTAAGAGACGCGGTTTCAATTCCCGGGGTGGCTGTTTTTTTATGGGCGTGTAATCGCTGTACATTCACAAACACAAAAAATAGTCATTTGTAATCACACGAATCAATTTAAATTAATTTAATAGAAAAAACAGTCTGGAATAACAAATGCATTATGATCACATGACTAAAAAAACAGTACATAATCAATCCAATCAGGGATCTCCCTAGTCACTTTAGCATTCTAACCGCCAACAATATGAACACAATAACCCAGACCTTTATTGCGTTTTCATAATCACCATCCCAGCCTCTGGCCCACTTGCTGTGAGCCGCGCGTGTGTGTGTATATGCCAAATCAAAACTCTATTTCTCTCGTCTGTCGATTGTAATGGACGCCGCTTATTAAAAGCCGAAATTAGCTTTTGAGGTTGGGACGGAGAAAAGTAAAAAAATTAGAGAGGGGGAGAGAGTGGGGGAGAGAGTGGTAATTTTCTCCAGCATATGGTATCATTGTAATGACCCACGCAGGATATGAACACACGTGTTCGATCGTTGTTAATGTCACGCGCAGATACAACGGTTGATTTGAATGGATTTTCGTGCGGAGTGACGTATTCATTACCGCGAATGGGTTTTAAATTAAAACAAACAGGCGGTGGGAACGTTAAATAATAATAATAATAAAGAAAATGGCACTCCCCTTCCTCCTTCCCTCCCTTCCGGACATATAGAAGTTTGAATGTTTTGAAATGGCGGGGGAGGGGGCCAATCTCGGAAGAGATAAACTGCTGAACGGAATAAGCGTTGAAAAGGATCTACCACTAAAAGTAAAACAGGAATAGGCGAGAACGGATCGGTCATGAAACATTAAACGCAAAGGAAAGGATCGGGAGGGGAAATTGATTACTGTGTACGCAATAGACGCTATTCAACAACCTGGGCAAGGAACAATAGCGGAAGAAACACCTACAGGCAGGGTTAACTGCGAGAACAACTTGCGCCTACTGTCGGGTCGGAGGAACTATGGCGGGCACATTCTGAACTGGCGGCTGGAAAGCGACGAATCAGTTCGAATTGTGTTCGGCTGTCATCGTGTACTTTCGTGTCCCAAGGTGCAGAACGCGCTCACTGTACCCAACAACCGGCGTTGTTCCTAGATTGTTGTCTCAATGAAGACTATGTTGTTTATAGAACGTTGTCTCAAGGGAGCCGATGTTGTTCATAGAACGGTGTTTCCAGGTAGGCGATGTTGTTCCTAAATTGTTATCTCAAAGAAGACTATGTTGTTCGTAGAACGTTGTCTCAAGGGAGACGATGTTGTTCATAGAACGTTGTCTCATGCAAGCCAATGTTGTTCATAGAACGGTGTCTCAAGGGAGAAGATGTTGTTCCTACATTGTTGTCTCAATGAAGACTATATTGTTCCTAATTTTTGTCTCAATGAAGACTATGTTGTTCATAGAACGTTGTCTCAAGAGAGCCGATGTTGTTCCTAGAACGGTGTCTCCATGGAGACGGTGTTGTTCCTAGATTGTTGTCTCAATGAAGACTACGTTGTTCATAGAACGTTGTCTCAAGGCAGCAGATGTTGCTCCTCGAACGGTGTCTCGAGGGAGACGATGTTGTTCCTAGATTGTTGTCTCAATGAAGACTATATTGTTCCTAGATTGTTGTCTCAATGAAGACTATATTGTTCCTAGATTGTTGTCTCAATGAAGACTACGTTGTTCATAGAACGTTGTCTCAAGGCAGCAGATGTTGCTCCTCGAACGGTGTCTCGAGGGAGACGATGTTGTTCCTAGATTGTTGTCTCAATGAAGACTATATTGTTCCTAGATTGTTATCTCAATGAAGACTATGTTGTTCATAGAACGTTGTCTCATGGGAGCCGATGTTGTTCCTAGAACGGTGTATCAAGGGAGACGATGTTGTTCATAGAATGTTGTCTCAATGGTGACTGTGATGTTTCTAGAACATTCATGTCGTGAGTGAGTTTGCCACACGCTCCCAACATACATATCTCAAAGACGTTTGGCAAGTAGAAATGTCTCCAAATGCCATATGCCAGTAGCATTTGGCATTTAATATGTAGTACTAAGAAGATTAACGCGGAGAAACTAACTTGCACAGTATTAACCCGAGAGGAAGTACTAGTGGAACTGGGAACATACTTTATTTCTATTTGTTCAAAACCTATTACAGAGTTTAAAAATACATAAACCATCATGGGGAAACAGTTTAAACACAGTAATGCACTGGCATTATTGAAACATCATAGCGATAACATTTTATCGCTGTAAACAAAAGTTTTGGTCCTTTTTGAGTCATTCTACACTTTTCTCCAACCATAGGCGTGAGCACAGGGGGACAACTCGGGTAGTTTACCCTCTAATAAGATTTCTTCTGTACCTGGATGTGCCAGTGTCATGGTTAATGTGTTTAAAATTCTTGTATCAACTGAACGAATACAAACGTTGTAGGATAGGATATTTTCTCAAGACTGCAGAAGCTCATACTAATGTGAGACTAACGGTGTTTCATATGCTATCCCATATTTGTAAATACTTGTGCACTCAGTTCGTAAGGGTGTATGTACTGATAGTATGAGCTTAAGCAGAGCCGTGAATTTTGATGACGTTCGACTTTACTTGAAGTAAATATGAGTTTCATATCGGCATCAGACGTGCATATAATTAAGGCTAAAATTACAGTAAATGAGGTTTTCGGAGGGGGGGTCATATTAACAATAGAAACAAATATGCACATTTTTGTACACATTAATACATATTTTGTAAAACAGTGTAATGTTTTCATTCCCGACTCAACTTTCATCAAGACTTTTGCCCACCTCTCCTAATTAAGGGGTGTGCGCTTCAACTACTAGTAACTTTTATCACTAGAGAGTTGGCAACCATTGTGGAGATTGAGACATTATGTTAACTTACATACGAGCAATCCTAGTCAACGCAAACCTTTATGAAAACACAGAAACTCATTATCAAGTATTATCCTGCAGAATCTCCGCTTGCTCTTCTTGCCTAATCCAGAGGGCTCTGCTCTCAGTCGGCTGTAAATATTTACGCACGGACGAACTAAACTCAAGCCTACCAGTTTTCTTCGATTGTTATCAAATATTTAGCGAGTTACCAAGCCATAATGGATCGTTTCGCCATGGCCAGGACGAGGCGAAATTCCCCCATGGATTACACTCGCCTACTCATGTATGACGTCAATATCCGAGGCGATTTAAGAAGAAATATCGGTTAATCGGTTTCACGATATTACGCTGGGCATATCTTTGCGCGTACACGTTATAGATACGCACACACAGTGCAGTGAATACAAGCACAGAGGCCACCAATACAGAAATGGGATATTGTGATATCAAGTACAGGCAAAGAGGAAGAAATATAAAAGAGGGGCAAAGAACACGAGTTTTTAAGTCCATCTTAAAAGGTCTAATCGTGACTGGGCCTACAGCTTAAAGAGATCCAAGTAAGGATTAATCAGCCAATAAGATGAAGTTTAAGTTACAGTACTACATGCAGACCACTTTCGCTCGCACGTACTCATTCGAGTCTCCACACTCGAGCGTTGGTTGGTTCAGTTCGTGTTTTAACTCCATTTTTTGCACAGTAAGGCTATTCGGGACTGGACCTACATTTTAAAGTAAGATCAGAATCACTATGTGCCTCCACCGGATATCGAAACTGGGACATCTTGATTACAATGCGAAGACTCTACCACTGCAGCATCGGCGAGGGCGCCCACTCTCGAGCGTATACAACCCAATATAATTTTTATGTGACAATAATCATAGACAAGTAGTGTAATTGATACTATTATAAACCCGAGAAAGTATGAACCCCCCTCAGGCAGATTTGCCTACACTTAAAACTAGCTCAACATGCCCATATGAGCTTTTTGCTCAAGTGTGGAACTCTGTCTAATCCAAGATTTTTGTAAAAATGCCCTCGGGAATTTCCCGGGAAAGTATGACCCCCCTCAGATTGATTTGCCTACACTTATAAAAGGCACTTCTGTGAGATTGTTGTCCATAAATTTGTTAAAAATATGCCCCTCTTGATATTTTTTTTGGCTACACTTAAAACTAAGCCAAACGTATTAACACACACACACCCACCCACACCCACCCACACCCACCCACACACCCACCCACCCACCCACACACACACACACACACACACACACACACACACACACACACACACACACACATATATTTACTTCCGGTTCACTTCCGGTTTAAGTTCAATTGGGCACCAGGCTCAACTTGTATATCTAGTATTAAGATAATGTAATTCTTCTAGAATTGCTCTGTGACTCTCTCATTTCTTACATCATAAATATATGATTTTTCCCCTATAAGAATAACACTACATATGGTGTCATCGGGGAGTGTATCATGGAATTCACAGATAATTTTAATGTTTGTCCTGTCATTAACCACAACCTGTTTTCTTTTTGAAGTGTTGATGACAAACATGGGTCTCTGTGCTTTGAATTCATCTGGTGTGTAATACATGTCAGTATTGCCAGTAGTGACCCTTTTGTATGCCGTAAATGCTTCATATAATTTAAGAAAATCATCCTTAGACATGTCTAAATTATAATTTTCTCTAGGAAATACCTCATTTCTGCCATTTTTAAGATATATGTTCTTGATGTTGCAGTTATCAAATTTACTTGAATTTTTTTCCTGATTATTGTGTCTTCCAGTCTGAAACAGTACCACTACAAAATCCGGCATGTCATATTGTATACTGGAGAATGAATTTGTAGCATCAAACTCATAATAAGTACCAGCGGCAGGCTTCTGTACACATTGATATGTATAAAATTGTAAAGGAATCTGTTGATTTTTTATTATATCTGCTTTGTATTTAAGAGCATAACTGGCTTCATATTCAACAACTGGGATTCTTAGCTCCATAGTCTGAATAAGGCACTTGCCTTCATCAGGTAGGGTATTGGGCAGAGCTTCCCCTGTAGAGTTTAATGTGCTGTACTTCATCAAAGCATTATTATCATTGGCAGCTCTTCTAAATGTGATTCTTAAACCACCCTTCCACATAATATCTTTGTAATCTGAGAAGAATCCTGGCAACAGGCGCATGGGGAACAGCACTGTGTGGCTCTTAGATAATATTTTATCACCAGCCTCAAATCCACCTATTTTGTAGTATGATGCCTCGGTTTTGGATAATTTTAGTGTGGGCAAAACTGCCGGGTAATGCCGGGATAATCCACTCTGTTTATAACAACACCATGTTTTCTGATCTCAATTTCAGAGAACAGATGCGGCACAAAATTGTCTACCAATCTTATATTTGAATTTGCCGGATAATCTGTTCCATCGAGCTTTACAACATCAAATTTGAAGTATAGATCTGCTCTGTGGGGGTGTATAAAGCCATCCCCTACATCAAGATCAACCTCAATCTCTGTGTTGGGTTGATTTAAATTTGCAAATGTCCTCCTGTTTGGAGGGAATGATTGTAGCTCATAACTCTCAATATTTTCCATTTTTTCTTGTATGTATTTTTATTTAAATATTAATCTCTATGATTGCAGTTGTTGTGGCTCCAGCAAAATCAACTAATTCTTCTTTTTCATTAGTGACCATCAATTCAATGTTATCTATTCTATTATGGCACACAGGAAAATATAATGTTGGGGATGGAGTGTAGATGATTGGCTCCATAAATTCAGAATTAGGTTTAAATGTTGCAATGATGCCAGTTTGTTTGTGAGTGCCTATGCCATTTGATTTGGTGATCATACCCTCGGCCACATTACAGTGAATATTCAGAGTCTCTATGGCTAAGAATTTAGGTATATTAATAGCAGTGTGTTTGATGGCTGGTTCAAGTTTTGAGTTGTTCTCAAAGCCTAACAGCTCTCCTATAGTACCCAGATCCACTGTTTCTGTAGCAGGTACAATCTCTACTTTGTGAGTGACAGAATTTTGAGTTAATACTATACCTCTGGGTAATTGAGCATTTAGAGTGGACAGATTATACTGCCCTGGAGTGATGTCAATTTTTTGATCCCCTACTGCAATTTTGTTGTTGTGGTGTGTAATATTAGGGATCAAGTACATGCCATAAAATGCTCTGAGAGCTATTGTTTTGGGATACACTATATCATCATGTAATTTGAGTTTCAATATTGAATTTTGGCTGGTGAGATGGAATACCCCCATGATGTTTTAAATACCACAGGGCCTTTTGAAAATTTTCAATTGATGGTTTATTTATTTGAGACATATATCTAAGAACAGATAAACACAAATGTCCACAATTAACATCTTTGAAATTTTGAACACGGGCATTATTGTAATAAAGATTAGCTGATTTTAGATATTTTACTAAATTTTCAGGTGGAACACCTCCAAATGAATCAAACACAAATGCCTCATCTTTTAAATATTTAAGATAACAAATCCAGTGAGTGCCCTGATTTTTGTACTTATCCAAATTAACAATGCCACACTCTTTGTTGAGTGGTTGTTCTGGTAAAGAATCAGACACGTACACTCCTCTAAAATTTTTGATGCCCAGTGGCTTGATTAAAGCTTTAATATCTTGGTTTGTAAGCGGCTCTTGTTTTTTTAAACTTATTCATGGCTCTCTTAACACCTTTGCCTTGTTTCTCCATGGCCAGGTTATGGCGCTTCAATTCATCTAATTCTGCCCTATTTTTCTTGGCATCTATTACTGTTTTTGCTATGGCAGCTGATCCCCCAGCCAAGCTCCCAACAGCCCCAAGTGCTGCTAAGATGGCCGGAATAGTAAATATAAATCCACCCACATGTGATTTTTTTCTGGATTGCTGTAATTTTTTTTAATTGGGGGGGGTACTAAGCAATAATATCATACCATGGCCCTTGGCAAGACAAGAGCTTTTTTTCTTGCGCTGCTTTTTGGTTAAAAGACTATCAATAGTTTTAAGAGATTTAAGACCTGCATAAGGTATTTGATACATAACACCCTTGGCCTTCATTCTAGGTTTATTATATATATATTCACAGCCACCACCCCAGTTTTTGTTTGGTGTTCATAGCTATGGTGGTCCCCAATGCTGCTATTCTCTCACTCAAAGAAGCATCTTTGCTTACAAATCTACCAAATGCAGCCTCTTCTAATTTTTTGTCTGCAACATGTCTCTTGTCTAGATCAGAATGTGTGTTGTATGCTATGTCATGGTCTCTACAAGCAGCATGTAGGGGATTAACACCAGGGTCCCCTCTGTTTAATCTATGGTCCAATTTTGTGCCTGGACCACAATACTGATAGCCTGGAATGTGTAGTTCAAATGGCAGCTTGTTTATAATGTCATTAACCAACCCCCGACGCTCAGAAATATTCCAAAATTTAGGTGGTAGAGTATTAATAATTTTTATAAGATATCCAATCCCCTTAGTGTCATTCACTATAAAATTAGACAATTTGGTGCTTATCATGTCCATAATTCCAACCTTTTCATTGTAAAAATTGTGGTTGCCAGCATTTTCCTCCCCAGCTATCACCAATAACCTATCTACAAGTTTCCTGACATCATCAACCCAGACAAATTCTTTAGGCAGGGTGTTGTATTGTTTGATTCCACTGCCTGTCTTGATCTGTGACCATATGGGCTTGATTAAGTTGTTGTATTTTGCTCCACTGCTAGACTTGACTCTTTTTTGTGTGGGATCATTGTTCTGGTATAGAGCATCTGATTTTATTAATATTTCTTTGTAATGCTCATAATCTTGATCTGTATAGCTGCCAGGTCTCTTCCTAGTCATCAGTTCCCACAATCCAGGTGTGCCGGGATATTTAACAAAACCACCTTTTTCTCCAAGATGAGATTCTGAATATACAATTAGATCATCTCCCATAAATGTTACTCTGAAATTGCCAATTCTATGTATGATGCTACCATCACGCTCTGTGTCAGCATATAAGCCAAAGACTTCATCTTTGTTGTCTTTAGGTGTGCTTAAATATTTTTGAGCAAGAAGACCCAATTCAATAGGATCCTGAGTAGCTTCAATTCTTCGAGGAGCAAGAGGACTAGGTGTATGAATACTGGAAAGTGGGGTGATTGGATAATCTAATATGTTCCTAGCAGCTACAGGTACAAGCTCTGTGATCTAATTTTGATTTTGCTCTGTAACAGTTTTGATATTTTTACCTAATTCACTAATAGCATCAATAATAGGCTGTTCTCTTTGTTTGTGTTGTTCATAAATTCCTCGGTTCTGTGATTTCCATCCTTTAAATCTTTTTACAAGATAATCTCTTAATTTAAGATCATCAATGATTGGCCTTTTCATGGTTATTTATATATGTTTCAATGTCTAGAAAATTGTTGATTTTATTTCTGTATTTGCAACTATTGGCTTTTCTTGTCATATCAATTGTGACAAACCCATAACTGTTTTGGTTCCAGCACCTACTGCAAAACTTGGAAAAATCATTGTAGCTCAAGTCCCCACCTACATATTCATCATGTATGTGTTTGAGGTTGGTATGATCTTGATGAAACACACATATAAAATTGCTGTTGTCTCGGATCAGCTGCTTCGGTATTTTTGAAAAAGTCTGTGCCAGGTAGAAGCAATCAATGTTTTTGTGTCGGCCCTGTGTAAAGAAATTTCTAACCTTGTTTTGATTATCCAGTATAATGTCATCAAACACAACAACAGAATTATCGAGACATTCATGAAGTGGCTTAACATCTGATTCAAAAGTGGCAATATCCAGTCCATCATATAGCTTCATCAGCTGCTGATATTTTAATTGTTCCAAGCTCTTAGAGAAGACATACAAGTGCCTGTTTTTCCAGTCTAACCAGTTGGGTGCCAATAAAAAAATATCAATCATTAGTGTAGTTTTACCACAAGCTGATGGCCCAACAATAAGACATCTAATATTATCATGCAGCAACTTGCCATTTCTCTTAATCTGCTGTTCAGGTTCTGGCAGCCTTTTTATAACATCCCAGGTGCTCATATTATCACTTTGTCTGCATCGATCCAGCTGTGTTCTGGGAGTCCTAGCCATTTGACAAGTAACTTGTTGCCTTTTCTGCGGATGATTTTTTCTATGAGATATGTGTCAGGCTGTTTAGTTTTGTTGAGTTCTTCTTCATAGAACCGGCCTTTGAGAATTTCTCCTCGGTGGTCTTTTATTATATATGTGTTAAGGGTCTCAAAACTCTATACTTAATAAACCTATGACAGGTTGTCAAAAATTCTGTATATTAAATCAAATAGATTTGTAATTCAATTTATACAAATCTGCAACATTTTTGTGTTTAAAAAATATGAGCAGCACTGTAACAACACACCCTCAACAACAACAACTCTCACAATACTGGCTGATATGCAATGCAAAATCTCTTTATATAGCCTAAGCACAGACGGCATTGAAAACATCTGAAACAATAAGCCAATCAGAATATAACACATCATCACATTATATCATAACCAACCAATCAGAAAACAACACATGTCTAATAATTTATTGCATAATATTAGGTAATAATTTGTTGCAAAACATGATGCAATATAAATAAACCAGAAATAGGCCACAAGTGGACCGGAAGTAAATATGTGTGGGTGGGTGTGGGTGTGTGTGGGTGTGTATGTGGGTGGGTGTGGGTGGGTGTGGGTGTGTATGTGGGTGTAGGTGTGGTCAAGGTCAAGGTCATCTCAAGGTCAAGGTCAAGGTCATCTCAAGGTCAAGATCATCTCAAGGTCAAGGTCATCTCAAGGTCAAGGTCAATGTGTGTGTGTGTGTGTGTGTGTGTATGTGTGTGTGGGTGTGTGTGGGTGGGTGTGGTTGGGTGTGTGGGTGTTAATACGTTTGGCTTAGTTTTAAGTGTAGCCAAAAAAAAATATCAAGAGGGGCATATTTTTAACAAATTTATGGACAACAATCTCACAGAAGTGCCTTTTATAAGTGTAGGCAAATCAATCTGAGGGGGGTCATACTTTCCCGGGAAATTCCCGAGGGCATTTTTACAAAAATCTTGGATTAGACAGAGTTCCACACTTGAGCAAAAAGCTCATATGGGCATGTTGAGCTAGTTTTAAGTGTAGGCAAATCTGCCTGAGGGGGGTTCATACTTTCTCGGGTTTATAATAGTATCAATTACACTACTTAGACACATACATATAAAATATCCGTCCTGGCAGTTTCAGCTCACAAGCATTTATTTCATTTTCATATATCACTGTATGCTGGTAAGATAAATTTTTAACATGGAGATGGTAACTATGTTTACTTAAGCTTGAATTTCTCTGTCTTTCACCTCGCGATCCATATTACTATACTATGTCCCAGCTAACTGTGGAGCAGGTAAACGAAAATAAGTCTCTGCGCAAGTAGTGTAGTGTTGCCCACGAGACGAGACTTTGGCCTGTCTCGTCTCGTGGAAATGCTGTCTCGTCTCGAAAATATTCGTTTTTCTCATGACACATGGTCAATCTCGTCTCGTCTTGAATTTTTAAAAGCCTGTCCCGTCTCGTCCCGTGGACAACACTAGTGACGTGAGACGGCTTCACCAATGAACGCGTGAGATGAACGGAATTGCGTGGAGTGGGGGAAAGAGACTGCAGTTACCAGCCTATGTGCGGTCTTTCTCCACAGGTAGCTGAGACAGAAGGAAGAAACTCTCAATCCCGTTCGCTATCTAGCGTCATCCGTGCGAACTATTTGGCGCTCGAACGAAATCCTCTTCCTACAGCACTCTAGTTTAAATATTGGAGTAAGTAGCAATTGACACGCTCCTAACGCTCTTTATGAACTCTTCATTGACGATACTGATTTTGAAAATAATGTTAAAAGTTTTTTTTTATAAAATTGTATCTTTCTTAATGTGCTTTATTTTCAAACATAATCTGATCTTAAGTGAACACCTTATACTTTCGTTTTGTTGAACGATGCTTGATATGCTCGAAGAAACAAACACATCTCCGCCGTGACGTCATCGAAGCGAAAGTCACAATATATATAGGGAAAGCCTTGCGAGGGTGTTTGCGTAAGTAAATGAACGCTGGAAGACCCGAGAAAGAAGTGGAAATTCGCAGGAGAATTGTGCTTAATGGAATAAACGCATTCACAGAGAGTCAATATTTCCTGTTTGGTAAAACTCGGCTGCGAAACTTCGTTCCCATGAGCCTCAGCGAGCTGAAAGGGGGGGACGGGGGGAGAGGAAGCGATGCAAAAGCAGGATGCGACGATCGCAGCGCGTTCCGTGGCTCTAGCGGAGAAACGCGGAAGCTGAAAGTAGTCCCTCTCTCTCTCGCGCGCCCCTCTCAACGTTACCAGTTTTCTCAAAGCGCGTATGCGAGAAGTTTCCGTCGACGGAAAGTTGCCTCGGATGTGAGAGAGAGAGAGAATGCGAGGGAAGCAAAGATGGCTTTGACGAAAGTCTCGAAAGTTTATTTCGTCTCGATAGAACGATCGCTGTTCCGCAGGTTTGGGAACTCCATTGTTATTAAAATTGGACCATTTTATTTTTGGTTACGGTGCGGAATCGCTTATCCCCCTCCGGTTTCTATATACGACCAAGAAGAGAGAACGTGTTTCGTCTCTTGCCGAGGGATTCATTTACAGTTCGGTCTCTCTCTGTTCCCTTCTCTCCTGCCTATATTACTCTCACTGAATCTATGTCTCCTTCACACAGGGCTTTGCTTTTCTGCTAATCGCGAAGACGAGAAGGGATGAAATTAATGTTTGTTTAATTGAATTATATTATTTTAAGTCGCTTTTTTACCACTTTTGGCTAATCGCGACGATGAGGATGAGTGATGATATGAAATTGATGATGGGACACTCGCAAAGAACACCCATGTCGAGGCTGGGATTCGAACCTAGGAACCCCTGGCTTCCTAGCGCGCCATGCTAACCATTCCGCCCAGGAGGACAGCGAGATGAAATTGTTGAAAGGATAATTATATACACACACGGACATGGTACATCACGAGCCCCACAGACGATTATACTGGCCAGAGCCTCGTTAGACTGCAAAATGCAGTCCAGGTGTGCGTCTACGTATTTAGGAGTCTGCAGAAAGCGTCACAACGAACACCTCTGGATTTGCAATGTATCTGACATGCGTATGAATTGTGACTTCTTTATTTGTAGAACACTAATTTGCCAATATGCTATCTCACAGAGAAGTAAATTACAGTATTCGTGGTGTTCGCAGAATTTGTGCGAAATTAGGTAAAATACGCAAAAAACTCCAAGAATTGCTTCATTTTCTACATTTACATTATTTCGCGACAGTAGGAATGAATAATTAGTTTAGCATATTTACCCTCTTATAAGCAAATTCTAGGAAACGCAGAATCGACCGATCCAAGCGGTTAAAAGCGCGGGAGGACGGTTAGAACGTGTAGTATCGTGACACTATTGCGAATGGGTGTTGTGTGCATAATGGCTCCTAAGGTGAACCATTTTTGGGAGGGGTACGTAGTTGCACTTTTCCACGAAAAATATTCGGTGTCGAAAATTCGGAAACAGTGCAAAGAACATGGATGTGCCTTGGGTTCGACGACCATCAAGAACATAATCAAGCGGCATAAAAACCACGAGGTTCCAGCTATTCAGTCGCTCACCAGGGGGACAAAGAAGCAAGCGTGCACTGCAGTGACGCCACCTGTGTCTCGGAAGTTGCGTCGAATGGCGCTACAGGAAAACCCCCGACGCAACGTGTGATGATGGCCACGCGTGTGAACCGCATCCTGCGTGAGAAATTAAACCTCCAGAAGGTATTTAAAAGCCGTGGACATTACCTCAGTGAGGCCCATCGGTGTGAGAGAACGACCAACAGCAGGCGGCTCTACGAACGCGATTTATCCGGGGACAAGTGGAAGTTTGTGGCCACACTAGATCAGGCATGGATTTATCTATCAGATTGTAACAAAATTTGAGCCAAAATGCCGTCCAGGTTTCGTCCGTCATTGCAAAGCAACTTCCTCGAAGGGATTTCTGGTTGTCGCGGGATCCACCTATCAAGGCAACTTAACCATTCGTCAGGTCCCAAAAAACTGTAAAATCAACTCTGCGTTCTTTCAGCAGCATATCCTGACCCCAATTTATACAGACGACCTGCCGCGTTTGTATGGAAATGCCGTAAATCAAATCTCTGTGCATATGGATAAGGCCTCATCACATACATCTCGTTCTACACAGAACTTTCTGCAACAGATGGCGACAGACGCCGGCATTCAGGCTATTGCATTTCACGATATATGAGAGTCACCGGATGAGAGTCCCATGGATTTCTGTGGGTTTGGTCTACTGAAACGGGCACTTTCCTCTCGTCGCGTCACCACTCTCAGGGGCCTGTGGAAAGCCTGTCAGGAGGAATGGCAGAAGATTCCACGTCCTGTATTTCGTCGTAGCCTCCTACAGTGGAAGTTACGGTGCAAGGCTATTGCCAAGACACACGGTGATCACATTGAGGCCAACCGATGGTGGTCCCGTGGATTTTCATAAGGTAAGTGCTAGTCCAAAATCGGACACATATACGCGGATCGACCATCTGTTCAAGATAAGAAACAAGTAGAAATAAAAGTCCAATAAATAATATTATTAGCCCACAACATACCACGCAGGGTCGTTAGTTACTTCATGTACACCATTTGTGGTACACCCTGTATAGGCTAAGTAGAGGCAGCTGTTCTTGATCCATGTCCCGTCACCGGTTGCATAGAGCTCCAGGATAATAAAATTGGTCGGCGATGAAATTACAGTGTCATGTCATGGATACCCAACATGGGTAACGATCCGTTACGCCCATAAACCGACGTTAGAGGCATTAAAAATTACGCAGGATGTAGAAAGCGACAGCCGAAAACAAGCCCGCCCTGTCACACAGTCTGACCCAATGTGACACGATTTTGCACTGCTTGATGCAGAAGCTGTTTGGGTTGTCAGAAAAAAATAACATTTAAGGGCTGTAAGGGTGACCCTTCCTAGAGACAGCGAAATGTAACCCTGGAATGCATTTTTGCATACGAGCGAGGCTCTGGCGTCTGGAATTGTGTGTCATTTACTTGTGTATTTGTGATTGTCCTTTCATCAATTTCCCGTTATCGCTGTTCATCCTCATCTTCACGATTTGATAAAAGTGGCAGTAAAGCGAAGTAAAATAAATCGATTCAATCAATCAAATTTTTTTTTAAGCGTTGGTTTTCTGCCACTTTGGCTAATCGCGACGACGAGAATGAGTGATGATCTGATGAAATTTATGAAAGGGCACCCACAAAGAATACCCATGCCCAGGTCGGGATTCGAACCCGGCATGGGCGTTCTCTGTGTTCTGAGATGGAAATCACTCATCCTCATCATAAAGCATTTAAAGCAGAGTTCCCTACAAAAGGCACACAGGATATGTGGAGGTAAGGCTACACGTATTATCGACCTAGGACGAAACGTTGCTTTAATCATCTTGCTTTCAAAGCTTCATCGAGACAATATCATCTCGGTAAACAAGTGGTCAAATCTGCAGCCTTCCTCGGATTAAGAACTTGACCGCCTATAGGTAGGCTTCGTTTGTCACCCTCGTACACATAGTAGGAACTCTTAACGTACCGCAACATAGGTTTCCCTTTCGACAGAATTTCTACTTTGCCCTGTTCTGCCGAGTCCGACTGACGAACATTCTGGCGATTTGGTGGTCGCATTGCATCAGAAAAATCGCGAGTGTGCTGGTCGAGTTTTATGGACAGAATGTAGCGAAATGACAGACAAGAAGTAGGTGCTGAAAAAACTCTTTTTTGAAACACTGGAGAGTGTGATCAATTAAATTTTGATATTTTGGAAGATATTATTTGTATTTGGAGAGGTAAAGTATAAAGCTAAATTTCCCCGCCTTCTCCCCGTGTTTATCACCGTACCATGAGTGATATCTAGGGTGTTCTTGGCCATTTTAGAGGCGATGTGATCAGCACCACGCTCGGGCTGCCTTTACCTCCCAGGGTTGCTGCCAGGTACCCATGGACTTGAGACTAGGTGAGCCCCAGAGCCGCTTTATGCGGGATGGGACAAGGCCGGAAAAATTTCGACCTTAGATCACGCACCCCGGGAATCAAACTTGGCTCTCTCGCGTGGCAGTCAGACGCCATATTGACTAGGTACATCACTGCGGCTCTATATTTTTTGTATATAATTTTATTATTTAAAAATTCTATGGTCTTTGGGAAAAGATTCAAACGCTATTTACTGTTGCTTCCCTTAAAGTCACTGAATTTATTGAAGATAATATTATAATAAAGATGAAGAGGTTTCTCGGAATATCAATGGATTGTGGTTACAATCCTTTCAGATGAGGGTGACGTTAGCTCGCAAAGGCTCGGATGCCTTTTCGGAAATCAATCCATCGATCTCTTCATCTTTCGCCGCCAGGAAAGCTTCAAAAAATATTATGGGCCGTTCAAGTCAATCGGGGACTTTTTTTTTTCCAGGTTTAAATAGACGCCTAGGCTGGAGGTTTTGTATGCCGTAGGAACTGGCAAATGTGTGCTGTTACTGGTAGGCGGCGCTCATTTCCCGCGTTTCTGCATAGATCGTTATTCAAGATGGCGGACAACAGTGTGAATGTCTACATGGAACAGCGTGTTGTGATGAAGTTTTTAGTGAACGAGGACAGAAAACCTGCAGAAATTTACAGAAGACTTCAGGCTCAGTACGGTGATGAGACACTCTGTCGCAGTAAGACATTTGAATGGTGTAAGCGCTTCAAAGATGGCCGTATCTCTATTACTAACGATCCCGGTCGTGGTGGATCACAGCCCACGGCAATCATTCCTGGAAACATTCAGCGCGTGGAGCAGCTGATCCTGGACAATCGTCGCATAACCTGTCGTGAAATTGAAAGGGTGTGTAATCTGTCGTTAGGAACAGTGAACACAATAATTCATGATCATTTGTTGTTCCGAAAAGTGAGTGCACGGTGGGTCCCAAAGCAGCTGTCCGCTTTTGACCGACACAGAAGAGTTGAAGTCTGCAGAGAACTCAAGGACCGCTATGACATGGAAGGCCAGGATTTTCTGAATCGCATCATGACATGTGATGAAACATGGGTTCACCATTTCACTCCAGAATCCAAAAGAGCATCGATGCAGTGGAAGCATACGGAATCACCACCTCCCAAGAAATTTCGAACAGTTGCGTCTGCTGGTAAAGTGATGGCAAGTGTCTTTTCGGATAAACAGGGGATTATTCACGTTGATTTTTTACCCCATGGTGTCACTATCAACAGTGAGTATTACTGCCGTGTTCTGCGTGATGTGCATAAGAGTTTACGGAAGAAACGTCCGGGTTTCATCACAATGGGTGTTCTCTTTTTGCAAGACAATGCACGACCGCATACCGCTCAACACACATTCCAAACATTCCAGGAAATCGGCTGGGAGATATTACCACACCCCCCCTATAGTCCTGACTTAGCGCCAAGTGATTTTCACCTGTTTGGACCCCTGAAGGAATTCCTTGGAGGAAAACATTTCAACACTGATGATGAAGTGAAGAATGCTGTCCTACAATGGTTCCGCCGTAATGATAAATCCTTCTATGCGGAAGCATTCCAGGCGTTAGTTAAACGCTGGGATAAGTGTATAACTGTAGCAGGAGGTTATGTGGAAAAATAAATCCAGTTACCACACTTTGAAGTTTGTTCTTCTATTTTTTTAAAAAAAAAGTCCCCGATTGACTTGAACGACCTAGTATAAGTTTATAAGATTCAGAACAGTGAAGATCCAACATGTATTAGCGATATGCTATCTCCCTGTAATTTAAACCACAGCTTCCTGGCCCGCGTTTATGATAGTTCTTAATTTATGTGTCTCGCATGGTTTACGTTCGAAAACTGAGTCAGTAAGCCTTTTCATGTTCACCTTTTTAACCCAGCCACCGCCATAAGTCAAGTGTAAATAGCGCACGACACTGGACATCTGCCGCATGCATATTTTTTCCCTCTCTTTCTTTTTACACTCTTTATTGCTTTCTTTCTCTCCTTTTTTCTTTTTCTCCCTCCCTTGTCTATCTCTTTCCAGCGAGAAAGAAAGTAGTTGAAAGGAGAGGAAAAGAAAGGGGTAGAAGAGAGAAAAAATGATAATAGAAATGCAGAAAATTTCTTGTCACTAGGGCTGGGCAGTTTCCTGAAGAGTGTGCATTGTGTGTGCGTTTGTCGCACATGCGTGGTGAGTACTTTCCCTGCCACTTGTCGCTTTCATCTGAACGTTCGTGAAGAAAAGTACCCAGTCCTAGTGAAATGCGCAGCTTATTGTGCTACTTCGGTGTGAAAGGTTTCGTTTGTTTCTGAGGGTTCGTTTCCAAGTTGCGTGTGTCGCCGCTCCGATCTCCGAAATCTCCCGTAGAGAAAACGACATAATAAGAAACATATGAAAATATGCCCTGCTGTGGATGTTTGCCCGATTCAGTTCCTCCACGGATGTTACCAAGTTCGAGTCCACAGCAGGGCATGGCGTTTCTTTTTTTCATTTACCTGTTTCAACAGGCCCCCATGACGGAGTGGTTAGCACATCGCGCTACGACGCCAGGGGTCCCGGATTCGAATCCCCGCCTGGACATGGATGTTTCTGTGTGTCCATTTATCTATTTTATCATATCGTCACTCATCCCATCTTTGCAATTAGCCAAAACTGCCACAAAAGCGAAGTAAAATAAAACAAATCAATCAAGCAAGGCACACTCATTTTGACCGTCTAGACTAACCTAACCAGTTGAGAAACGCGACGTTAAGTAGAGAAACACATATATAAACCAGTTTTCACACTTGGTTAGTTCTAAAATAAGGGAACTAGACACATCTATGAAGCTTCCAGTGTGACGTACCTTATTCTTTCCTATTTTTTCCTTTTTCACGGAATAGAAAGAAGAAGGATAAGCCTAGAGAAACTCCTCATCTCCGCTTTCACATATTGATGCGACAGACCTGGAGTGCTTTTGCTCGTAGCCTGCCTACATAATGCGTCGCCTTTGCCGGGAAAGGGGGGTCGGGTGGGGCGGGCATTAAAAATTAATATCTAATTTGATGATGCATTGCGCGCAGAAATGTCTCTGCGAGTTAAGGGCAGAAAGGACGGAGAATTCAGAGAAATTGAAAAATGGATTTGACAGGTTTCGTGCGGAGTAGGAAAGGCACATCTCCGAGCAAGTGCAAATAAACCGTTTTTGTGTAAATGTTTGCATTTGGCTGATTTCGAATCCGAGGTGTGCTTCCTTCCCTAACTCCAGAAGTTATTGCTGTGATGTTTGTTTCGGTTCTAAAAGGTGGCGGTAATTTCCGGCATGAAGTTGGTTGCTTTCGTTTGCATTTGTTTATTAACGAATAACAATATTGCTTTAAAAGAACTTTGATGTTTTATGCGCGAGGTGTGTAATGACCCAAAAATCCGGGAATTATTGGAATCAGGAATTACAAGGAAATCCTGCGTGAAACTCCTGGTCAAGTGGTACAGAATATTTTCTTTACAAGAAAAATGCTCGAACTAAACATTGCAGAACAGAAGAAAGAGAAGCAGCGGTTAGGTGGATTGTTAGCAAACTTCAAGAGCCAATCTCCGTGGCAGAGTGGTTAGCGCAGCGCAATATGACACCAGGGCCACCGCGTTCGATTCCCGACCAGTGGCGAGTCCAGAAATTTTTGATGGGAGGGGAGAATTTCAGAGTCGGGTACCTCACCGAACCTGTAATGGCACTGTTTTATATGAACAATAGCTATATGGGTATTTTACCAGGAGACAACTATGCCCTACGGATTAGATCTTTTAAGGGGTCCAGGACGGAATAGATGGTTACTTGAATTTGAATTTAAAATTTTGGGTGCGTCAGCACTAAGTCTATTTTGCACCCGTCACATTATACGGGGTCCAGCCCCTTATCGGTACACATAACAACTCTAACGTTGCAGAACTAAAATCATAAAATATTAAAATCTTCTGACTTTGTTAAAAGCTGAGGCGGTAAAGGAGCACTCAGCACAAATAAGGACAAAACACAGGACAACACAAACAAAATTATACTGGTCATGGGGCCAGTCGCCAGAGCCTCGTAAGTCTGCAGTCCAGGGTGTACGACGTGGAAGTGAGGTTGACTATTGGGTGCACTACGAGGAAGGAGCACCCCTTACACCCCTAGATGGTTATTATTGTACATTGTTATCCATTGGCGTAACAACATATTGAGGGCTAGGGCATGATCACAATGCAAAGCCCCGATCCGTTTTTTAAAATTTACATATCGATGGAAATTGATACAAAATCTTCAGGCATACGTCAGCAAAGTCATTATCAAATTTAAAAATACCTTATTTTTTCATATTCCAGGCGCACCTTTTTCTCGGTCCTTTGATCTTGAAAATTTAGGTGAACCTTGGATGCAATGGCTATTGATCAGAGTATGAATGCATAAACAGGGGAAGAGAAATACAGGACGCCTGAAATTTTTCACCTGCTGCCTGAATTTTCAAATTCAGTGCTAAAAAATGTTTTCGTTAAAAAATATTTCTAGTTCGATTATGGAAATTTCCATGATTCCGTAGCGTTTCGTCTGACTGGCAGTTCGTCCGAAAGCGAAATTCGTAGAAAAATGCTACAGTTCGTCCGCGACGGTTTAATGAGTTGCGTGAATGAGCCTGGCTGATGAAGAGTCACACCTTGACTAACCGGAGGCACCGGAGGGCGCAAGGCATTGTTGTTCTTATTTGGATAAGTGCTTTCAAGGAGAACACACATATTCGTAAGATGGAGTTTACAACAACCAAAAGGGGTGAACTGAGTTTGATATGTGGTCCTACCAAACGTTTAAGGACACATGCATATTTCATGTACATGCTTCCTGTCCGCAAACTTTTGGTCTCAGGCATACGATTATTTTACAGAGAACTAGTACTTGTGGTGAGAAACATTTGCTGACATTTTCATTAAAATATCACTTTTTTTTAAAAAGGTAAAGTGCTCCCCTGTGCATAGCACCACGCCATGAAGGCGTATAGGGGGTGTGGGGGTAACGCCCCACACTTTCTTGATCCGGTCGTGAGTGGGGGTGATGTGATCAGCATCACGCCCCTGACCGCCTTTACCCCACCAGGGTTTCCCCCAGGTACCCATGTTATTCGACGCTGGGTCGGCGCCGGGGCCGCTTCCATCGTTAGAAAAGTTCCCGGATTTGAACCGGCCGGGGATCGAACCCGGGACCTTTAGCATGGTAGTCGGACGCGTTACCGACTGAGCCACTCTTTGTTTTGAAGTTATTAATTATTTTGTTTTACATAATTGGAGAGAAAATGGCTATTTTTTTTTATATTTGAGGAGATCTGTACAGTACAATATGGGGATGACATTCAAATTTTTTGTTATGGAGAAACACAGATACCTGTAGAATATTTAAAATGTAATAGAGCAACAGAATGTGTTAGGAACATTTCTCACTCCGTTAGAGGATTTGCTGGTGTCTGGTTGCGCAACGTTGTGGTTACTCAAAACAGGGGGGAGTGTGAAGAAGGAAACCAAGTGACAGATAATTGGCATGCATAAGTGCAGTAAGTCTTATAGAGAGATTGCAAGTCAGTTGCGTGTCAGTAAAATGTGTGTGGAACAAGCAGTGAAGAAATTCAAGACGACCGGTAGCTTTGCTGACTTGGCGCGGAGCAGTAGTGAAAGTATGGTGAAAAGTATGGAGAAGAGGGTGAAATTGTGTTTGACAACCCGAGGAGAAGCAAAAGACTATTAAAAACATCCACAACATAAGTTGTGTGCGATACGATGCGATTACATTGTAATTGTATGTGTGTGTGTGTGTTGTGCCAAATACAGAATTCACAAATTTCATAGGGTGTCCTTAAACTTTTGGTAAAACCTGTAATGGGTACAGGTACACAAAGAAGAGGGAGAATTTGTCTTTTGAAGTTGTATGTTGTTGTGTTGCGCGACCATGTCGTGGAAAAGTTGTTACCAACAACAGTGAATTAATTAAAGATGAGAGCCACGAGTGTGTTCCTGATGTGATTATGTACTGAAGAAAGAAGCAGAACATTCAGATGCTAAGATTGTAACAATGGAGCTGAATTTAGAAGGGGTGAAAAGGCAGAAGAAATATGTCTCGATGGACAACCGAATTTTAAGAGCCACTGAAGCAATGGAGCAGCAATTAGGAGACATAGCCAAATTTTTAAGAAATGTCTCCTTCTTTATCCAAATGGATTAAAATACCGTGAGATTATACTTTTTTATTAAGATGTTATCTATATTTATGTCAACTAACTGACAAAGCGACATCTGCTAAAATTGAAGTATATAATTATATCAAGCATTTGTGTAATACATTATAAATGACAACGTGCAAGCTGCAATTTAATTTTGGGAAAATTTAAGGCGGAGTGCGGTAATTCCATGGAGCTGTTAAGCATTTTAAACATTCTAAAAATAACTTAAAATATCCATGGATCATCCGTACGGGTCCATGGCGTCCGTGGGTCCCCTGTCGTTCATGGTGAGTGCTAGGCTATACGGCAGGCCCACCTCTATTTTCATAAAGGCGCCAATTAAAGAGGGCACGCAATCTTGGCTGGCGCTTACAATGGACCTTATCGCACTGTAAATCTAAGCAATGAGCAATAGGTTTTAAAGCTTCATTAAACACTATTAGGATGGTAGCCCTTGGACGAAACGCTACTCGGTCAGATAACAGGAAGCTGTCTGTTCCTGGAATTCGGACGAAACGCAACTCGGACAAAACGTTACTCGGACGAAACGCTACGCCACGATTTCCGTTACTTTTTTAACTAAAATAACTAGAACAGTATGTGTTTTTTAATGTTTGTGTGTTTTCTGTATCACGTGTAACATTACATCATAATAATAAACATGCCATTATATATTTTTTTCCACTGTTGCTAGCCGAATTTTAAAATCTGTTCCGATATGGTAGAGTCGGCCTTATATTAGAATTATTGCATAGTTTTTCATGGTTTTACCAGTTGAGCCTTCTTTAGAAAGGGCACACTTGCGCAAGAATTAATTACTTTTAATTCAATCCAATTGATATATTAAATGTTTTAAGATCATATTTCAAATTGTGTAGCTTTATCTTAGTTAGATTCATAGCTTTCTTAGATCATATTTGCAAATATGAAAAAAGAGCTGGCTCCTGAGCACAGGCGTATGAAGAGGGGGCTAAAGGAGTACAGCCCCCACCGAAATTTTCAGAAAATCGACATTTTCAAATGAAAGCAGTGAATAACTCGGGGAAAAATCAGAGTGGCAAATGCAAAGCCTCCTTAAAATAACCCCCGTCTCAATTTTGAGAGAAAAATTCTAAAGATATGAAATATAGTATTGTGTATGCAACCCCCAAGAAAGCACCTTCACCGTTACAATTCAAGTCCCTCCCGAAAAAGAATCCTGCGTACGCCAGTGCTCCTGGGGAAAAAGGGGCTGCTGTCTGAATTCTAACCCTGTGGGTAAATATACCATGGTATTAGTGTTGTTTTACCGAAGTACAAGTATTAATAAAAAAAATCACCCTTAACGAAATTTTGAAATTTCACAACAAAGTGTCAGTCTATTTTTAGTAGTGAGCTCTGTGATTTGTTCTTATGGTGGTTTTCCTGTAAATAGGTGGTCAGTGAATCAGCTTTTGCAAAGTGCACATCAAACGGACATTGAAATGGAGAGACAGAAGCATTACTCATATGATGCAGCACTTAAACGTAATGTTATTCTGTGTGCTGAGGATTTTGGAAACTGTGAATCCGGTCGACCATTTACCGTAAGTGAAGTGTCCGTGGAGACGTCAACGACAGCAATCTGTCGTCATCATCCTCTCTCTTTTACATGGGAAAAAGTGGTACAGTCTCCATTCTTCCTTTCACTCCTGGATGATCTGGGAGTTAATTCTGCAATAGTAGGGACATATCTGACAATTACTTTGTAAATTCTCTCTTCTTGGCCTTCCCTGCACCAGCATATGGCGGTTCTGTGTTTGATTATTTGGTCTTCGTTTGTGATGATATTATTTTTGTTACATATGTTGCATATTTTAGGTAGTCTTCTCAGATTGTTCCGTCGAAAGAAACTATCGAGTTGTAGATTATGAATATGTGTGGGTTTATAAGAGACATAGGTAGTCTGAATGTGTTCGAACCTATTGCTACCAATTTATAGCCTCAGCTTTTAAAGTTACGTAATCCATGTCATCCTTGCACTTCTCGTAACTTCACACCTAGATATTTAGCTTACTTTACTCTTCTAAGATTTTTCTCTGAGTTTTATCTGTGGGTGTTTATTAGCATTCAGCTTAAGGTGGGTCTTTTGGGTGGCAATCGTCAATTTCGCCGTACGACACAAGTCCTCGAAAGAGTTTATCGCAATGCTGGACTTTCTTTCCCACTCTGTTCTTGAATTACCTTCCATAACAAGTATTACGTGATCTGCAAAGTCTATTGTCTTTTGATCTCAGAAATATATCCAATTTTTTGAAGTGATGGCTTCAAGTTTAGATTCCTCAATTCGGGACCTAGAATGGATCCTTGCGTTGTTGATTTTGAGGCCGTGACGTTAGGCGCCTAATGTGCTTTCCATCTGATATGGTTTGTGGGCAATCTATGTCTCTTAAGGTCTTGAAAAGATGGGACGAACTATCGTTGGTACAGGTAGATGTTAGTTCAAAGCCTCACAACGCCATCAACGTCTCTACCATCTGTGAGGGCCTCTTTTTTTCAGTTGGAAGAGGGACGCAAGGCCATTTGTACCTTACAGCCTTGCGCCGGAGAACCAACTGCAATCGACTTGATATATCGTTTGAATTACACTTGATATAAATGTCGATTGCATCTGTGTATAACAAGATCTCGCTTTCATGTACCCAGCGATCTCTTGTAATACACAATTTTTCCTTTTGAGTCTGCAAATACTGACATGTTTAAATCTAAGGTAATAAAAATTGCACAATCCACTTCAAATACCTATCACTCAACCTAACCTTCAAGAAACACTAAGTTCCTGCTGTATTTTTTTTTTAAATAAGAAAACAAGGCTTAATTATATTACAATTAACCTACAAGCTTAAGGAATTACTTCGCAGACTCAAAAGGAAGAACCGTTATTGGTCTAATATTAGATGCCTACTATCTGCATACCTATATACACATTGGCTATCAAGACTTGCTTCATTACAACCTACATTTGCCTGAAGTGACATGGGAAAATCTCATGGATTACTGTTATTACTGTAATTTTACTGTGACAAGATGGTCAAGTTCACCCCAGCATAACAACAGTGGATGCTGAGCAAACGTAGGACCTTCCCAACCCAGCAATATTCCACAGCAGACGAACTTGTACAGCTCGGAAAACGTCATGTACTATCACACCATAGTATAGGGTCACCAACGCAGAGGCAGGCCCATTGTCCTAGGTGGAACTTCCACGAGGTCTCCTACCAAACGGTAGGGTAAAACCTTATCGGGAGAGATCCTACAGTTTTTCTTGCCATCCGAATAACAAGAATCCATGAGATATAGGGCCGAAACGTATCGTGTAAAGTGCTATTAATTTAGAAAAAAACTGCCTTGGTTGGCAACTATAGTGGAAGCGAGGCATAATCGAGTTACAGCAAGAATCCAAGTTACTTCAGGGAAATCCGGTGTGTTATATTTTGTGGTAACAAAATATAACACACAGGATATAACTAATAGATAAAGTAGCAGATAAAGAGAATAACTATCATTCATTCTGAAGTCTAATCTATTAAGCTGTATACAGCAACGGTGATGGGCTTCTATGAGTTCATTAGGCGCCATCTAACTGAAATCTGGTTGAAAGGCTTTGGCATTCTAAGACCTGTTGGCCACAGGTTTATCTATTTTACTGACAAACACCTTTGAACATACAACGATAGCATTAATAAGGGTCTCTGGTTCGAATGCCAGCCTGGGAATAGCTGTTCTTTGTGACTGTCCCATCATCTTCATCATCGCTAGTACCCAAAAGTGGCAGAGAAGCGAAGTAAAATAAACGAAATCAATGTAGCATTTTTTACACGTCGGTTCGGTGACCGAGTGCGTTAAGAGGACGACAGTAGTGTAAAATAGCATAATATAAACTCGAGAAAGTATGAGCCCCTCTCAGGCAGATTTGGCTACACTTAAAACTAGCTCAAGATGTGCATATGAGCTTATTGCTCAAGTGTGGTAGGTACTCTGTCTAAACCAAGATTTTTGTAAACATGCCCTCGGGAATTTCCCGTGAAAGTATGACCCCCCTCAGATTGATTTGCCTACACTTACAAAAGCTACATCTGTGAGATTGTTGTCCATAAGCTTGTCAAAAATATGCCCCTCTTGATATTGTTATGGCTATACTTAAAACTAGGGCAAAGAGCCACCCACACCCACCCACACCCACCCACACCTACACATATTTACTTCCGGTCCACTTCCGGTTTAAGTTCAATTCGACACCAGGCCCAACTTGCATATCTAGTACTAAGACAATGCATTTTGCAGAGGCTTTCTAGAATTGCTCTGTGACTCTCTCATTTCTTACATCATAAACATATGATTTTTCACCTATAAGAATAACACTACATATGGTGTCATCAGGGAGTGTGTCGTGGAATTCACAGATAATTTTAATGTTTGTCCTGTCATTAACCACAACTTGTTTCCTTTTTGAAGTGTTGATGACAAACATGGGTCTCTGTGCTTTGAATTCATCTGGTGTGTAATACATGTCAGTATTGCCAGTAGTGACCCTTTTGTATGCTGTAAATGCCTCGTATAATTTAAGGAAATCATCCTTGGACATGTTTAAATTATAATTTTCTCTAGGAAACACCTCATTTCTGCCATTTTTAAGATATATGTTCTTGATGTTGCAGCTATCAATTTTACTTGAATTTTTTTCCTGATTATTGTGTCTTCCAGTCTGGAACAGTACCACCACAAAATCTGGTATGTCATATTGTATACTGGAGAATGAGTTTGTAGCATCAAATTCATAATAGCTACCAGTGGCAGGCTTCTGCACACATTGATATGTATAAAATTGTAAAGCCACCTGTGGATTTTTTAGGATATCTGCTTTATATTTAAGAGCATAACTGGCTTCATATTCAACAACTGGAATTCTTAGCTCCATAGTCTGAATAAGGCACTTGCCTTCATCAGGTAGGGTATTAGGCAGAGCATCCCCGGTAGAGTTTAATGTACTGTACCTCATCAAAGCATTATTATCATTGGCAGCTCTTCTAAATGTGATTCTTAAACCGCCCTTCCACATAATATCTTTGTAATCTGAGAAGAATCCTGGCAACAGGCGCATGGGAAACAGCACTGTGTGGCTCTTGGATAATATTTTATCACCAGCCTCAAATCCACCTATTTTGTAGTATGATGCCTCGGTTTTGGATAATTTTAGTGTGGCCAAAGCTGTAGAGGTAATACCATGTTTTCTGATCTCAGAGAACAGATGTGGCACAAAATTGTCTACCAATCTTATATTTGAATTTGCCGGATAATCTGTACCATCGAGCTTTACAACATCAAATTTGATGTATAGATCTGCTCTGTGGGGGTGTATAAAGCCATCCCCTACATCAAGATCAACCTCAATCTCTGTGTTGGGTTGATTTAAATTTGCAAAGGTCCTCCTGTTTGGGGGGAATGATTGTAGCTCATAACTCTCAATATTTTCCATTTTTTTTGTTTGTATTTTTATTTAAATATTAATCTCTATGATAGCAGTTGTTGTGGCTCCAGCAAAATCAACTAATTCTTCTTTTTCATTAGTGACCATCAACTCAATATAATCTATTCTATTATGGCACACAGGAAAATATAATGTTGGGGATGGAGTGTAGATGATTGGCTCCATAAATTCAGAGTTAGGTTTGAATGTTGCAATGATGCCAGTTTGTTTGTGAGTGCCTATGCCATTTGATTTGGTGATCATACCCTCTGCTACATTACAGTGAATATTTAGAGTTTCTATGGCTAAGAATTTAGGTATATTAATAGCAGTGTGTTTAATGGCTGGTTCAAGTTTTGTGTTTTTCTCAAAGCCTAACAGCTCTCCTATAGTACCCAGATCCACTGTTTCTATAGCAGACACAATCTCTACTCTGTGAGTGACAGAATTTTGAGTTAACACTATACCTCTGGGTAACTGAGCATTTAGAGTAGATAGATTATATTGCCCTGGAGTGATGACAATTTTTTGATCACCAACTGCAATTGTGTTGTTGTGGTGTGTAATATTAGGGATCAAGTACATGCCATAAAATGCTCTGAGAGCTATTGTTTTGGGATACACTATATCATCATGTAATCTAAGTTTCAATATTGAATTTTGGCTGGTGAGATGGAATACCCCCATGATGTTTTAAATACCACAAGGCTTTTTGAAAATCTTCAATTGATGGTTTATTTATTTGAGACAGATATCTAAGAACAGATAAACACAGATGTCCACAATTAACATCTTTGAAGTTTTGAACACGGGCATTATTGTAATAAAGATTAGTTGATTTTAGATATTTTACTAAATTTTCAGGTGGAACACCTCCAAATGAATCAAACACAAATGCCTCATTTTTTAAATATTTAAGATAACAGATCCAGTGAGTGCCCTGATTTTTGTACTTATCCAAATTAACTATGCCACACTCTTTGTTGAGTGGTTGTTCTGGCAAAGAATCAGACATGTACACACCTCTAAAATTTTTGATGCCCAGTGGCTTGATTAAAGCTTCAATATCTTGGTTTGTAAGCGGCTCTTGTTTTTTTAAACTTATTCATGGCTCTCTAAACACCTTTGCCTTGTTTTTCCATGGCCAGATTATGGCGCTTTATTTCATCTAATTCTGCCTTATTCTTTTTGGCATCTATTACTGTTTTTGCTATAGCAGCTGATCCCCCAGCCAAGTTCACAACAGCACCAAGTGCTGCTAAGATGGCCGGGATACTAAATATGAAGCCACCCACATGTGATTTTTTTCTAGATTGCTGTAATTTTTTTAATTGAGGGGAACTAAGTAATAATTTCATACCATGGACCTTGGCAAGACAAGAGCTTTTTTTCTTCCGCTGCTTTTTGGTTAAAAGACTATCAATAGTTTTAAGAGATTTAAGACCTGCATAAGGTATCTGATACATAACACCCTTGGCCTTCATCCTAGGTTTATTATATACATATTCTGGGTTTACATAGCTTAATTAAGTGGCTTAAATTTATTTAATTTATCACAACCCCCACCCCAGTTTTTGTTTGGTGTTCATAGCTATGTTGGTCCCCAATGCTGCTATTCTCTCACTTAAAGAAGCATCTTTGTTTACAAATCTACCAAATGCAGCCTCTTCTAATTTCTTGTCTGAAACATGTCGATTATCAAAATCAGAATGTGTATTGTATGCTATGTCATGGTCTCTACAAGCAGCATCTAGGGGATTAACACCAGGGTCCCCTCTGTTTAATCTATGGTCCAATTTTGTGCCTGGACCACAATACTGATAGCCTGGAATGTGTAGTTCAAATGGCAGCTTGTTTATGATGTCATTAACCAGCCCACGACCCTCAGAGATATTCCAAAATTTAGATGGTAGAGTATTAATAATTTTTATAAGATATCCAATGCCCTTCGTGTCATTCACTATAAAATTAGACAATTTGGTGCTTATCATGTCCATAATTCCAACCTTTTCATTGTAAAAATTGTGGTTGCCAGCATTTTCCTCCCCAGCTATCACCAGCAACATATCTACAAGTTTCCTGACATCATCAACCCACACAAATTCTTCAGGCAGGGTGTTGTATTGTTTGATTCCACTACCTGTCTTGATCTGTGACCATATGGGCTTGATTAAGTTGTTGTATTTTGCTCCACTGCTAGACTTGACTCTTTTTTGTGTGGGATCATTGTTCTGGTATAGAGCATCTGATTTTATTAATATTTCTTTGTAATGCTCATAATCTTGATCTGTATAGCTGCCAGGTCTCTTCCTAGACATCAGTTCCCACAATCCAGGTGTGCCAGGGTACTTAACAAAAGCACCTCTTTCTCCAAGATGAGATTCTGAATATACAATCAGATCATCTCCCATAAATGTTACTCTGAAATTGCCAATTCTATGTATGATGCTACCATCACGCTCTGTGTCAGCACATAATCCAAAGACCTCATCTTTGTTGTCTTTAGGTGTGCTTAAATATTTTTGAGCAAGAAGACCCAATTCAATAGGATCCTGAGTAGCTTCAATTCTTCGAGGGGCAACAGGACTAGGTGTATGAATACTGGAAAGTGGGGTGATTGGATAATCTAATATGTTCCTAGCAGCTACAGGTACAAGCTCTGTGATCAAATTTTGATTTTGCTCTGTAACAGTTTTGATATTTTTACCTAATTCACTAATAGCATCAATAATAGGCTGTTCTGTTTGCTTGTGTTGTTCATAGATTCCTCGGTTCTCTGATTTCCATCCTTTAAATCTTTTTACAAGATAATCTCTTTAATTAAGATCATCAATAATTGGCCTTTTCATGGTTATTTATATATGTTTCAATGTCAGACATAATTATAAGAGACTGCCAGTGGTTACAAAAGGCATAGATGATTTATGGCAGTGTGACTTGGTTGAGATGGCAAGTGGACAGCTGAAAAACTTAGACAAGATCAACAAGGGCTACAAGTATCTACTCACTGTCATAGTCACATTTTCAAAATTTGCCTGGGCTGTGCCACTCAAATCCAAGACTGGAAAATGTGTTACAGAAGCCTTCAGGACAATCATCAATCAGAGTGGAAGATCACCGCGCTATTTGCAAACAGATAATGGCAAAGAATTCTATAATTCTGTGTTCCAACAATTTATTAAAAGCCAGTAAAGACAACATTACTCGAGTTACAGTGATCTCAAGGCCTCTATTGTAGAAAGATTCAACAAAACCCTAAAAAATCATATGTATAAACAATTTACCCTCCAAGGTAATTATAAATGGCTTAATATTCATCCAGAACTTTTAGATAGATATAACAACTCGGTCCATTCCACAATCAACATGAAGCCCTGTGAGGTAACTTCATCTGATGAGCAAAAATTGATCAGTACTGTTTATTATCCTAGATACCAGCCAACAACAAAAAAAGCCAAATACAAGATAGGTGATCAAGTAAGAATCAGCAAATATAAGCACTTATTCAAAAGAGGCTTTACCAGAAACTGGAGCACTGAATTATTTACAGTGGTTCAAGTTTAACCTGGGACCCGATACACATATATAATAAAAGATCACCGAGGAGAAATTCTCAAAGACAGGTTTTATGAAGAAGAACTCAGCAAAACTAAGCAGCCTGACACATATCTCATAGAAAAAATCATCCGCAGAAAAGGCATAAAGATACTTGTCAAATGGCTAGGACTTCCAGAACACAGCTGGATCGAGGCAGACAAAGTGATACTATGAACACCTGGGATGTTATAAAGAGACTGCCAGAGCCTGAACAGCAGAATAAGAGAAATGGCAAGCTGCTGCCTGATAATATTAGATGTCTTATTGTTGGGCCATCGGCTTGTGGTAAAACTACACTAATGATTGATAATTTTTTATTGGCACCCAACTGGTTAGACTGGAAAAACAGACACTTGTATGTCTTCTCTAAGAGCTTGGAACAATTAAAATATCAGCAGCTGATGAAGCTATATGATGGACTGGATATAGCCACTTTTGAACCAGATGTTAAGCCACTCCATGAATGTCTCGATAATTCTGTTGTTGTGTTTGATGACATTATACTGGATAATCAAAACAAGGTTAGAAATTTTTTTACACAGGGCCGACACAAAAACATAGATTGCTTCTACCTGGCACAGACTTTTTCTAAAATTCCAAAGCAGCTGATCCGAGACAACAGCAATTTTATATGTGTGTTTCATCAAGATCATACCAACCTCAAACACATACATGATGAATATGTAGGTGGGGACTTGAGCTACAATGATTTTTCCAAGTTTTGCAGTAGGTGCTGGAACCAGGACAACTATGGGTTTGTCACAATTGATATGACAAGGAAGCCCAATAGTGGCAAATACAGAAACAAAATCAACAATTTTCTAGACATTGAAACATATATAAATAACCATGAAAAGGCCAATTATTGATGATCTTAAATATAGAGATTATCTTGTAAAAAGATTTAAAGGATGGAAATCAGAGAACCGAGGAATCTATGAACAACACAAGCAAACAGAACAGCCTATTATTGATGCTATTAGTGAATTAGGTAAAAATATCAAAACTGTTACAGAGCAAAATCAAAATTTGATCACAGAGCTTGTACCTGTAGCTGCTAGGAACATATTAGATTATCCAATCACCCCACTTTCTAGTATTCATACACCTAGTCCTGTTGCCCCTCGAAGAATTGAAGCTACTCAGGATCCTATTGAATTGGGTCTTCTTGCTCAAAAATATTTAAGCACACCTAAAGACAACAAAGATGAGGTCTTTGGATTATGTGCTGACACAGAGCGTGATGGTAGCATCATACATAGAATTGGCAATTTCAGAGTAACATTTATGGGAGATGATCTGATTGTATATTCAGAATCTCATCTTGGAGAAAGAGGTGCTTTTGTTAAGTACCCTGGCACACCTGGATTGTGGGAACTGATGTCTAGGAAGAGACCTGGCAGCTATACAGATCAAGATTATGAGCATTACAAAGAAATATTAATAAAATCAGATGCTCTATACCAGAACAATGATCCCACACAAAAAGGAGTCAAGTCTAGCAGTGGAGCAAAATACAACTTAATCAAGCCCATATGGTCACAGATCAAGACAGGTAGTGGAATCAAACAATACAACACCCTGCCTAAAGAATTTGTGTGGGTTGATGATGTCAGGAAACTTGTAGATATGTTGCTGGTGATAGCTGGGGAGGAAAATGCTGGCAACCACAATTTTTACAATGAAAAGGTTGGAATTATGGACATGATAAGCACCAAATTGTCTAATTTTATAGTGAATGACACGAAGGGCATTGGATATCTTATAAAAATTATTAATACTCTACCACCTAAATTTTGGAATATCTCTGAGGGTCGTGGGCTGGTTAATGACATCATAAACAAGCTGCCATTTGTACTACACATTCCAGGCTATCAGTATTGTGGTCCAGGCACAAAATTGGACCATAGATTAAACAGAGGGGACCCTGGTGTTAATACCCTAGATGCTGCTTGTAGAGACCATGACATAGCATACAATACACATTCTGATTTTGATAATCGACATGTTTCAGACAAGAAATTAGAAGAGGCTGCATTTGGTAGATTTGTAAACAAAGATGCTTCTTTTAAGTGAGAGAATAGCAGCATTGGGGACCAACATAGCTATGAACACCAAACAAAAACTGGGGTGGGGGTTGTGATAAATTAAATAAATTTAAGCCACTTAATTAAGCTATGTAAACCCAGAATATGTATATAATAAACCTAGGATGAAGGCCAAGGGTGTTATGTATCAGATACCTTATGCAGGTCTTAAATCTCTTAAAACTATTGATAGTCTTTTAACCAAAAAGCAGCGGAAGAAAAAAAGCTCTCGTCTTGCCAAGGTCCATGGTATGAAATTATTACTTAGTTCCCCTCAATTAAAAAAATTACAGCAATCTAGAAAAAAATCACATGTGGGTGGCTTCATATTTAGTATCCCGGCCATCCTAGCAGCACTTGGTGCTGTTGTGAACTTGGCTGGGGGATCAGCTGCTATAGCAAAAACAGTAATAGATGCCAAAAAGAATAAGGCAGAATTAGATGAAATAAAGCGCCATAATCTGGCCATGGAAAAACAAGGCAAAGGTGTTAAGAGAGCCATGAATAAGTTTAAAAAAAACAAGAGCCGCTTACAAACCAAGATATTGAAGCTTTAATCAAGCCACTGGGCATCAAAAATTTTAGAGGTGTGTACATGTCTGATTCTTTGCCAGAACAACCACTCAACAAAGAGTGTGGCATAGTTAATTTGGATAAGTACAAAAATCAGGGCACTCACTGGATCTGTTATCTTAAATATTTAAAAAATGAGGCATTTGTGTTTGATTCATTTGGAGGTGTTCCACCTGAAAATTTAGTAAAATATCTAAAATCAACTAATCTTTATTACAATAATGCCCGTGTTCAAAACTTCAAAGATGTTAATTGTGGACATCTGTGTTTATCTGTTCTTAGATATCTGTCTCAAATAAATAAACCATCTATTGAAGATTTTCAAAAAGCCTTGTGGTATTTAAAACATCATGGGGGTATTCCATCTCACCAGCCAAAATTCAATATTGAAACTTAGATTACATGATGATATAGTGTATCCCAAAACAATAGCTCTCAGAGCATTTTATGGCATGTACTTGATCCCTAATATTACACACCACAACAACACAATTGCAGTTGGTGATCAAAAAATTGTCATCACTCCAGAGCAATATAATCTATCTACTCTAAATGCTCAGTTACCCAGAGGTATAGTGTTAACTCAAAATTCTGTCACTCACAGAGTAGAGATTGTGTCTGCTATAGAAACAGTGGATCTGGGTACTATAGGAGAGCTGTTAGGCTTTGAGAACAACACAAAACTTGAACCAGCCATTAAACACACTGCTATTAATATACCTAAATTCTTAGCCATAGAAACTCTAAATATTCACTGTAATGTAGCAGAGGGTATGATCACCAAATCAAATGGCATAGGCACTCACAAACAAACTGGCATCATTGCAACATTCAAACCTAACTCTGAATTTATGGAGCCAATCATCTACACTCCATCCCCAACATTATATTTTCCTGTGTGCCATAATAGAATAGATTATATTGAGTTGATGGTCACTAATGAAAAAGAAGAATTAGTTGATTTTGCTGGAGCCACAACAACTGCTATCATAGAGATTAATATTTAAATAAAAATACAAACAAAAAAAATGGAAAATATTGAGAGTTATGAGCTACAATCATTCCCCCCAAACAGGAGGACCTTTGCAAATTTAAATCAACCCAACACAGAGATTGAGGTTGATCTTGATGTAGGGGATGGCTTTATACACCCCCACAGAGCAGATCTATACATCAAATTTGATGTTGTAAAGCTCGATGGTACAGATTATCCGGCAAATTCAAATATAAGATTGGTAGACAATTTTGTGCCACATCTGTTCTCTGAGATCAGAAAACATGGTGTTGTTATAAACAGAGTAGATTACCCTGGTATTACCTCTACAGCTTTGGCCACACTAAAATTATCCAAAACCGAGGCATCATACTACAAAATAGGTGGATTTGAGGCTGGTGATAAAATATTATCCAAGAGCCACACAGTGCTGTTTCCCATGCGCCTGTTGCCAGGATTCTTCTCAGATTACAAAGATATTATGTGGAAGGGCGGTTTAAGAATCGCATTTAGAAGAGCTGCCAATGATAATAATGCTTTGATGAGGTACAGTACATTAAACTCTACCGGGGATGCTCTGCCTAATACCCTACCTGATGAAGGCAAGTGCCTTATTCAGACTATGGAGCTAAGAATTCCAGTTGTTGAATATGAAGCCAGTTATGCTCTTAAATATAAAGCAGATATCCTAAAAAATCCACAGGTGGCTTTACAATTTTATACATATCAATGTGTGCAGAAGCCTGCCACTGGTAGCTATTATGAATTTGATGCTACAAACTCATTCTCCAGTATACAATATGACATGCCAGATTTTGTGGTGGTACTGTTTCAGACTGGAAGACACAATAATCAGGAAAAAAATTCAAGTAAAATTGATAGCTGCAACATCAAGAACATATATCTTAAAAATGGCAGAAATGAGGTGTTTCCTAGAGAAAATTATAATTTAAACATGTCCAAGGATGATTTCCTTAAATTATACGAGGCATTTACAGCATACAAAAGGGTCACTACTGGCAATACTGACATGTATTACACACCAGATGAATTCAAAGCACAGAGACCCATGTTTGTCATCAACACTTCAAAAAGGAAACAAGTTGTGGTTAATGACAGGACAAACATTAAAATTATCTGTGAATTCCACGATACACTCCCTGATGACACCATATGTAGTGTTATTCTTATAGGTGAAAAATCATATGTTTATGATGTAAGAAATGAGAGAGTCACAGAGCAATTCTAGAAAGCCTCTGCAAAATGCATTGTCTTAGTACTAGATATGCAAGTTGGGCCTGGTGTCCAATTGAACTTAAACCGGAAGTGGACCGGAAGTAAATATGTGTAGGTGTGGGTGGGTGTGGGTGGGTGTGGGTGGCTCTTTGCCCTAGTTTTAAGTATAGCCATAACAATATCAAGAGGGGCATATTTTTGACAAGCTTATGGACAACAATCTCACAGGTGTAGCTTTTGTAAGTGTAGGCAAATCAATCTGAGGGGGGTCATACTTTCACGGGAAATTCCCGAGGGCATTTTTACAAAAATCTTGGTTTAGACAGAGTACCACACTTGAGCAATAAGCTCATATGCACATCTTGAGCTAGTTTTAAGTGTAGCCAAATCTGCCTGAGAGGGGCTCATACTTTCTCGAGTTTATATTATGGTATTTTACACTACTGACGACTTTCGATCTTGCCACAGGAATTCCCGCGTTCTAGTCGCAATCTGGGCATGGGTGGTATCCTTGTAAGTGTCCTACCTTCAAAATAATCACATCATCACTAAATTCGCATCGTTGCTATTAGCCAGAAATTACAGAAAAGGAACTGAAAATAATAAAATTAAAAAATAACTTACGTACTATAATGCATCAGCCAGCATCTCTCCACTTTTGAAAGGAAATTCGATGTTGAAGCTTTAGTACAATATAATTCTTATGCATGTCTGGTCGTCAGCTTTTGGATGTAGTTTCATAGCTACTGTAAGGAGCTTCAACAATGAACAATGACTGTTGCATGTTAAACATTGTTGTGCAGTTTTGTGTTAGGTCACGTTCACTTACAAAATAATCTAGAATGTAAATGAAGAAGTTTCGAACTTAAAGAAAGTAAACATTGAAACTGAATGTGAGGTTAGTAAATCTCTGGGCTTGGCTAATTGTACTTTTTTTTTTAATATAGCCATTTTGAAATCGTTGCTCTTAACCTGTATCAGTTCATTTCGTCGATAATTATTGTGAATCTCATTTTATTGTGTACGTCTGAAATGTTCTTGTGGTAATTGGTCATATTTCGAAAGAAATTTCACCAAATAGGCTACGTGAAGTTTCCTTAATTTTCTGTTGTTTCCGCTGTGTATAATGTTTCTCGATGTTCTCGAATCGCTAAGTTATGAGAAATCAAAAATTGTGTTTACGCTTATCAACCTTTGTAAGAGAACGTTTCATTGTTGTTGTTTGGCTTCCTGAATAGTATAAAGTCAGACGGCTACCACATTCTCTGCAGTGGTCTCAGGTCCGATTACCTTTTAAGACACCTTGTAGACTCGTTCTGATCCAAATTTAAACTGTAGGTCCAGTTTCGATTAGCCTATCAAGAGCATACAGTGGCGAGCCTGTTAAGCGTGGTGATAGAAATACAGAACGAATGAGTCTTGAATATTATTAGGCATAAAAACATGGCAGTTGAGAGGGGGGATCGCCCCTTTTGCCCTCCCCGTTTATCCGCGTCTGTTCCCGACCATGGGTGTTTTTGCAAGTATCGCTTCATCACTCACCCTCTTATTCGCGATTATCCAAAAGAGGCAGAAAAGCGAAGTAAAATAAATCAACTGTCTGTGTGTGTGTGGGGAGGAACAATAAAGCACTGTGGCTTTAGGTGCTCCTTCATAAATTCCATTTGTCATGATGCAACATTCACAAAGGAACGCGCACAGCTTCATCATCAATTTCACGTGAGCACCATTCATTCTCATCGTCGCGATTACCAAAAAGGGGCTGGAAAGAAACTCACATAACTAGTTTTGCTGCGATCGTGCACGTACACGCCATTAACGCTTTAGAACGTTCACCTAAATTCACGAGATCACAATCATTTACAATCTCTCTGAACATCAGGTTATAAGAGACATCCCGTGCAGACGGCGAAATTACAAACAGTATAACGTGAAAGCGTCGTTGATAGCCATCAAATTGTGGAAATGAGCAAGAGCTTACTACAGGCGAAGGCTTCAGCTATATTGATGAGTAAATTTACAGTTATATGGTGGCTTAAAACCACACATGGATGTTTGAAACATTAATTAATGTGCGTCAAATGGCCTGTTGCCCCTCTCCCCTCGCCCGGAATCGTATGGCGAAAGAACCGTTGATGATTTTCAACAGGATCCACTTCCGGGTAATAGGTTCAATGCCGCAGATTAGAACTCGCTAATGAAACCTGGGTTCCTTTACCTGCGTAAATATTTTAATCATCGGGGTCTGCGGTTGAAAGCTTGATGCGAATATAAAGCGGTCATAATTTTACCTGTGTGAGTTTAATCCTTCCAACAGACGATGAATTTCATGCACTATGTCCGTTCTTTTATTTTTTATTTTTTACTTTTCCGTCTATGTACAGGGTGTTTGTCGAGTGTTTGTGTCATTTTGTGCAACCGTATCCAGATCCTAAAGTTGGTGCTTTGTTTGAGGGATCTCGACAGAATTGTGTATTACGCCATTGCTTTTAATAAAGAGGACTGAAGTTCGATTCACGGTAAAAGTTCATGATTCGGATCGCATCTTAACCTCTAGTTAAAGGCGGTTAAAGGGAATGCTAGCACAGTGTTCTTGATCATTTATTGAACTTAAGTTCGCAAGTAATGTGGCGAGGATTGGTCAGGGACTCTGGTTTGATTTAATTTGATCATTTTACGTCGCTTTACGACCACTTTTTTGGCTAATCGTTACGATTAGGATGAATGTAATAAGACTCAATCCATGAGGCGACAATTACAAAACACACATGGATAGGAATCAACACAAGCCATGCAGAAAATTATTCTGGCTGTGGGTTCAAACGCCAGAGCCTTATTAATCTGCAACAGTTCAGTTCCTGAGTGTACTACTGTAATGTGAGGCAATGCCTTCACAAAAGCTTACCAGGGGCTCTGGTCGAATGCTACGGTGGAACCTTTAACAAATCCCATGTCCATTGCATTGCCATCTTACATTGTTTCTCTTATCTTGCATTGGCGCTGTGGTATCGTCGTCACCTTGTAATCAAGGGGTCCCGGGTTCGATAATTGGTGAAGGCACATAGTGGTTCGGATCCCACTTTAAACTGTAGGTTCAATTCCAATTAGCCTTACTGTGTATAAAGTGGACTTAAAACACCAAATCAATCAATTAATCCTGTCCCTGTAATAGAGTCCCGTAAAAATTTTAGTTATGATTTGTCTATCCAATGGAACCTAGTAGAATACATGTAGGAGAGTCAGGAAAACTTGGGTAGACATCACCATATTCTGGACCGGGTGTTTTAGATGCAATTTTCCAAAATGGCCGACAGCGACAATATATTGCTTTTATTTCCGCTATTGAAATCATAATTTTGGTGTCTAAATATATGTTTTGAAGGGTGAGGAATCGAATAAAATGGTTCCCGAAGTTGTCTGATTGTTATTTATTTCCGAAAATCTGTTTTTTTTTTCCGAAAAATGTCTACTGGACTCTATTACAGGGACAAGAGTATAATTTTGGTTTCATTTATTATACAATTAAACTGTATGTTTAGAGCGATAAAGCTGTCAGAACTGAATTATATAATTCAAAATTCTAATAATAGTTTCTGTTATTTACATGTTAACTACCATTAATTAAAAAATGGATGAGCAAAGACGGATACCGATAGGAACTAAACTGGCAGATGTTCAACAGGAAGAACAAAATATATTGTTTAATGTGTAGAAGTGCATTATTTGTTAGACTGTGGACACTAACAAGACAGTTACCACAGTTAATGGTAGAAAAAGAATTCACAAAGCAGCCGACATAAAATATGACGTAGTGGCGAAAACACTGAAAAGTGTGGCGGGTGAAGAAGTCTTTGTGTATCATGTGACAAACCAGTGCTATAAAACGTATACTTTAAAAAAATCTCTTGATAAAATATTGGTCGAGAAGGATATAACGGTATGTGAAGAACCTGACAGCAATGAAAATGAAACTGCACAAACTTCAATTAAAACAAGGTCAACAATTTCGCCACGAGAGCCTCCTTCGTAATTTGTACACCCAACACACATCCGATGTATTGTTTGTGGTCATCAAAGTCACAATGGTATGCGGAATAAGTTTCGTATAAGTGAATCTGAACGAGCACAATATTTTTTTATCTGCAGCAATCTATTTCCAAGATGGCGTTTATACTCGTGTGGCAGATCTGGAATCAGATACTCAAGTGTTTGGTGCACACTTACTGTACCATAAGGCATGTTTTGAAGCATATGTAATGAAATATGAATATGCTATGAAAAATGTAAAATAACAGAAAACCATATCAGCCAAAGTTGAAGCATTTGAAGAAGAAAATGAAATTATTGGCCCTAAGTTGAAAGAAGGATATGACTTCACACTAACGGAAATCCGTGATCTGATCAATGAATTGGCTGGTGAAAATATAATTAGAAACAATGAAGTTCAATTGAGACTGCAAAAACATTATGGGGAGGAGATAAGCTTCAGTTCTTCTGATAGAAAAAACGAGCCCTTGATGTTTTTTTCAGCAAATCTAGGGATTGATGAAATAGTCAAACTTATGCGGAAAGTACATAACATCAAATCAGCTGCATGGGATATCACAGAGGTTCAAAGAAAGTTGATGAAATGATAAAATTCTTGTCTGTGTTTTTAAATATTAATAAAGACCTGCTGTTATCAACTACAAATGAAGACTATTCCAATTTAGATCAATCCGAACTTGATACACAAGACAATGATGAAGAAAATTACGGTGAACATGGTGCAACCGTTAATGAAAGGAAAATATGTGTATCTGCAAAGAGAATGTTCCAAATACTGTATTACTCTCTTCATCACGGCAAGAAACAAACGCCTCTGCATCTCATGGTCGGTCATGTCGTATATGATAAGTGCAAAAGTAGACTTAATTACCTGGATGAACAGAGCATTAGTGTCCGTGAGCTACAACGAAGTGTTACGTAAAAGACAGCTATTGGCAGCATATGCTATACAAGCAAGTGGAAATGGGAACACACCTTTACCAAGCCATTTTGATACTAACAGCTTCACTGATAATTTTGATCATCAAGATTGTTCAAGTATATCTGGTACTCATGATGCGCATGACACAGTCAGTGCTCTTCAAATTGAATTATCAGGAAACTTGAGTTCCAAGATGTTAATGTTTGTGAATGCAGTATTTGAATTCCGGAGGTAAAATAGTCCCCCGTTCGGATCTCCGGGTGGGGACTACTTTGGGAGGTCCCTGGACTAAGGATAAGATCTTCATTAGGAATAAGGATATTAAATTAGGCACCTGGAATGTTCTGAGCCTTTACCGGCCTGGGGCATTTCAGTGTACAGTTAATGAGATAGTGAAGTATAAATTAGATGTAGTAGCTGTCCAGGAAGTTAGGTGGCCAGGAGAAGGGAATTGTAAAACTAAAAATTATACTTTTTTCTATGGTGGTACTGAAAATCATAATTTTGGAACAGGCTTTTTCATAAATAATAGAATTATCTCGGCTCTTAAAACAGTAGAATTTATTAATGATAGGATATCATATGCAGTTTTACAGGGTAGGTGGTGTAAAATTATTTTAATAAACATACATGCACCAACGGAAGATAAAGATGATAATAATAAAGATGATTTTTATACAGAGTTAGAACAGGTCTTTGATAAATTTTCTCAGTATGATATGAAAATTCTGTTAGGTGACTGTAATGCACAGATTGGCAAAGAAGAGACATTTAAACCCACGATTGGTAAAGAAAGTCTTCATGAATTAAGTAATGATAATGGTATAAGATTGATTACTTTTGCAACCTCAAAGAATTTAATTGTGAAAAGTACCACTTTTAAACATAAAGATATCCATAAATATACCTGGTCTTCTCCAGATGGTAAAACTCATAATCAGATAGATCATATTCTCATTGATAAGAGAAGGCATACTAGTATAATTGACGTTCGTACACATAGAGGTGCTGACTGTGCCAGTGACCATTATTTAGTAATTGCTAAATTAAGAGAAAGACTCTCAGTGATAAATCATAAGCAACAAAATCTAAAAGTTATAACATTTGATACAGGGAAGTTTGTTGATGAAAGAATTAAGAAAGATTACCAAATTAAACTGTCAAATAGATTTGATGTTTTGCAGGATTTAAATGATGATGAAAATATAAATGAAACAGACGTAAATAAGAATTGGGAGCACATACGTAATGCAATAGAATCAGCAGCTAAAGAAAGTATAGGATACCATAAACCAAGAAAAAGTAAGCCATGGTTTGATAATGAATGTCATAATCTAATAGAAATAAGAAATCAGGCTAGACTTAGGTGGTTAAATAACTCGGATGATACAAATCTAAGCAATTATAATAGAATAAAGCGAGAAGTTAACCGCACGTTTAGAAGTAAAAAAAGAGATTACTTGAAAAGCAAAATTGACGAAATTGAAACAAACAGCAAAAATAAAAATATCAGAGATTTATATAAAGGTGTAAATGAATTTAGAAAGGGGTGGCAACCTAAAGTAAACTTGATAAAAGATAAAGACGGTGATTTTCTAGCTGACCCATGCGATATTCTAAATAGATGGAAGAACTACTTTAATGACCTTTTAAATGTCCATGTAGGAGATAAATCAGAAGTGAATGAAGTACACACAGCAGAACCTTTAGTTCCAGAACCTAACTTGACTGAAGTTAAAGATGCTATTAAAAGGCTAAAGAATAACAAAGCACCTGGCATTGATTTAATACCAGCAGAGTTAATTAAATATGGTGGAAATTCATTAATATGTCAAATTCATAAATTAATTTGTTTAATATGGAATAAAGAAGAAATCCCTCAACAGTGGAAAGAATCCATAATTGTTCCTGTGTTTAAAAAAGGTGATAAAATGAACTGCAATAATTACCGTGGAATTTCTCTACTCTCAACAACATATAAAATATTATCTAACATTCTTTTAACAAGACTAACCCCATATGCTAATGAAATTATAGGTGATTATCAATGTGGATTTAAACGCAACAGATCAACTACAGATCAAATTTTTCACATCAGACACACACTTGAAAAAAAGTGGGAATATAATCAAAATGTCCATCAGCTATTCATTGATTTCAAAAAAGCATATGATTCGGTCAAAAGAGATAAATTATATAATATATTAGTAGAGTTTGGAATACCTAAGAAGCTTGTTAGTATGATAAAAATATGCACCAGTGAAACAGAAAGTAAAATTCGTGTGGGTAATAATATGTCTGACAAATTTACAATTCATGATGGGTTAAAACAAGGAGATGCATTATCTCCATTGCTCTTTAATTTTGCCTTAGAATATGCTGTAAGGAAGGTAAAAGAAACTAAAGAAGGACTAAAATTAAATGGTGTGACTCAGTTGTTAGCATATGCAGATGATGTAGACTTACTGGGGGATGATGTGAATACAATTAAGAATAATGCTAAAATATTTTTCAAAACTGCTAAAGAGATAGGTTTGGAAGTTAACAAAGAGAAAACTAAATATATGCTTACAGCTCGAAACCAAGTGTTAGGTAATAATCAAAATCTAATTATTGATTACAACTCGTTTGAACCAGTTTCCAAATTCAAATACTTAGGAGTAATATTAACAAATGAAAATTATATTAAAGAGGAAATAAAAAGTAGGCTTAATTCAGGAAATGCATGTTACTTCTCTCTTCATAAACTTTTGTCTTCTCGTTTAATATCTAAGAAACTAAAAGTTAAAATATACAAAACAGTAATTTTGCCTGTAGTATTATATGGGTGTGAAACTTGGTCCCTTACATTGAAAGAGGAACATAAATTGAGAGTATTTGAAAATAAAATCCTTAGGAAAATCTTTGGACCTAAAAGGGATGAGGAGACAGGTGAGTGGAGAAGGTTACATAATTTAGAACTACATAATTTGTACTCAGGCCCAGATATTATTAGAATAATTAAATCAAGAAGACTTAGGTGGGCAGGACATGTGGCACGAATGGGAGAGGAAAGAGGAGTTTACAGGATTCTTGTTGGGAAACCTGATGGTAAGAGACCAGTAGGAAGGCCAAGACGAAGATGGAGGGACAATGTTGAGATGGACCTAAAGGAAATCGGTAGGGATGGAAAAGAGTATATAGAACTTGCTCAAGATAGGAACAGATGGAAGGCCTGTGTTGCTGCAGCCATGAACCTTCGGGTTTAAGAAGGCTAGAGAGTTAGTTAGTTAGTTAGTTAGTATTTGAATTCATATATACATATGAAACATCCAGCCAGACCAAACTTCATAATTTTATCAGTAAACAATGTGTACATAGAGAGGATGATATCCGCCTGATGAAAGTGAGAGAGCATGGAGAAGAGAGTTATGAACTATTCAGAAGTGAACATTTCGTTAAGAAAACTACAAAACTTTCTGGTGTCATCACGAAGGTAAACTCCCAATAATGATGGGTGTAACAGTAGTGCCTACTCCGAAATCGAAGACAACACTTGCTTCCCAAAAGAATAATATTGCTGCAGCTAATAGAAGTATACACATAGCTAAAGCACGAGGGGAAACAACGAAAGATTTTGAAATATGATCTGATGCCAACAAATATGTTATTAAATGATAATGGCTACACAACCAAACCTGTAAAGTATCTACTGTTGTCTGAACTGGAGAAAAAAATAGATCCAACTGATTACTGTTTTCAAGAACGTGAAGTCATGAATACTGCTGTTGTAGTTGTTTTCATGTCACAAGTTCGCCAACTCAGAACTAAGTGTTTGGGAACTTTTAAAAGAATATTTGATTAAGTATGGACTAATGCAACTCAATACCACGGAAGTAAACGAGTGGATTTTGTATTTGACAGCTACATCGAACAGTCACTAAAAGAAGGTGAAAGAGAAAGACGGAAATCTGCTGATCCAATTGAAATGATGACAATCGAATGGGACACACTAATTCCTATACAGATGGACAGATTCTGGTATTCAAGCAAAAACAAACAGCTGCTTCAATTGTCTGCTGCTACCGGTTTTATTGAACATGCAAAAAATGACAAATGGCAAATAGAAGTTACTTTGGACTTGGAAAACATATGAAGTCCCGGTATATCAGAAGGAAAACAAAAGTTAAGCTATACAAAACGTTAATAAGACCTATTTTAATGTATGGATGTGAATCATGGATTATAACTAAGAATGCTGAGACAATGATTGGAAGTTTTGAAAGGAAGATCCTGCGCAGGATCTATGGTCCTATATGTGAAAACGGATTTTGGAGAAGAAGATACAATAATGAACTATATCAACTCTACCAAGATATAGATATTGTGAAGGAAATTAAACTAATACGGTTAAGGTGGCTAGGACATATATACCGAATGCCAGATAACTCGATGTGCAAAAAGATAACGTTTATGCATATGGAGGGCAGGAGAAAAGTAGGAAGACCACCTTTAAGGTGGGTTGATTCGGTAGAAGAGGACCTAAGTATGCTGGGAGTTAGGAGTTGGAGAAGGAAGGCGCTGGATAGAGATGGATGGCGGAAGATTCTGAAGGAGGCCAAGGCCTGTGATGGGCTGTAGTGCCAGAAAAGAAGAAGAAGCAAAAAATGACTAACTTCAGTACAGTGATAAGTGGAACCATCTCAGGAGACAATGATACCAGAGATGCCTTCATAGTTATGAACAAAGAACTTCAAACTTGCTCTGACCTTCAGACCTTTGTAGAAGAAGCAGATTCCAAAATGATACTCCATATATTCCATGCTGTTCAGTCAGGCATAACATGCCTCATAGTATTATCTAATGACACTGATATAGTTGTTCTTGTCCTTCGATATCTATTTGAACAATTCACGAAGGGATTGGAAGAAATGTGGATTAAAGTGGGAGTGGGTGACAAAGTGCGTTATGTGCCTGTACACACGCTGGGAAGAAAACTGGGAGCTACGCTTTGCAGCACTTTAATTAAGGCACACATCGTTACAGGTAGTGATGTTACAAGCAAGATAGGAACAAAGCCATCTTCACTTAAAACATCACCAGAAACATTACTAGTTGGATTTGCAGAAGAAAATACTATGTCTGAAGAAGCACTCGATAAAGCAGAGGAATATCTTGTTCAAGTTTTACATCTATCCTCAAAGTAATAAACATTTGATGAGCTTCGTTATTCATTATACAAACACAAGCACATATCTGAGCTACCACCCTCATCTTTCTCAATAAGAAATGGACATTTGAGAAGATTTTTTTTGTTCTACAGGAATGCTTAAAACTTTCACGAAGCTACTTTCCTGATGGAACTCTGAAACCAACCGATTATGGATTGTAAAAAGATGCAAATGGCATACTAAAGCCTGATATCTACCTTCATGAAATGCCTTCTGAGCTACTAATACAGTGTACTTGTAAAGCATGTGCTACTATACGGCGTACGCTTTTAGAAGGAACATGAGTTCAGCCAATATGCAGCCAGTGCTGTCGCGCTGCTGCCAAACCAACTGCTAGCGGAAAGGAAACGTAGAGATTTCGCCGTGTCCAATATTCAGCTTTTTATATATAATGCATGCACGTGATATTTCAGTACAATGAAATATATAGTAAATAATTCTACACAGGATTATATTATATCACTGCAGCATACACTGTTAGAAGTTACCGTGAAATTTACTACATCCTACCGTAAAAATTTTACGGACTCGACCGTGGATTCGGAAAATACTTCCATACCGTTTTAGACCAAGCCGCGCATGCGCATTTGTGTCGCTTGTCAACTTTCACAGGCAACATGGCCGAAGCGTATGTTTTTGTTGCTGTGTTGTGCTTCTTTATCGATGGTTGTGCCTTCGAATGCCTGTGTGGAAAGTAAATCTACATAACTCAAGGTACGTATAATGTTTTTATTTTTTAACATAATGGAATGAAAATTCATTGTAACACAGTTTATTAGTGCTATATTATTATTATTGTACTGCTGTACTATGCAACGAAGCCAATAACCACGTGCATTTATTCAATTTGCCTGTGTAGTGGAAGATATAAATTCATCGATGTCTTTATCACATGTACCACATTGCAAATACCGGTCACTTTCATTAGGTAGTATACAAACGATATATGAAGTGCGTGCCTGTTGTTTACAAGTAGTACTCAGAAATTTTTGAAAGCAGAAACTTGCAATAGCCGAGTTACGGATGGTAGAAATGTTTAGTAACACAGACTCTGAGGTACAATTTTTTCTTACTTGACAGGTTTTGATGTTTTATGTAACATAGAATGTGCTTCTAAACGCGGAAAGCACGAACAACCGCGATATTTGATCCCAAACCACAGCTCACGTAAATTAAAAACCTATCTCGGAGTACTTTCGCAACTTTTTATTGGTCAAAATTGGTGTATGCACATTCAAATAGCTTAAAATACGTGCAAATGATAACGTCACCAAACTTAGCACTACTAACAATAGTTACACTTCTATTTTGGTTTTGTGAGTTTTCAGTCCTTCGTGTTTGATTTACCTTATTTTATAATACATTTAAAATGTAAAATTAATATTTATTTTCAATTATTGACTTTTATTATTAATATTTTGGGTGCACTTGCACGAAGCCTTCGAGCTTTCCTGCTTCAGGCTAAGGAAACTAGGTACTTTACTTCACCATAACTCATTTCCCTGAGCTAAAATCAGCAGAAAAGCTACATAAACAACTTAATCTCTATAAAAAATGCAAAAACTTTCACTTGGTGGTACAGAAAGTCAAGGGTACCTAACTATTCATCTGGCATAACAGCCTAAAAGTACTGGCTGAAATTGTATGGATTTCATCAGTAGTGACTGAATGATACTGTTAATCCTGAACCTCCACACATAAATAATTCCAGGGAAGGGTTTAAAAGCTTTACGGGAAAAAAATGACACTGTGTGTTTCAATTGTCCCCTTCCTTCACCTATCCTGTACACTGAAAAAAAATCATGCAAATTAGCCGAAATTAATCTGAAAGTCCCAAAATTATAGTAAAATTAATTATTGGGTTCTAGACCCCATCAGAGTAAAGATATTTTGATCTAGCTAAGGTTATCTGTTGAGAAGTATTTAATCCCATGGGAGATTTATAAATGAAGAACTGGTCTCCCAATATTGTTCATTTTATTCATAATTTTGTATTTAGGTAAGTAGAATTACATAGCTTTGACAAAAAGTCAAGTGAATGGTTAAAAATACAAATTTATGAGTAATTATAATAGTGTACATTGGAGGTCTTATATTTAACTTTGTATGTGAAAACAAAATTGAAACTCAGAAATTTTTATCTGCGGAACACTGAGGAATTTTCTAAAAAAATTAGATGGCAACACTGATTTTCACTAATATTAACTATTTGCATGTTCCATAACATATTGAGCATCCACTTAAAATCCTTCTGCTAGTTCTAAGCAAATAATGTGAAGTAAAAGCAAAATTTTTGTTATAATTCAAATATTCCTTCGGTTTTGCGGCATTTTCCAAGAATGACACTTTTACATGAAAACTGAGTGGTACTGATATGAAAGATGTTAGTTCTTGGTGTTATTTTGTATTTCCCTTCAAGTTTAAGCTGTTTATGACTTCAACAATTAGCATTCATGCATATTTAACTGTAATTAGGTATCTTATGACTGATTTAAAATTCTTTTTCTCTCGCAAGAATTACAATTTTGGACAAAATTTGGTTTTAAAGTTCCAGTAATCAAAACAATGACACAATGTAAGTTTAATACACTAGATTTAGGTAATTTATGGTTTAATTATTATCATTAAGTTTAAAACTGTTCAAAATTGTTAATAATTTATGGTTTTCATGCTCAAAATTCATTTAATTACAGGTTTTTATGAGAAATTCTGATTTTAAGTCGGAAAGTAAAAGATATGCCAAGAATTGTGCCAATGGGTAATGAGCTGTGAAATTTCTGTGGGAGGTCCTAGAAACTGCATTGGAACCTCTTTCGGACAAAATCCACAAGTAAGTTGCTTTTCATGTTTTCAACTAGACCCTGAAGCAACAAAATACCCACCCCTCCTCCCATTAGAAATGGATTCAATAACTTTTTTATAAGAAATTTGAAATGTTACTCACTCAATGGTTGGAAGTTAGCTTGGAAGATAAATAAAATAAATCATGGTAAAGGTTATTGAAAGTTTTCAATCTTGTGTTCTGACAACTTTTATTCAATCCCCTTACCTTTACTTTCCATGTGAATGGCTGTATGTGGAAAGAGTGGGTCATGGAATTGAACAATTACTTGAATTAATACTAACACACAGGGCCTACTTTTTTTTAAAATGCTGCCAATTTATCATACAAACTCCTGTAATTATTAAAGGTTAGAGTGGGCTTTCCTTAAAAGTGGGCAATTGACATTCTTTGAAATAACCCTTCCGTGTACTGAATGCAAGTTGTTTTTTTTTTTTTTTGTTTGTTCATATATTTGATATTTTGAATGAGATTCTTAAATTTATTATTGTTATTACAGGATCGTCCCTAATAGAATGAATGGAAATTATGCTTTCAATTGAGCAAGAATTGATAGAATGCTTGGCTTCCTGAATGCTATATCAGTATCCATTTCAAGCATGCAACACATTGGAGTTTGGCAAAAGGTATGTTGTATCATGTGTGAATGGAACACTGCACAAACTTTCACATAATAATTAAAAAGCTCCAAGTTTGTAGTTAAAATATTTTTAATTCTCCTGAAATATTCACATCAATTCAGTGCATAAAACAGGTGGTTGGGTCAGTGGCAATGTGGTTTTAGTGCTAGACCCATCCTTTAATCACCAAACATTCAGAGTTTGAATCTTCTTGCCAGCATGGATGTGGTTTGTTGTACAATGAGATGCATAAGAATTGCAAAGTAAATTGTCCATCGCCATGTTTAGTGCCCTTGTTTTACGAAATGAGAGCTTAAAAAAATGAAACAAAATGTCACACAAGCTGCTGAAAATTTCTACACCAGCACTTGCATACATAAAAGGTCAGTCCCTAAAAACACGAAAGAAGCAAGAGAAATATGAATGAAAATTGTTATGGACAATTTGCTGACCCAATACTTGTGCATCCCACTGTACCATTTATTATTTAATCATAATATTAGTCATTTCTCATGTTAGTATTGTCTCTTAGATCTAAAAGATGAATGGTTTAAACACTGAATGGGTTTACCATATGATTTGGCACACACAGAACGGAAGTAAGGTAAAGCTCCTCATGCACCATGACATGAAGGCACAGCGCAATGTGGAAGTTGGGCCCCACCAGTGCTGTGATACCATAATTTACCACAGCTATACACTAAATTTCATGAAACGTTAAGTAGAGACCATGTTTCGATTAACTATGGATTATGTTTCTATTACATATATGGATGAAATCTGCAAACATGTGGAAAAAATGTGGAAAACGTGGTGGAATACTGATGATGATGATGATGATATGTGGCATTTTACAAATAAAAACAAATATGGAATACATATTTTTCATGATTGCATTTCAACATGCAGGCTACAGTACAGCATGTTATTGTATCTCCATTTCTTGTTTCATTGCTTTTTTGAATTTTAGTTTTGTTTTCTGTTAACCACTTTAATAATACTCGTAATGACACTGAAAATGAAAACTTGCAAAAATGTACATAAGAAGTTCTCTTCTTGTTTTGAACTGACATAATGCAGACTTCAATTGTCTCATGGCAGTAAAGACACCCAACTAACTGGATTGTCATGGTTCACATAGAAGATGTACTGCGTAGAAATTTTTGCAACGAAAATTCAGGCTTGACCAGGACACAAACCAAGTTCTTTGGCATACCATGTCATTGCTCTACGGACTGAAATAAACCAGTGCTGGCTTAGTAGCTAAGTTAGTATAGTTACTTTTTCAAATTAGTTACTGAATGGGTAACTGGGAGGGGAGGGGGTGAGGCAGCTGAAACATGGTACTGATCACATCATCTCCACTGTAGCCAGTAGAGAATGTTGAACCATGTGCCTTCATGGAATGGTGACAATTTCTGCCACCTTTCCACATATGTATTTATTTTTTGAGGGAACTGTACCAGTGGGAAACCACTACTGAGCTTACGCACCACTGAACACCTTTGAAAATGTTATTCTGTTGAGAATTAATGAATTTTTAAATTTATGCTGTTGCAATTGCATTTGGTTTTGTATCAAATTCCTTAATGGTATATTTCTTCTTCCCAGGTGATTTAATCCAGCAGAAGGGTCCTAAGTTAAGAAGAAAAAAGCACAAGTGCAATGTAGTAATTATTTGACAAAATGCAAAGAAACAAGTGTAAAGTGAAAATAAATAAAAAATAAATTATAATTTTGTACTTGGTTGATTTGAATAAATTATTTATATTATTTGAATTATTATATCTCATTTGAAAATTCCATTTTTAAAACTGAAAAGTATTTCAGAGGATTGCACCAATAGCAGGGATGGAAGATTGGTAATAATGCCAGTAAAAGCCAGTTTTTTTATCTTATTTTACTTATTTATTTATTATTTTTTTATGTTGAATTGATTCTCTTGGGCTATCGATCAAGTGGGTTCTGCAACTGTTTCTGAGCTTTTGAGAATAATGCCACTATCTTCAGGCTAGAATTACTTCTTTACCTTTACCCTGAAGATGAGAATAAAGTCAGATCTAGGAACTTCTGAGACTTTTGTAGAATTCATGTGGTCAAGGAGAGAGAATCTGTTCATCATTTGCCTACAGAAAAACTTCGGCTTATTATAGTATTGTGTGTGTTTATGAGTGCAATTTGTGATTTACTTGTTGCATTGTGAGGAACTTGAAGTGGAATTATTATTTTTTCAGTTCAATTACATATATTTTTGTAATATTTCCTAATTTAAGTAATAATAATTATTGTACTAACAAAGTAGTCTCATTATGGAAATGTATTTCCATAAATGCTAAAACATTGAAATTTTAAGGTTTGAGGGCTGTTTTCCTTTCTGCTTTCTATTATGTTATTCACAGGGTTCCTGAATATATGAAAAAACTGAGAATTTGTTTCTTGCTTGGAAGGATTGTAAACATATTTCACCTTTTCCTCATAACTGTTTTTCTTTGTGAATGTATCATATCCTTACAATGCATTCACGCACACATACATATTGTAGTAAATGGAGAGGTATAGTTTCAAGTCCACTTTATGTTCAGATAGGCTAATTGGGGCTGGACCCACAGTTTTGAAGTGGAATCCAAACCATTGCATTATGCCTCCACCAGGGTATTGAACTCAGGACTCGATCACAAGGTAAGAATAATAGCATTGTGCCATCAGAGGGCCTGGAAGTATCTTATAAAATAATTAAAACATTGCCTTCAAGAACATGTTAATTTTGTCCAATGAAAATGTATGTCATTGCAGGTTATGGAGTTGGTGGATGCCATAGAAAAGCTATTTTATTAATAAGTTGTAATTATTATTTTGGTATTTTTGTTTCTTTCTGCATACTGGGTTAAATGTGATAATGATTATAAATGATGGAATGGGTATAATAAATACAATGATACACTCATGTATGAACTGGGTTTCATACCTGGCACATCTAGCTTTATGGGACGTTAGCTCACCAGTCCACTACAGAAGCCAGAAGGGGGCTCTAATACGTAATTCGTAGTTCAGTATTTCCCCCTAGTTAAACAGGTAATTTTTACTTTCTAACTACTGTCGACCTCTGCAAGGGTACGTAAATCAATTGTGTGTTGTACAAATGTAAAATTCTCTCTAAATGCCTTAGTATTGTGGAAAACTATGAACTGTGCTGCCAAGGAGTGTTTTAAGCACATGCATTGGCAGTGAAATTGGAAATTTTATACCTATGCCAGAACAAAATCAATCATCAATATGTAATGTGAAAATAACTTTTTGACATTAAGTCTGGCCAAAAAAGTATAATTTTTTACATTATGCAAAAAAGTATTCCATCTAAATACAGCCAATTATTGTTTAAATTACGGCATTATGCCGTATTTTTTAAAAAACAAACTTGTTAAAATTACGGTCTATTACCGTTTAATATACAGATATCTGTAAAAAGAAATTTACGGTCACCGTAATTTTTACGGTATCTGGATGGCAGCGAGAATTGACGGCCTTGGACCGTTTTTTTTACTGTCAACTTTTTACAGTGTATAAGAGGAACTCGTACCTGAAAGAAGTTTGAAGGTAATTATTATAAAGGAACTGCAAGACCATCATCATCACTCTCGTTTCTATTTTCTGGCATGTTTCCCAGGAGATTTGAATAGCGGTTCACCGATTTCTGTGGTAGATACCTTACCCAGTTTTATAATACGCGGCACAGTATGCACACATACAGCACACGCTTTAACCGTACTTTCTCGATTCTGAGAAAACACTGTTTCAGCACGCACTTCTTCCGACGCCAATTCCTTGTCTTGTTAACGTAATATTTTACCCTTGGTGCCTGTACTATTTGTAATAGGTTTCGAGAGCGACATTATTAATTTTGATTTGATTTACTTTATTTTATTTAACTTTTCTGTCACTTTTGGCTAATTGCGAAGATGGGAATGAGTGATGATATATGAAATTGATGGATGGACATTTACAAAATCCATGTCCAGGCCGGGATTTGAACCCGGGATCCCTGGCGTCGTAGCGCGATATGCTAACCACTCCACCACGGGGGCCGGCGTGAAATTATTAAGTAACACTCGCGGAACACACACTATTGCATAACTATCGAACATAAGGGCTGGACTTCACAGTGCGCTACGACGCCAGGGATCCCGGGTTCGAATCCCGGCCCGGGCATAGGTGTTTGTAAGTGTCCCTTCATCAATTTCATCATATCATCATCCATCCTCATCTTTGCGATTAGCCAAAGGTAGCAGAAAAGCGAAGTAAAATAAACCAACATTTAATCAATCAATCAATCAATAAGGGCCATATTAAATCGTCTCACAACTGTTCTTCGTGGCGTACGAGTACAATTATCTTACACCTTCCTTGTTACGAAAACGCTGAACTGAAAGTGACTCAGACTCGCAATGTTCGTAAACGCCCACGACAATGAAGGACCATTGTTCATATTCAGCCGAATTTGACACCATAGCTTTACCAAGACACAAGTCAGCGGGATTCATAAGAAGGTGGAAAATAAAAAAACAAAAACAGACGGAACACTGAAGGAAAACGAAGGGTCATTGTGTGTGTGTAAAGACGCGCTGTTTCCCTTGTTTCCTCGAGAAACGATATCTCCGGCTGTAGACAACGGAAATTCATGGGACTTGGACAGTCAGGTTCATAATGTCGTGTCCCATGCAATGATGAACCTTAAAGTGGCGAGTTTTATATAGAACTTCTTGCGCGCAAAAAAAAATAATTACAGAACACGGCGCTTAACTTGCTCGCGCAATTTCCTAACTGTACAACGTTGCACTCCTGCTATTGGCTGGTCGCCAAGGACACTCTCTCCGTAACTCCGACCGATATCGCTTCTAAAACCGTGCGTCGCATAGTAGATGTAAATGTCATAAGAAATATTTACCATGCACTGAGTATTGCAAATGCGGAGAAGAATGTCAAAGATAGTGTGGGAGAAAAATAAGAAATTATCATATTATTATACAGATTGTTGCAATAACTTGTGAAAAACATTTAAGTTCACACTTTTCATAATTATCATGTGTGCTTTATTGGAATATAATGTTTTTAATGTGTGCTTTACTTTATTATATTTTTTCAAATCCTTTATGTTGTGTAAATGTAACTTTCCAAATATTTGGTCAGTTTTTGTTCACATTATCCTTTATAGATGAAAAAAAAACAGATTTTCTGAAATAAATAACAATCAGACAACTTCAGGAACCATTTTATTCGATTCTTCAACCTTCAAAATATATATTTAGACACCAAAATTATTACTTTAATGGTTTCAGGAGCGGAAATAAAAGCAAAATATTGTCGCTGTCGGTCATTTTGGAAAATGGCGTCTACAACACCCGGTCCAGAATATGGTGATGTCTACCCAAGTTTTCCTGACTCTCCTACATGTATTCTACTAGGTTCCATTGGATAGACAAATCATAACTAAAAATTTTCACTGGACTCTATTACAGGGACAGGAGTAAATCAATCAAATCTTATCTTGCGTGTTGCGGTTTCCTTAGAGGTGGAAATAGTCGACCGTATATAGTCGTCAAATTAGTAAAAATGACGATGAATATTCAAGCAAATGAACTGGACGAAGTAAGTATATGCGCTTGAACTTTTTTTATTTTGCGTTGCTTTCTGCCTTTGTAGCCTAATGATAACGATGCTCATTATGTCTGCATGAGACATACGTTGTCAATAACAGACCGCAGACAACAGACCAGTAGCAAATGTCCAAAAGACATCCATTAGATATTTTTTGGATATTCGTACTTGAAGTTCTGGATATTCAATGGATATACAGGAATATCCAATAGACATCTATTGGATGTTCCTTGGATATCTATTTTTCGCGTACGTGATATCACGGGGATATCCAGAAAACGATAAGGACTTTTCTGGATCACTTTTGGACGTGTTTTAGACATTAAGTGGGACATTACCTCAAAGTTATGCTTTTATTTAAACATTTTTTGTAAGTACTTTTGATAATTTATGGATAAGAAAAGTACGTATTAGATATCTAGAATTGGTTTAGTTTCAGATATTTAGTTCTAGATAAGCGGGTTATGAACTGTAACAACTGAATTAGACCTCGCGAGTTCCAAAACACAAAAATACGTACGCTCGGGAGTCGAAATTTTACGAATGGCTCAGCCAAGCGACAGCGTTAGGAAACAAATTTTGCGCATGCCTAGAATCGAAACTTGGTGAGTTACTCTTTCATTTAATATATGGTTCCCATTTCTAATGTGTATAGCATAGAAAATATAAAAGTCTAAAACTCCGATATTCATTTGTGTACACCCTGTAATAGATGTCCAATTGATATCCACAATATTCATGGACCTGTACTGGAGATTGTGGATATCGAATGGATATTCCTTGGAGATTTGTGCTGTATAGGAAAGTCACATTTATGTACAGATAGGCTAATCAGGACTGGCCCTACAGTTTAAGGTGGGATTCGAACCACAATGTGTCTCCAACGGATATCGAACCCGGGATCCTTTGAAATACAAGACTACGACATTAACGCCGACATGCGTGGCGGAGTGGTTAGCACAGCGCGCTAAGATGCCAAGGGTCTCGGTTCGAATCCCAGCCTGGCCATGTGTGTTCTTTGTGAGTGTCCATTCATCAATTTAATCATCCGCATCGTCGCGATTTACCAAAAGTGGCTGAAGAGCGACGCTAAATAACAAAATTCAACTCAAAACGATGACGTTACCAGTACATTATTGGGGCTGATAAACTCGTGCAACAAAAAGAAGATAATATTTAGTGGCATCCACAATATTCACGGTGGGAATAGATTCGCAGGAAGAAAAAGGGATTAAACGGAAATGTAGCTTTTTCCCCAACCCGCAAGAAAGGAAATTGAGAGAGGACAGAGGAAAGGGACGACATAAGGGGACGTGGGGATTTGGAATCTCGAGCGTATATTGGACATCAGGCCTTGCATTCTCTGCGGCAAATCACATAATAGAGCGGAAAGTGCATCTTTCGAGTTTGTGATCGTTAATTCAACACAGAGCTTCCTTTGGGTTTAATTACCTCATCTGTTTCCCCCTCCCCCCTTGCGTTATTCTCCCCGGCATATAAAATCCGGCATGTGCAGTTGAAAGCGCCATTGGTTGGGGGGGGGGGGTGTAGGGGTAGGTAATGAATCCGGTGGAAGCTCCAAGCGATTTGAAAGCTATACAACTCAATTTTTTATTTTTTGAAAATTCCCTTTTTTTCCCTCCCGTTTTCATGGCCCTCCCCTGGATGCTTTCGCGGGACATCGTTTCCTGCCAGGGATCGGCGCACCACACGCAATTCAAGTTCCAAATGAAACATGATCTCTGTGTCCAAACCTCCCAGCATCACTTTTCTGTATTCCTAGAGGGAGTCTGTATCGGTGATATTTCTGGGTCAGAACAAAATATCTCCCACCCATGCCAAATAATCCCTTCTCCACCTTTAAACTTTCTGTTCCGTTTTGCACACACATGCATAAATATGTATGGTGTGTTTACCCTTCAAAATTGTCAATTCTTTCAGAGCATTACACTGCTCTTAATATTTAGAAATAACGAGATTCTCACGTAAAGAAACCACACCGAAAGGACACCAAATAGTGGACCCAGAAGATTTATAAAACATACTATAGTTAGTTTCAGAACTAAGGTTACTAGATTCGAATTTTCGGAGTAGAAATGGTATGAGCTTATTTCGTCATCAAAATTATCCGTTTCTTAAAAACCCAGTCTAGAATAAGTGGACTTCATAACCATACCACTTTAAGCACTTTTTAATGGCCTTGAGCATTACACTGCAGTATAACGCTGCATAATCCTGATATTTAAAGTTAATCTCACGTTTATTGTTTCATTATTTTTAATTGTGTCACAGACAATCTTATTAAGAGAGAGAAGATCGATTACTTGAAGAATTTCGGAATCATGTTTCAAAACGCGTCATAATCTCTCTTCGGTGACGTCACGCTTATAGACCAAGTGGATTGACCAACCTGGATATATCAACCTAACACAAAATAATCAGGTTGTGAACCTTAGAATTTCCCACACAACCAATTCAAAATATATATATATCCCGAAATATAATCATTCAGCTGAGTTTAGAGAATCTTGGGTAGACTTTTATCATACATATACAGATGGGTCTAAAACTGAAAGTGGAGTAGGAGCAGCTCTTTATGATACTGAAAGAAATATATCAAAAATGTTTAGGTTACCAGTGGAGGCATCCATATTTACAGCAGAAATATATGCGGTATATCAAGCTTTGATTTATATTGGTACAGTTCCTGAACAGAAATTTCTAATACTGGTTGATTCGCGAAGTGTTTTACAAGCAATACAATCTAATTATAAAAATTTATTTAAAATATCACCATATGTCATCCATTGTATTCGTGCAACTAATAGCTTAATTAGCAATGGAAAGGTAGTTCATTATGTGTGGGTAAAATCACACATTAATATTTACGGAAATGAACAAGCAGACAGATATGCAAAAGAAGCTGCTCAAATGAATGAAACAATCCAGTTACCATTGCATTACACAGATCTTCTTCCGAGGGTTAAGAAGAAAATTTTTCAAGAATGGAACTTATGGTGTAATAATGCATTAAAAAGCGTTGGTGAAAGTTATCGTCCTTATGTTGATTATAATAGAAAAAAACCTTGGTTTTATAATTGTAAAGGATCAAGAAATGCAATTGTTTTAATAAATAGACTAAGAAGTGGTCACGCGAGAACATATCATCATTTATTTAAAATACACATTTTAAAATCTCCGAATTGTGATTGTGGTGATTTAAGGGGTGATGCTCATCATATTATTTTGGAATGTCTAATTCACTCAGAGAGAAGAAAGACTTTATACAAAACATTGTCAAAAATTAATGTTCCTTTCCCTATTAATATGACTTCAATGTTGTATGCTCCAGATATTAGAATTGGATATGTTATACTTGCTTTTTTGAGAAAAACTGATATAAAATTATAATATACTTCTGTTACTGACTGACTTAATGTAGTTACATAAAATTGTATTTAAGAGCGTTTATGAACTTTGTGTGTAAAATTTATATTAAAAATGTTTATTATGTACTTATAATGTATGCTGGGCATAAACAGCCATCTGTAAAGCTGTAAGTCCAATAAATCTTTGTTGAGTTGAGTTGTGAACCTTCTGGCAATCTTCATGTCAGTGAGTCAACAGGTGTCACCGGGAAAAATACCAACGTAGAAGGTGAGGAACTCTTTATTTTCTTCGATTTTAAACGGCTTAATCGAAGGAAAATTCTAGAACTATGTAATACGTTGTGGAAAAGAGTATATAGATCTTGATCAAGATAGGGACAGATGGAAGGCCTGTATTGCTGCAGCCATGAACCTTCCGGTTTAAGAAGGCTAGAGAGTTAGTTAGTTAGTTTATATAATACGTTATAATCCAGTATTCGAGGAATAAACCTTTTAGTAAGGTTAATGTTAGATTTATGTTTTTACTACAACCTGAAAAGGCTTATTGCAATGTATCTGTTTCATGCTCACTACTATACGAGCAAAGGTAATTCCTTTTAGTGAGACGAGGTACGTTACAACTTTTATTATAGAGGCGAGTGTAATATTCAGTTATTATACACTTATTTTACGAGGAAATATAAATCATCAAGTAGTGCCTATTTGCCCATGAACCATAATAATATTACTATTGAAATAACATTTGGATATTTCTGTGATATTCCTACGAATAGGTAAAATAGTTTTACGTATTGCGAATAGATTGAATATTTATCAATGATTATTAAATTATTCAAAAATCATTTGCAGTATGTAAGAGAATTCACCTGTAAGATAAAAATTCTAATAATAACGAAGTCTCTGTTTGGATGCAAAGATTTGCCATTATTTACGACTGGAGAATTCATCTCATTCTTGATTTCCAGGTGATTATTTTTATCAGAATGGGCAGTCTAGAGATATCAGACGACGATAGATCTTCAAGAAAACACAGAATTATCAGCAAATTATGAAAATAAGTTATGTGGTTTATTTCACTCGGAGTTATAAACATTTCATGTTAGAAATTGAAATGATCGCTCCCAGTGTTCTAGGAATATCAGATTCTTCACCGTTCTATAGTTAGAACATAATAATTATGTGAATGTTAGTGGCAATGGTTCTACTATAGCATGCATTATTAATTGCGCTGTATCTATTGTTTAGTGCTTTAAAAAGTGTTAATTAGTGTTATAATTATCATAGTTTAAAGCACTAGACAAAGGATAATGTGCAATTAACATTGCATGTTCAAATACAATGTTTCAAATTCATTTCATGTTGTTCCGAGCCTTAAAACGCATTTTTATAGTGCCTATTTTACACAACCTTGCCTAAATTGCCCTTTTTTGGGATAATTTTCATGTACTCTTGCTTTGTTATTATACTGTCTCGACTCTCTCCAGTACAATGTTGAAGGTAATAATTTGTTTAGTGAGTGTTCCTTCATCAATTTCATGTAACCATCATTCATCATCACCGCGGTTTGCTGAAAGGAACAGGAAGTAAACCCAAAAATAAGAAAAAATAATAGCATTCAAAAATTCAATAAGTGTGAGAAGGAAAATGAGTATAAAGTTCATATTGGGTGAATTCTTTATTTTGTAATGTCTTTTTAAGCGTCTATTTTCATCATTTCCATTCATTTGCCTGAAGTGCCAACAAATCCGCACTCTGGCGATTATGGAATACACTGATGGCTCGTATTCTTGCATACAAATTTATTCGAAAGTCTTTCATCGACTTCAGAGGCCGGATTCTTAGATATAAATATCACTTTACACAAAGCAAAGCCTGCCAGGACTTTAACTGGGCATTCCTGCATTCCAGCCGAGCACGTTAGAGTGGGTAAATATCGTGTCGCAACGCAACCCGCTTGCAGAACTTGACCTTGTCACTTCAGTTTGACGCTTTCTCTGGGACAGACCCCTTCTCCGTCTAACATGTTCTTCTCCAGCGCCGAAAGGGAACACACGCTGAGGAAGAAGACCAGGATGCACTTCACGGCCACGATGGCGTGGTTGTTGTCTTCCTGGTCGAAGTTCAGGATAAGCAGCTGCAGCAGATCCACGCTGAACATCAGCAGCTCGAACAGTACCTGAACGGCCATTGTTTTCTGAAAATAAAGAATGTCTTGTTCAGCAACAACGAAATTTTCTTTTATGGTGTTTCACTGACCTACAGAGCTTTGAAAACCAACAGAGGTGAGGGAATTTTGAAAATGCCCTCCAAATCTTTTAAAATGATTGTTGCTAGGGAGGTTGGTTTTGCATTTTTTGTTGAAGTTTCGGCAACATTTGTTGCTCTGCGCCTTTTAGTTTTGTTATTTGTGGCCTTTTTTCCCTGTCTTGGTGTGCTTTGTTTTGATATTTTCCCCCTTTCGCATTACTGCCGTGATAATTGGGCATTTAACATTGTGTTACAGCGTAGGCGTTTCTAGAATTAGGCTAAGTACCCAGACCCGATCACTTCTATTACACATATTGTCTTTGTATTTCTTCTGCCCTTGTCCTAAGTGGTTTACCCAATTTATTTAAGTGTATTGAACCTGGTGTTGCGACGGACACCCATCCGAATACTGTCCAGCAAAGAGACTGCTTCACTATTGTTCCATTAAGTCGGTTGCCGTATGTATTGTCTTATGCAACTTCGTAATTTGTGTATTTTCTATTTACTGTTAATCTAGTCTCGGCATTGTATCAATGTACCTCCTAGGATCCAATAATATCTACTTCCTTTTATGTTTTTGGGGTCGAAGGAGTGACCTTCACATAATCACCCAAATAACAAACTTACTTCCACACACGCTGAACTGTGTTTGCAGACAAACGAGGTTCTGGAGTCAGTATAATCGTATGAGGGGCTCGGGTTGCGCCATCCATTTATTTTTGTGATTGTCCCTTTAGCCATCCCCATCGTCGCGATTAACCAAAACTGGCAGAAAAGCGACGACAAATATATTAAAATGAATCAACCTTTTTTGTCTGTGGTTCTATATTTTTATTAATTATTTCATTTCTATGAATATTGATTTTTATAGGATTATTTTTTGAATGTTCCTTAGTTGTTACATTATTTTTAATTTTGTGATGGTGATATAATCCTGAGCGTGTTCAGACTGGGATATATTTACCTTTATAAAATACATTTCTTGCTAATTAACCTCTTTTGATTGTTATTTCTGTTTTAAATAATAACTGAAATGCGGAATATAATATTTATTTTTCGTGCCGGAGTGGTTGGGATAACGCTCTACGACGCCAGGCGTCCCGGGTTCGAATCCCGGCCTTCATCACTTCATCATATCATCACTCATTCTCACCTTCGCGATTAGCCAAAAATGGTAGATAAGCGAAATAAAATAAACCAAATCAATCAATATTATTTATTTTTATAGTTAATTAAAATATAGGGCTCTTTTACATGTATATTCGCCAGGATTTTAAAATGAAAATAAAATCCACTTTTATTTTGTACCAGCTTCTCGATTGGAGATATTCTGCATAAAAATGCTTTTATATACAGGGTGGCTCAATAAGTCACTTAACACCCTCAGTACAAGGCCACTGCGGCATGGAATTTGAAATTGGCGATGACCAATCGTTATCTGGCCAAGGGGGAACCACATTGACGCCACCCACACGGTCGGCGGCCATCTTGATGTCCGCCATCTTGAATTCAACTTCAGAATTTTAAATGGGAAGGGGGTCGTGCGACATATCAAAATGGGCTAGAATTTCACGGGAAATGCAATGGTGAAGGTGTTTTCGACGTATCTTTAACCAGTAAAAAGTTATGACTGAATTCTTGTACCAATTTGCTCCTTTTCGAGGTGTTAGAAAAATGCCTTAAAATTTGTTTAGCGCTTCGGTAATGCATCGAGATCAAAGTGACGTCTATGGAGAGACGTTTGCATGCCATTGCACATTATTTTAATCGGATACATCCAAGAAGAGCTGTGCATTATGAATGGTTGTCGCGAACAATTTACAGTGTGACGCTTCCATTGAATTAAAAGTCCTTCACAGTGACAAGGCTAATGTTTATGTTCATAAGGAAGGAAGTTCATAAACAGAATATTCGATGATTTTTATCTGATAACCCATTTTCGACAGATCAAAGCTGAATGGTTAGTGTTGGTAAGTTAATGGTGTGGCGTGCTGTGTGGTACACGACTGGTTAGTCAATTTTCCATCAACGGAACCTTAAATGCTTAGGGCTACTTGGATTTGTTAAATAAACAGTTTTTTTCATCCTTGCTTATGGAAGAAGGTACTTTTTACAGAGTTTTTTCAATAGGGAAGAACACCAGAACACTTATGGGAACGTTATGAACCAGTTTTTGTCCAAAGTTAGTTATCAGATGACAAGGGTCACATATTCTGTTTATAAACTTCCTTATGAACATAAACATTAGCCTTGTCACTGTGAAGGACTTTTAATTCAATGGAAGCGTCACACTGTAAATTGTTCGCGACAACATTCATAATGCACAGCTCTTCATGCATGTATCCGATTAAAATAATGTGCAATGTCATGGGAACGTCTCTCCATAGACGTCACTTTGATCTCGATGCATTACCGAAGCGCTAAACAAATTTTAAGGCATTTTTCTAACACCTCGAAAAGGAGCAAATTGGTACAAGAATTCAGTCATAACTTTTTACTGGTTAAAGATACGTCGAAAACACCTTCACCATTGCATTTCCCGTGAAATTCCAGCCCATTTTGATATGTCGCACGACCCCCTTCCCATTTAAAATTCTGAAGTTGAATTCAAGATGGCGGACATCAAGATGGCCGCCGACCGTGTGGGTGGCGTCAATGTGGTTCCCCCTTGGCCAGATAACGATTGGTCATCGCCAATTTCAAATTCCATGCCGCAGTGGCCTTGTACTGAGGGTGTTAAGTGACTTATTGAGCCACCCTGTATTTATCTTGAACAATATTAAATTAACTTTATTCTCTTAAGTAACCTCATTTAACCCTTATTAGGTTAAAGGGCCTCAAAAGCGCATGGAAATTTGTTTTAAACATCTTTGGAGCTAATCAAAATGTATTTATTAATTGACTGAATTGGTTTATTTTACTTCGATTTTCTGCCACCATTGGCTAATCGCGAGGATGAGGATGAGTGATGATATGATGAAATTGATGAAGAGCCGCTCACAAAGAACAAATATGCCCAGACTGGGGTTAGAACCGAGACACCTGGCGTCGTAGGGTTAGTCAGAAATTCTGTACATGTAAGTGACAACGGAATAACACGAATTAGTCTTCTTTATACAACAGAAATAAGCATTCTTTGAAAGAACCCACGCTCCAACAATTGGGGGAATTTATGCGACGGGAATTTGTACCCAATAAAATTAATTTTAATCCTAGCCATTGTCTCTCCGAAGAAATTTTCCAAGGTGGATCAAAAATAGAAATGCTGTGATTTAAATGGGATAGACTGACGTCGTGATACGTGTCATAGTAAGAAGATATCTTTTTAGGAAGACAGAAAAGAAAATACGTGAAATAATCTATGTTGAATGACACAGATGAGGGGAATTAAAAACGCAAAACAAACACACGCAAACACACATGCATACATTCATGCCTAGAGAAAGAGAGAGAGAGAGAGAGAGAAACGAGAACAGAAGGAAAATAAAGACAGGGAAAAATAAATTGAGAGAAATAGAATGAAGGAAGTATGAGAGGAAAAGAAAGAGAGAGAGAGAAAGAGAAACAGAATAAAGGAAGAGAAATAACAGAAGATTGATAAAGAGAGAAGGAAGAATAATATGAGAGAACAATTTAAAGGAAACGAAATGATGAAGTAGAGAAGAAGTAAGCCGGAAAAAAGAGAGTTGAAAAACTGAGAAGGGAAGATGTAGAAAGAAAATACAAGAAAAGAAAAGGCGTTATAAATAAGGAAAAAGGAAAGAAGAAGTAGGCATTTCCCCCTTATTTCATACTGGATTCCTTAACCTAGCTATAAATTCACCCTTTGTACAATACGCATCGATAGTAAAGCTGACCTCCGTGCGGAGTTGTTAGCATAACACGTTATGACGCCAGGTGTCCCGGGTTCGAGTTCCGGCTTGGGCAAGAGTATTCTTTGTTAGTTTCCCATCATCTATTTCATCACTCATCCTCGCGATTAGCCACAAGTGACAGAAAAGTAAAGTAAAATAAACCAAAATGTTTGTCGTACAAAGTTTGATCTCAGTATTGAAAGTCACACAATCGCAAATCCGTTCGTGAAAGAAGTAATCAATTTGAAAACATTTGCACTACGTAATGGAATGGGCTATTGCTACTTCATAACCTAATGGCTATTATCACCACAATGTAATAAAGAAACTTGTAGATTTCACGAGATATAACGTCAATGATGTTATCGGATTAGATCGACACGTTCAAGGCCATGATTAAATCTAAACTTACCTTAACTTTCAAAGCGAGATTTTAACTCCGAAGTTCAGTTGACATTTGGCCAGAAACTGGAATCCACATTACGTAGAGCCATCTCTAGGGCAATGCAACCGTTTCGCGTACCTGCAGAGCATGTAATGGCGAGCTGTTCCTGTTTACAACGCGGAGGATGTAATAGGGATTGCAAAACATAGGCTGCGGCAGGTTATGCTTGTGTTGCGACCAAACTAGAGGTAACTTTCTAAAGAGCATGTTGCGGGTATTAAAAACACCTGGGCTATTTCAACGGTTTTTCAGTACTGAAGTGTTTGACGGTGAAAGTAGGCCAGAAGGAATTTACTCTGTACATTCGAGTTATCGTTTCGTGGTACTGAGAGCACTAAAAGTCAACACAAAGATATCGTCTTGCTGGAGAATTTAGTAAATTTGAATTCAAGGTATACTGACTGACTGGTTTAGTTTACTTTACGTCGCTTCCCTGCCACTTTTGGCTAATTCGAACATGAGGATGAATGTTGGTGAGATGGATGAAGGGACAAACAAGAACCTCCGGTTGATTGTATTGGCCGTGAGTCAGACGCAAATTGCAGTCCAGAGTGTACTACGTGGAAGTGAGGTTGACATTTGGCTGTCTTGACAAAGGGTCACCCCTTATACCCCGAATGCAAGGTATGTGAAGTACTCCCCTAATCAAAATTCTTCCATAATGTCATTTATTCCCACATTTATAGATATTGATCGATGAAGTTTTAGTTTGTCTTATGAAGAACTTTTTGTTATGTATATATCTAATTTCGAGACCAGACGAGAAGCTTCGTGACCAAGAACGAGAAAGCGTCGTGATTAAACTAAGAGGTATACCCTGTCCCCGCCATCTCTGGAGCAGGCGAACGGAAACAAGTCTCTGAGCAAGTGGTGACTCGAACCCGGAACCCCCTGTTGCAGACATACGTGGCGGAATTATTAGGCCTAGTAGGGCGATTAGTAGCACAGTGAGTGGTTTGAAGATGGTTGCTCTTTGTGAGTGTCCCTTCATCATATCATCATTCACTGTCATCTTCACTATTATTCAGAAGTGGCACAAAAGCCAAGCAAAACCAAAATCAATCATTCAACGAGACGATAAACGTATCGGACACTACCAATGCAAGGATAAGGCGACAATGAGACAGGCACTACTAACTCAAGACGAGATCGAGAACGAGATAGGTTCTACCAAGTGAAGATGAGACCCACATCTAGCCGGGCATTACCAATCTAAGACGAAACCAAGAGCGTGAAAGGCACTTCCAACTCAAGAAGAAACCGGGAAATCGACATATACACTCCCAAATCAAAACGACACCGAGAAGCAGACCCGACTACCAACTCAAGAGGAGATCGAAGGCAAGACAATAAACTACAACTACCTCCACAACTGAAAATTCATCGTTACAATCAATTAAATATATTGCAACTTGGAGAATAAAAGGATAATAATTTAAATATTCTTCTCACACTTACGTTAGTGTCAACAAATACTGGGGTTTGACAATTCTCACTTCAAAATTGTCCTTGTTTTAGAGGAAGAATGCAGAGTTGGCTACAACTTGGATTAACTACAGTGTATACCTGAAATATACATCCTACAGTTAAAAAGTTTAAGGCGTAGAGCCAACGTGGAATAAGATATCAACATCCAAGGTTAAAAAATAATTTTAAAAGTATTTCCCACGGCGTTTAGTTTGTGAAAGTAATCAATGATTTTTTTCTTTTACTTCCGAAGTTGGCAACCCATTGGCAAATCCACTCTGGCCCCCAATTCCAATGGGCACATGGTACATTTACAATTTACCCGCTGGCTAAAATGGCCGGAAAGAACGAAATTCCGGTACAATTAACGCAGCTAATTTTAGAAAAATCGATTGTTTTGTTTTCAGCCTTCGTTACGTTCTGGTTTCGTTCATTTTTCTCCTCACTTTTTCACTAAAAGGTATATTCTCGAAAATCAGCTTTTCGAAATACTTACTTGCTAAATAATAAGTTTGTTTGATTCGCAATTAACCATTGTCTGATATTAAGTGGCGTGCCCAGAATTTTGGATATACCTTTTAGTAGCTAGCCCTCATTTTGCCATTTTTCGCGCATTTGACGTTCGTTTTTAAAGAATACTGAGCACAGGGATGGGGGATTATGATCCCACCAACCCCCCTTGGGTACGCCACTACTGATAATCTTGCTGTTATGTGGAAAGATATGAAGGGTGTTCGCCTTGTAATCAAGGTGTTCCGATTAAGATTCCCGGTGGAACCGCATTGCACAGTGGTTCATATCCCACATTAAACTGTAAACCAAGTTCCGATTAGGCTGTGCACAAAATGTATTTGAAGAAAATTTAATCTTGAGAACATAAGAGAATAACAAAGAAAGAATAAATTTCAAGTTTGAGGAGTAGAGAGAAAATTACTTGCAGAGACATATTGCGGACGGTTAAAATGATAATTTTTTGATTGAATGATTTGGTTAATTTCATCTGGCTTTTCTGCCACTTTTTGCTAATCCCGAAGATGAAAATGAGTGATGATATTATGAAATTGATGAAGACCAAGAGCACCCATACCCAGATCAGGATTCGAACCCCGGAACCTGTTAAAATGATACTCATACATGAAAGAACACTGCCCATAAATATGTATGTGCAAACATGTCGTCTCTACATACAGGGTGACTGAAAATCAATACTACGTTTTTATGGAAATCCGAGAGAAAGTTAAAAACGCACAATAAAAACATCTGCATAGCATAAAAGTGGATTTGATTGATTGATTGATTTGTTTTATTTTACTTCGCTTTTTGTGCTACTTTTGGCTAATTTGCGAAGATGAGGATGAGTGATGATATGATGAAATTGATGAATGGACACTCACAAACATTCATGCCAGGGCCAGGATTCGAACCCGGGACCGCTAGCGTCGTAGCGCGATGTGCTAATCACTCCGCCACGAGGACTGGCTAAATAGAAGAGATGATCCTTTAAAATTTCACATGTGATCCCTTTCTGAACAAAAACCGTTTCTGAAGAATCCTCGAGAACACTGTAATCTGAAGCAACTGACGTGCAGGAGACTAAGTCAGTGGCAGGTTTAAAAAGTTTTTTTTTTTTGGCGAGGGTCACTGTATCTGTACTTCTCTGACTTCACAATCTATCTTCTCTGGACTTTCTGCTAATTCCTAATTGATATGCCATTATCATTTACCGAAATAATAACATGTGTTACAGTTTGCAACCACCCTAACACAAAATATATGCGTACATACATTATCTCTCGCGTTACACAGGCTTAGGCAAATGTCAGGTTACATACAAAAACAAATACGTGTTACATATGATTCTTATGTATGGTGGCGTAGTGATAACGCCATTGCCTTGTAATCAAGCGGTGCCGTGTTCGATACACTGTGCAGGCTCATTGCACAGTGGTTCGGATACCACTTTAAACTATAGGGGCTGTCCTGATTGGCGTACCTGTTTACCATAGTGGACTTAACACAGGAACAAAAACAAACAAACACGATTGATATGCTATGATTACAGTTTAATATGCTCACGAATGCATGCTTCAATTCGACGTAAGACTTCTCATAGTTTGTTTTCATTTGGTGGGGGGAGTTGAAATGGTGTCTGGGATCCTTTCTTTGAGATGGCCCTGGCTCTTAATTTTCTTAACGTACATAATGCCCTTAACGTTTCCCCACAGATAAAAGAAAAAGGCTGGTACGACTGGCCATTCACTTATGCAACCAGACTTTCGCCTGACCCTGTACACATTTGAAAGTTGGGAGTGTTTTTATCTGCAATCACCCTGTAAATTGTTTCTTTTTAATACTGGAACCCTATAGCAAGTGATCCATTAGGTGAGATTTGGCAATGGTTTAAGTCCACTTTAAGCACAGCTAGGCTAACCGAGGCTGGATCTACAGTTTAAAGTGAGAAGATTTGAGTTCTTAAGCACACTTTATGCACAGATATGCTAACCGGGATTTGACCTACAACTTAAAGTGGGATCCGTACCACCAGTTATCGAACCCGGGACCCCTTGAATACAAGGCAACGACACTACTACTATGCCATCGGGTAAAGCACAAGTTTAAAGTGCGGTCCGAAGCACTTTGTTGTGAAAAACCCTAGATGCGTTTGAAACTAACATTGTCGCTATCATACTGAGAATTAATCCCTCAAAAAGTGAAATCTATAAACAGTACATTATAAATCTGTTTATACGTGCCTTTCCGATGACGTAGAAGTAACGTCGTCGCCTTGTAATCAAGAGGTTCCGGGTTCGATACTCGGTGACGGCACATATAGTGGTTCTGGTCCCACTTTAAACTTTGGATCCATTCCATATGAGCCTTTCTGTGCATGAAGAGGACGTAAACATCAAAATCTCTTTAATCTGCCAGCTGTGTTGAAGAGGTAGATACTGGAAAATAAACTCTCATCCACAGAAAATTCTACAACGACAAACTGCATTCGTCTCTCACAAATTCATCAGCAAACTTTCTCATACATGCCCTGAAGAGAACAACAAAAACAATTGAACATAGCCCCATGGCGACTAGTCGACCTGTTACTCGCATTGAAGTATTACCTGAGCTTTGCGAGGCGGAAATTTCTAAGCCTTCTCTTGCATTAAACCACGGCGACCTGATCTACGGGGAATACGCTGGACAACACGCAGGATTAGTGCTCGCAATGATCATTCTGCGTGCAATTTACGCATCCACAAATGGAAAGCTGCGTTCAGCGGAGTAAAGTTTTGTATTGTACCTTTTATTGTAAGCCTTTCCCCTCCACCATTGGCGAATCTGCCAGTTTATTGTAAGCTTCAGTATAAGCCTCGCGAGGAAGGTGATTTCAATATCTCTGTCGTCAACAAGACAAAATTACGGCTCTGTGCGTTTAGATTATCTCTCGAATATCACAATCTTTATAACGATCTCCATACCACCTAGAAATAATTTTGATTAGTCCGTCCATTTTTTCGTTTCAGCAAACGAACGAATCGACAACTGCTGGTTGCTCAGCAACTACTAAACATGAAATTTGCTGTACGAGATGATCTCTTAAATATTAGCCTATTGGGTGATCTATTGATTTTTTGGCGCATTGCCACGTATTTACAAAATCTTTGTGGAAATAGCAACTTTGGGCTTCGCTAATGGCAACAACCAATAGTGGTTCATTCTAACGTGACGCAATGGCTCATCAGCTACCTCGGCTGCTACATACAATATGACTTAAATACGAGACCGAGGAGCTTATTTACAAAACCCACGTGAAATCGCAACTGTGGACGTAGCTCAACAGCCAATAGGAGCACGTTTCTTACATGACGCAAGGGCCCGTTAACTACTTCGCCTGCTACATGCATCATGAAGGAAACACGAGTCCCAGAAGTGTATTTACAAAACCCACATGGAAATCGCAACTGTGGGAGTAGCTGGCAACAACAGCCAATAGGAGCAGGTTTCTTACATGGCACAACGGTCCATCAGATATGTCGTCTGCTATATGCACGATGAAGGTTATACGAGACCCAGGAGCGTATTTACAAACCCCATGTGGAAATAGCAACTGTTGGCGTGATTAATAGCAACAGCCAATAGGAGCGCGTTTCATACGTGACGCAACGGATCATCAGCTATGTCGGCTGCTACATGCACCAAGAAGGACATGCCGAGGAGCGTATTTACTATACTCTGTCCGAGCAGGCGAACGAGAACAAGTTTCTGCGCAAGTAGGGACGCGTGACGGCTTCACCAATGAACAGTGAGAGGAACGGGATTGCGTAATGGGGGAGGATGGGAACGACTCGCGTTACCCGCTTTCATTACTTCGCTCTCTCGATTTCCCCCCTCCTTCTCTGGCGCTATGCGCGGCCCTGATTCACAGTTAGCTGGGACAGGGTATAAGCCCACATGGAAATGGCAACTGTGAAATTTTGTTTTGCCATTCTCTCTTGTCTGTAAATTCAGGCGCCAGAGCCTCGTTAGCAGTTTTCCTGCTCCATATTCTTTCAAGAACCTGTAACCAATGAAATATTGTTTTGCCAATACTTGATTTTACATAAATCGAGGTCTGTCTGTGATGTGTACAAACGTAAATGGGACATTTGATGTAACCGCTTCACGGCCGCCTTCCTTTCCTCCACGCCGAGTGGTGTTCCCGTGAGAATGAAATTGTTCTCCAGCTCTGAGAAATGAATTTCCTGCATAGTCACGACCCTCAAGACCTAACCGAATGAATTATGAATGAACATACATTTGATGGCTTGACAAACAAATGTTACAATGATTACGCCCCCTCCCCAAAGGGGAGAAGTAGCATGTCAAAGTAAACTTTCCCCCCCAAGTCTCGAAAACTAAAAGGCGCCAAAAAATAACACGAACTCGTGACTTGTTTTCCGTTACGTTTTCTCTGTACGTTTAGAATGAAAGTACATTGTTTTTTTTGTAATGAACACATCATGTTTGGCTATTCATTGGCCAGTTATTGCTTCGCCCAGATTTCGAGGCAAGATCTGGCGAATAAGGTGGATGATGCTTGGTAACATGATCGCACTGCGCATCTGTTCGCTAAAGTCATAAAGGGAGGGGAATGTTACAGTCACTAAGTTAAACCGTAGAGGTACCGAAGAGCGGAAGTGAAAAAATCAGCTCAGTGGCTCAGTTGGTAGAGCAATGACGCGGTATGCCAGAGACCTAATTTCGATTCCTGGTCGAAAGTGCATTTCCGCTGAAATTTTTACAGTATCATATATTAACCAAATAAATATGAGATACTTTAGCACGCGCGTGTATTGTATGTTTGACTATCAACCTGCTTTATAGGACCTCCCCGATAGCGTAATGCTAACCTTGTCGCCTTGTAATCAAGGGGTCCTCGTTCGATACCGATGGAGGATGCAGGTTCGGATCCCGCTTTATACAGCAGGACTAGTTATGATTACAATATTTCTTCGTAAATTGGACTTTAACAAAAAATTAACCTGCTTTATGCTCATAAAAGTAACTTCACGATGAAGAGAAAAATTAATTGTCTTTTCCCGATTTGAATTTTCTTTGCTGGTTCTCGTCTTAAATTTGTTGCAGTTGCAAAACGTAAAATAAAAATAAAACTAAAACGCATTGAAAGTGAGAGAAAATGAAGGACTAGGTCGTACCCACATAGACACACACAAACATGAAAGTAATGACAAAAACTTTTAAGTGCATTAAAATTGGGACGAGTGAATCATTTTCACGCGACGAAATCGAAAGCAAAATGTGCGAATGAACTCATGCATTGGAAGACTTGATGGTTTTGGAAGAATTTTACCATGATACCTACGATTAGACTATTTACCCCACCCAAATATATATATTTGTACACATGCATACCTACACAAGCAGTGGCAATAGTTGCTAAATGCTGTACTACCAACAAGAAACAGCACATCAACAAGTAAGGCATTGAGACAGAAGCAGTGTCAGACAAAAACAGAGAAAAGAGAGTCGAATACGGAAAGAAGTAGATGGTTATTGCGACCCAATTAGCGAATACCATCCGTTTGTTCTACCTTGGGGCTTCTGCGCAGCGATACGGTTAGCGCTCCCGCCTTTGGTGAATGTGGTTCCGGGTTTGATCCCGGTGGAAGGCCCAAATATTTCGGCGTTGACTCAGCTTCATGAGAATAATTGGGGAGGTATTTGAAGATAAGAAGTTTGGCTTCCGGTCTCGATGTAAAGGGTTTGACCATTCGTCCGGGAGACCAAAGTCCCCAGTTCGAGGTGCCAAACAACTCTACCGCTGGTCCGTAGGTTCAGGGTTCCGCGGCCGCCCGATTGGACGGTCGTCGGTCCTTGGTTCGCGTCTCCGGTTAAGGAAACACGATTCCTACCACCAGCTAACGGTTTAATTCCAGGTTCGTGTCACCGGGTCGGTTATTTACACCTCCGGCGGTAAGCCACGTCGTGCATAAAGTGGTGCTGTTATTCATTTATAGCAATAATAACAATAATAATTGTTGTAATAATGGAAAACTATAACTCTTCTGGTCAATGGAGACAAGCTATACAGCTTCAAACTCAGGACTAAAACCAAAAATATCGACCATACGAGGATATACATCTATACATATATATAAATGAATCAAGAACACCTGTAGGATAACGAATATATACGTGTATTCGTCAAAAATAAACACAACAATGATAATATAACACATTACTTGTACATATCCCCTCGCTCTCATTCCATCATGCAGTCACACACACACACTGCAGGGGTAAACACAATATAGCATTACATGATAAAATATCTAACCGCCTCTTTGGTTTATTTCCCGTGTACCTTCGAATATTTGAGATTTCTATTAGCCCCTTAGGCTTGCTTTCAATGTAAATACGCGCGGCCAGCACTCTGTCACGTATGAGACGCGATTAGCTAGGCGTCATAGTTACCAAAAGTAAATAATAATTGACATTACACTTGTTGAGGTTGTGGCCGTGGTGGCTCTCGGTAACGCGTCTGACTACCATACTCAAGGTCCCGGGTTCGATCCCCGGCCGGTTCAAATCCGGGAACTTTTCTAACGATGGAAGCGGCCCCGGCGCCCACCCAGCGTCGAATAACATGGGTACCTGGGGGGTAAAGGCGGTCAGGGGCGTGATGCTGATCACATCACCCCCACTCACGACCGGATCAAGAAAGTGTGGGGCGTTACCCCCACACCCCCTATACGCCTTCATGGCGTGGTTCTATGCACAGGGGAGCACTTTACCTTTTACCTTTACCTTGTTGAGGCACTACTATGCAAAAAGAATAAGCATACACTAAATGAGTGACAAGAGGAAATTAACTTGATTACAAGTACACGAGTGCTGATAATACGAACGACTGTAATATAAACTAGGATATGTTAAAAATGATTAAGTCGGCTATACTATTTAGTACCTAGTTTTCTACTACCTATATATATCAAAGAGCACGGTAAAAAGTTAAAACACACCTATAATTAATCATATAAATACTCGGCGCGAGAATAGGAAAACAATAACAAATAGTAGGTCTTTTACATTTTTAGAATTTCGAAGGGTGAGCGAAATAGGTTCTTAACTTTTGAAGATTTATAGTACTTTTGATTTGATTGGCCAAAATAATTAGCAATTGCAAGCAACATTGTTCGATTTCATCTCGCTTTGTCATATGACGAACCAGTGGCGACGTAGGTGGACAAATGTTCACTCTCACACATAAAGAGATAACTGGAGGATACTATACCGAGTCATTGGCGGCGTGGTCCTCGCTGATGTCAACGGTCCTTGTTGCGGAGTCCCGACGACACTCGTGGCTATGCCAGTATGTCCTCCTGGCGGGCGAAAACTGTCTCTTCGACATAGACGTAACATTCATTTTTCTTCCCTTTTTCCATCGCGGCGACGAAGATGGGCGGAAAAAGCACCTCGCTTCCATCTGTCTGCTCGGGGCGTTGCATCCGATAGTGGCTTCAATGGCCGTTCGGGGATACGCAGGGCGTCGGGTCGTCTAAGGGCGGACGTCGTTTCATCTCCCTCTTTTCTCTATCTCTTCTCCTTTTCTCGGTGTAACATCCGTCTCCGTTGTGGTACTGTCGTCTCTCATCTGGGTTGGCAATGCGAGTTGTCGCTGCGGCGTGTCTTTCATCTCAGACGCCGTTATGCAAGCGTCGTGGTGCGGCTCTCTTGACTTAAGGCGTCGTATAGTTAAGCAAGGGTCGTGGCTTCTTCTCTTGGTTTCATGGCAGCAGTAATCGGAAACCCGAAGGTCCCGTCCCTCTCGTAGTTTTCAACCGCCCATATTGATTCACTGTCCCTCCATGCAAAAAAAGGGAAAAACACAACTGGAGCACGTGAAACACGTAATTAACACGGCCTCAATTCCTTGCACTGTCACTGTGATCACACACTCACGACAATTAACACGACGCGGTCGAAAGGTTAAAACAAAGCAAAGTTCCGTAACTCGCGCAAAGTGACGCGGAGATGGTGTTCGGTCTGAATATGGCGCTAAACTGTGTCGGTCCTCTGGAGTCCAGGGGTATTTAAGGAAAACTTGAAACTTCAAAAATCAACCGCCTCGCAGTGCGTTAGCTTAGAAAAAATGCTGGACGGTGGTCCTTCTTCCAGCCTCATTGTCCACTTGGGGGGTTTGGGGGTGAAGAAAAAAACAGAGCAGTCCTCACACGTGTTTCGAAAGAACTCCCCCTCGGTCGGCAACTCGGACGTTCTTCCTTTCGCTGAACAAGTAAAAGTCACCCTTAGTGTCAAAAATTCCACAAGTCGGTATTGTTTTCCTACCCTCGCCGTCTAAAACCGAAAATCCAAGAAAAGCCAAAAAGCACAACTGGCTACAGAAAGTTGTTAAAGAGTATTTACGAAATTCTAAAATACACTCACATAAACTACAAAAAGACTGGTGACAAAAGTAATTGTCACATCGAGAGCCAGAAAACAGCGGCGATGGGACTGGATGCTCTGACCACTCGTCACCCAATGAGTTAGATTAGTTCTATTATGAGTCTTATCTAAATGTTTTATCTTCATTTCTGTGCCATACACATTAACACTTGTCCTACTCTCAACTAATTTGCAAGATTTCAAGAATCGAAAAGAACCTTGAAAGTTTCTCATAACTTCTGTAAGCTATCGGACCACTGAGACAAGATAAGGGATCCCTTTTTATCTAATGTGCAGAAACATCCATATTTTGCTTAGACGTTTTTTTCATCTGTGGCACGAGAGGCGTCTGTGGCGGAGTGGTTATTACAGCGCGCTACGTGGTTCCCCGGTTCGAATCCCTGCCTTGACATGGATGTTCTTCGTGAGTGTGTCATCAATATCATCGTATCATCATTCATCCCCATCTTCGCGATTAGCCAAAAGTGGCAGAAAAGGGAAGTAAAATAAACCAAATCAGTCAATCTGTGGCACGAAATTAATACGTGGTTGTTTTACAACAAGACTAAGGCGGCCATATTGCTTTCGTCGAAATTATAAGAAGAAATGGTTTCTAAATTGCTACCATAAACTAATTTAATTTTGCAACCGCCATGTTGATTAATTCTGTGCTGTATCTAAAAAAAAAAGTAGCCCTAGATCTTACCAAAATGGCGTCTTCCATTCTTAGTTCTAAAAAAATTAGACAGAGTAGAGGTTGTGAAAAACTCCAAGTTGGGCCTGAATTAATAAACTTTCTTCGTCTAACTCTTCCTAATCGAATTCAAACTTAGTTAAGCCGAAACAGATTAGAGAGAAACAGATGAACATCGCCTAAAAACCTCAACAATAAGAGAGCGTTGTCTGCGACAATGGATCACGTGATGCGACACCGATTCCTGTCTCCGGCGCGGTCGCAGATAAACGCTGAGAAATTTGGAAAAGGAGGTGGGGCAAATGAAATTAGCAAACCGTGAAAAAACATGGTGGAGGAAGGATGAAAAACAATCCTCAACATGATTCGATAAAATTTTCAATAGTTCATCCTCGCTCTGTATTAAGGACGGCGAAAACAGCGAGACATTATCTGTTTTGTTGTGCGTGGTGGGATTGCGGTGTGACTAATGAACAAAAAACCTCGGCGGACATTTGGAATTATCTGCTGAGATGAGACTCCGTCGAGTGGATGCTGTGTGGATCACTTTCACGGAGCTTCAACGACCAAGAGGAAGAATGGGATTTGTAACGAACCTGAGCGTTTAAGGTTTTATATTTGTAAGAAGTTAAGATTTTTAAAATGTTTTTACTTCAAATAATGTGCAAGCTGTCACAGACAACTATAGTTAGCTTGATACAGTTTTGATTGGAACTTGTATATATTTTTTTTATAAATACGTCATAATCTGTTCGTATTGACGTCATTTTCTCATCTCAGCAGAGGAAGTGAACCCATCTGAATGTTTTTCACCTGACGACAGACTCAGTTAGAAACACAGGTGAAGGTGAGAAATCAACAGAAACGTGGTAACGGTTAATGGAATGCCCTAATAGTGTAATTCGTAATCATTTTCGTTTCATTCTGGCTATATTCGGAAATAATAATTAAGTACAGAAACTTTCGTGTATTTACGTTTGTCTGGTCCAACGTTAATTCTATCTGCAAGTGTGTTTAGTGATTGTGATGGGATTTAATATGCGATAGAATTGTTCCTCTTCAGGCAGAAACGTAAGCAAATCTGTACCTTGCTTGTAAGTCCACATACGATAGGAAATATAAGTGATTATAAAACTGCGTGTAACTTGGAATACTGTGTTGTGTTTCTTTTCTACTCAGCAAGCCCTGACGATTTGCAAAGAGTCTCATGTTCCCGACTAAAGGAGTAGCGGACTAACTTTCTGACGACTGGTGTACAATCGGGGGACGTTGCAGATTCTCTTTCTCTTGTGGAAGATAGATGGTGCAACTATACGAATAACACTTTGGGGAATCTTACTTCCAAAGACAAGCTAATTTTTCAAATAAAATATTTTATTTAATAGTTAATTACTTTAAACGAGAAGATTTTCCCATTTACAGAAAGAATCCGCGAAACAAACCATACATAGGACGTAATTATCGTTGATAGAAAATTATTAATCATGATTTCAGGCAGGCAGGGCACATTTTTATTTTAGGTGGGGAGGGGCAGTTAACCTCTATGTTTCTCTTTAAGGTTTTTGAGAAGAGTTAGTTCCTCGACATAGAGTAAGTAAATTGTTCGAACAATGGGTCACTATTTGGAACGAAATGTAACAAATTCGTATCAAGATATCTCTTAGTCGCCTAATCTGTAGTTTCTCGTCCATTGTCAATGAATTGAAAGGCGTAGATATTAGAGTTTCTACATGATTCAATGTCATTTTAACATGGACTAGCGTCACAAAATGTCTTCCAAAATAATGAAAAGAAATATACTGTATTCACCAAGTATCCACTAATATCAATAACTAACTAGGAAGATGATGCAGCGTTAAATTCAGTTACAACACTTTACATTGGCCATGTACCCCAAAAAAGTTCGTTTATACTTACGAAGATAATCTGCATGTCAAGTTGTCTGGAACACACACACAATCACACAAATAAATGCACACGTACAGTAACTATAAACTCTTTCACTCGCGAAAAACTAATTATTTCATAAGCGATCAACACGCACATAGATGGAATGCAACGCAAACTCACACACTAACTCAAATCCAAATCCGTATACAATGGAAAGGAAGATCTTTTTCAAAACACCGAGGGACAAGTTTGTGCAATAAAAAGTGTTGTCAACTTTTCAGGTCGCCGGAACAAGCTCGAAGAAAAGCATTCGTGGGATTTTTTTCTCTAGCTTATTGCTGGAAGGCGAAACTACGAAGGCTATAAGAACGAATGAAGTGCCTGCCAAGAGTTGGAAACACTGAAAGGTGAACAAGGCAAACATGAATGGGCAGGGCACCTCGTCCGCTGCCCAAAGACGGCTACGAATTTTGAGCTTTTTCATTGTGAGGGAATACCGTCCCTTGCCTATGCTGTAAATCCTTGGATCAGTCAGTGACGTCACGTCTCAGGGCAGAGCTGAGATCGGAATCTCTCCAACAGGACGCAGAAATATTTAAACCTCGCACAGGGTGCGCACCCTGTAAGTCTGGTTGCAGAAACGTAGGAGTTGAGGAAAAAAACAAAAACAAAAAAAAATAGTTATACATATACCGATCGTCACTTCAGATGAACGTTTTATGTTAAAATTGTTGTGGGGCAGTGCCCTAGTTGTCCTTTATCTAGCATCACCACTGCACGATTTGTTCATTAACTTCAAAATCTTGCCTGCATTTGTCAAGAAAGCCAGGAATAGCCGGGTTAAGGAAAGAACTGTCTGATAGCCTTAGGATATTGTGACTTTCGCAATAATCAATTATTTTTCGGTTCACGTCGTTTTCTGCCTCTTGGGTTAATCGCGACGATGAAAATGAATGATGAACTGATAAAGGTGCACAATGATACAGCAGCGTTCGAACCTGAGATCTCCGGCTTCATAGCGCGTTACGCTGACCACTATACCACGGAGGCAGGCTTCACAATAGTCAGGAAGTGATTTCAGTGATGACACGAAATGGATATTTGTTTCATGAACAAGATTATATTTGAAAATATAATTAAAGTATTCGAGTTACAAATGTTCAGTTTGTATTGTTATTGCGTTGAGGGAGGGGGGTTATACCCTTAGCAGGGATGAAAATTTACTTTTGTTGCTAGGGATGATCTGATCTGTAGGACTACCCCTGGCATTGCCCCCCTTCACGCACTGCTTTTATGTACCTACGATCTCATGATGAACTGCAGATATGAACAATATACGTACATGGAGAATAGTTGCATGGACAATTCATCTCAGGTTTCCGCTGGGAATTCATCCCCCTTCCCCTCCGCAGAGAACACAGAGCTGACTAATATGTGGTCGCGTACTGCCGGAAGCAAATTACATACCTTCGGTGTAGTGTACTGAGAAGTTGACATTTTATGGCAAACTGACTCGAATCTCTTTCTGCAAACGTTATATACCTCCACGATATCACCTCGCATGATCTAGCTCCGAAAAGGTCCATAACGAACTGCTCTTGTATAGAATGTGACAGCCCTTTGATTCCTCTCTTTTGTTTTTTTGCTTCTTTATTCCCGACACTCAAATTTCATGTGCAATCTTTATAAATAATTTATTCGTCGTGTCGACCATGAGAGGGGTGGGGGAGAGAATTGCAGTCTTTTTTATCCTTTCCTCCTCCCCCTCTCTCTCTCTCTCTCTTCTGGTAATGAAACAAGATAGGTGATAACGGTTGCCATTTTCTGTTTCCCCAAATTTATATTCCTTTTACAGGAAGCTTGTAATGGAAAGCGGTGATGTTGCATGTCATTGCTGGTGCATTAACGCAGCGTATCTCGGTCTGAAATCCGCATTCTACAATTTCCCCTTGTATATTTTCTCCCTCTCTCTTCTTTTTGTCTTGGAAGCATGACGTCTCTCCTCCCCCGCTCCCTCCTTACTTATTGTTGTCCATATATCGCCAGGAGTTTTAATGGAACGGGGGTTGAGTTTGCGTGAAACTGCCACCTAAAAAAGAACGATACATTCTCTCCCCCCTTTTTTCTCCTATTTTTTCAGGCAAGATGAAGAGATACTATGTAGGGTTCGGGGAGGAATTGAAGAGTTGTTTCCACAATGTCCAGTGGGACGATTTCGTACAGAGCGTTTTGCAACTGATCGAACGGTTGAAGTTCCCTATTTCTATTTCTTCTTCTCCCTCGTTCTATTTTCTATCTTCTTTCCTCAGTTTTAGTAACTCTTTCTTCACGTTTACTCCTTATCATCTTCTTCACTTCTTTTTCTCTGTTCATGTCTTTTACACTCACCCTCTCTTTAAGATTCTAGTTTTCTCTAACTCTCTGATTCTATCACTTCTTTTCCTTCCCCCCACTCTCTCTGCCACATATAGTTCTGTATTCTGTACATATCGAACAATGTTAATTTGAAGCCGCGGTGGCCTAGTCGGTAAGGCGTCTGACTGCCATGCGGGAGAACTGGGTTCGATTCCTGAAGTGGCTGATCTAAGGTTGGAATTTTTCTGGCCTTGTCCTCGCATTAAGCGACTCATCTAGCCTCAAATCAATGGTTACTGGTGGGGGGATAAAGGTGGCTGGAGCGTGGTGCTTATCACATCACCTCCAAAATGGCCTTGGTCGAGAATATATAGGGTCCTACTCCCACATCCTCTAAGCGTGCCTTCATGGCACGGTGCTATATGCACGCCGATCTTTACCTTGAACTACTACAGCTTGTTAAGGAGCTATGACAGCATACTTGTATACTTTTGCATAACACACTTATGAATGCTCGTGTGTGTGTTTGTATACCTGTATGTAAGATAATGCTTTTAAGGAAATATTTTTGCTCGTTTCCTGTTGGGATAAAGCTATAATAGCAATGGTACCTTATAAAGTACAGTGCAGCTTGCATTACCTTGCTGCCAGCGACATCTGGTGGGTGGACGTTGAACTAATTTCGCACGACACGCTCACTTAAGTGTCAAGTTTGTCCCCTTGGGTGAAATCCATCGATGCGTGGCAACTTCATTAGATTAATATGTCAGGTAGAAAAAGATCCCGAGCTAGATAGAGCTACTTAGCAACCAATAAGCTGATAAAAGAAGAAAAAGATAGACGAGAGCTATCAGTCCAATGCCCTCTAATTCCCATCATTGAGGTAGAAACGCGACAACATTATCTCCCCTAGCGGGCAAAGGAATATTTATGGTGAAAAGTGGAGGGGAGACTGTAACAACCTAAAACAAACCCAGACGTAGAGGGCGTTCCGATTCGGATAGATGGATGAATGCACGAGGAAATTACAGTCCTTGTCATCACGCAAAGCCGTTTCTGGTTAGTTTCGTTTCTCGACGATAGATGTCACTACAAAAAGACTCCAAATTTTTTGTAAGTGTGCTGTTTATTAACGGCGATATTTATGAATATTTTCAATGATTTATGTTATATTTATCCACTTGTTAAAAAGGAATACGATCTGATAAAAAGAACTTGAGAAAGTAACGTTAATTACAGATGAAATTGGGAATCCTCAAAAGTATTCATAGTTGTAATTAGCTTAAATTTGCAATTTTATAACAACATTCAGAGCTTTCTATATCTCTCTCGCTATATCCCCCATCTCTCTCTCTCTCTCTCTCTCTCTCTCTCTCTCTCTCTCTGTCTGTCTGTGAGAAATATGCTGGGCTGTAGTGGTGTACATAGCAGGTTAAACGTTTCACTTTATACATAAATTCATGTGTGGAATTCAGTAGGCGATAAGGACGACATGAAATTTCCGTAAGTGTGCAATAAGCAATTCATTATCTCGTTCCCCTTTCCTTAGGGGCGGCATTACCTTGAATTACGAAATTGCGTGCGACTAATTGAGTGCAATATGCTATTTTTTTTAGTTTTTGTGAACGTAGTATTCCTTTCTCCACGTGTAAGATATGCAGGAACGTCCGAAAGTTTGTCGATTTATGTTCTCGTTGCCTGTCGCTGATAGAGACTCGTTTACGGATATGGATGGAATGTAACTTGGTCTAGAACATTATGAAATATGTAAGTCTGAGCAATATGACGATAGGTCAAGACTACTAAGTACCTTGGTCATTTGTATACTTAATATCCAATTGTCTTGATTCTAATGTGAGAAGGTAAACTTCAAATAAATTCCCTTTGGCCAGGAAACTCGTTACGTAAAGGCACCGTGAGGAGAGGGCATTATTTGTAATTGTTCAGCAGGACTGAGGACTATCTGTGAGGAGTTTACTTTGTGTGGATGATGAAGCATGTACGATTTTAAGAGCATACCACGAGAAATTGATAAAACTAACATATTTCTTATTGTTATTAATCGATTTGCCTAGAGATTATTCTGTAGCGCAGCCCGGCTGAGACAATGGATGCGTCGTATTAATACAAATAATATTTCTTTCTGTTTCTCTTTCTGTTTCTCTCTTTCTTTTTATCGTCCTTTTCTTCTGGTCAACAAGCCTAGACGTAATCGAACTAACACACTCTATGGTTATGCCATAATTTATATATTAAATTTGAAGTGTACACATTAATTAACGTATAATTTTTTTTTAAGAAAATAGAAAGTTATATACGAATGAAATTGCTGGGATCGTGGCATTGAAATTAAAGAAAGAAAAACAAATTACCGGACCGCGGCCTCACGAAGGTTGAGAACCGCTGACCTATACATAGGAACAAATCAGCTTTCCTGAAACAATGTTCTAGGAACACCATCATTTGTTGACAACGTGTCTGTGCGTTAAGAGGAAGTAGAATGTGTCTGGCGGAGCGCTGCCACTGCACGCGGTATTAAAATTATATATATATTATATATATCTGTTTTTTTAGTTTGAGAGTGATTTTTAGTCCCCTCCTGGCAACACTGGATTTCAACTCCCAGCCATGGACTCTGGGGAAAACCACGCTTCACCATGTGACGAAATGTGGCTTCCCCGTCCATCCCGTGAGATTATCAACAGCAATATGGGCCAATGGGCGGTGGGAATGTCAGTTAATTTACATTCTGCCAATCTTCCAGCGCGTAAAACTAAACGCCGCTCACACACTCAGGTCATTCGGACATAGTTTTATTAGGTTCGTTTGACATGAAGCGGAGGCATTCGAGCTATTTTTATGCAACGTCAGCTCAAGTACGCACAACCGTAATCTGGTTACATGTCCGCCGTGCAATGTAGTCCGATTATTAAAAGTTTTTTCTGCCTTTTATTTGCTTCCATCGTTAGGTTACTGAATCAGTCGAAACGGTTGGAGAACAGGTTACTGCATCAAATTTATTTGATGCTCTGTTCAGAACAAGTGTTCGTATAGGGGTGTCCGGCAACTTTCGCACAGTGGTAAGCATTAGGAGGGAGGCGCGGGGAGGCACTTACCCCACACTTATTGCTACTTTTGCCCCCGCACTATACTAAACCTTATCTAACAAGAGAAAGTACACTCTCCTTGCCCTGCCCTCCCCCCGTCGTTTTGGCACCTTGCCCCCCAGTTTTGAAACCCAATTTACCGCCACTGCTTCCACATGATATGGAAATAGCAGTGCTTTCAGAGGGTGTTCCGTTTACAACGCAACCCGGAGTTGGGGATAGTACAACTTTTGAACTGGAAGTGGTGCACATATAATCCTTATACCAAATTGAAGCCTTGCATGCATATATTTTTAAACCGGGGAAAAACGATTGGATTTCTTTAGTGTCCACGCAGTGTTGCCAGATGCAACGGGAAGTGTAAATGAATTTTTTTTTTACAAAGCATGAATTTTCTTTTTTTATTGTTTTCAGTGTTTGCATGATGTATGCAGTTTCGAAACACACCTTTTGGTACACTGAAACACCAGCAGTGTTGCCAATGCTCAGTCTTAATTTCTAAAAACAACGATTTTCCTAGTTCCCCCTTAGAGACGCCTCATCCGATTGGTTATCGGTAGAAATGAACATTTCTTTTTTCATTGCCATAGATGGCAAGCTAATCCACCTAACCAAACTGAAAATTACCGACGGCATGTCCGTACATGTGTGTTATGTGCCATTTTTCATGCTTCGTAAAAAAATTCATTTATACTTCCCGTTACATCTGGCAACACTGCGAGGATACTAATGAAATCCAATAATTGTTCCTCGGTTTAAGAATATATGCATGAACAAGGCTTTAATTTGGTATAAGGATTATATGTGTACCACTTCCGGTTTCAAAAGTTGTACTATCTCCAACTCCGGGTTGCGTTGTAAATGGAACACCCAGTAGAAATTGAACGATTATATGCTATTATTCATTTTTAAGGTAGTTTATTATGGCATGTGTCCATGCTTTAACGCCAGGTTCCGGGTTTGATACCCTGCGGAGGCACATTGCATAGTGATTCCGATCCCACTTTAAACTGTAGGTCTAGTCCTGATTAGCCTATATGTGCCTAAAGTGGTTATTCAACACATTCGTTATTATTGGTGCATTAACGCCAGATCGGCGACTTTCGATCTCGCCACCGAAGTTCGCGGGTTCGAGTCGCGAACTGAGCATTGATATTCGTTTAGAGTGCAGTGCCCCTTCATCAATTTCATCTTATCATCACTCATCATCCTCATCTTCGCGATTAGTCAAATTGGCAGAAAAGCGAAATAAAACAAACTAAATCGATGTATCGACCCCTAAAGTGGAGAAAAAGTGTCAGCATTTTATGCTACATTTGCAACCAAAATCCCTGTACTAAGAAACAAGAAAATACTTATTGACGATTAGGCACACACAGGAGATGTAGGCTACTAAGTAGAAATTTTTAGGCGAAAAATGCAGTCTCGACCAGGACTCGAACCCAGGTCTCTGGCATACCGTGCCATTACTCTACAACTTTTTTTTATAAAGGAATACCCCTATTCGGACAAACACAAACATTCAAGTCGTAGCCGGTATTCGAACCCGGGACCCCTGGCTTCGTAGCGCGCTGTGCTAACCACTCCGCCACGGAGGTCGACGAAACTTTGGTTTCTCAGTGGTTTGATTGATTGATTTGCTTTATTTTACTTCGCTTTTTGTAGAACTTTTGGCTAATTTGCGAAGATGGGAATGAGTGATCATGTGATGAAATTGATGGACAGTCACAAACATCCATGCCCAGGCCTGTATTCGATCCCGGGACCCCTCGTGTCGTAGCGCGATATGATAAGCACTCCGCCACGGGGGCCGGCACACCGCTGAGCTATCGAGCCAGCCTGGCCTTGTCTGATTTTTCGCTCTCGCTGATTCACCTGCGTGGAATCGTCTCTGCCAGTGCTACCGCAACGGGATCTGCTGCCTTAACTTGAAACACTGTAGACTTCGACGGCCCTGACTCGACAAGGGCCCCACGGTTGTAATTCAAAATTGGAGGCTGAAAGTGGGCAGGCTCCTCTAAGCAGCTTCTATTTCTCACAAGGACTGGCGAGAGAGAATTTCCTCTTATCACAGTCGGAAACAGAACGAAATACCATCTTTCGAGATGCTTGCCAGCTCGGGCTTCAAGTCGCAATCTTCAAAAGAACCTATCGAGGGCCGGCATGAATGACACTGACTTATATGCAACACTTATATGGATCACCAGTAGAACGTTGCCTATGGGGAACTGAAAGATGGCGAAATCAGAATAAAATTTTATCCAGATATCGGATAATTGTCTATCCGGATTTCAAATATCCGGATATTGGATATTATGATATCCGGATATCCGAATTGTACTAATTATCAGCATTATCCGAAATGACCGAATATCAAAGTATGTGCATTATCCGAACAGTTTGATTGTTTAGCCTATGCCTTTTTATCCCCATATTCTTACATTCGTCATGTTCGTATTTCACTGTACGAATTTTCAAAAAATCCTTCATCAAATCTGTATTATCCGATTTATCCGGATATTTGGATTTCCTGATTATACGTTGCAACCGAAACTGATAATTTGAAATCCGCATATCCGTTATCCGGTCATCCCTAGCATAACTGATGTTGTTCCTAGAATATTGTCTCTGGGGAGTTGATGCTCTTCATAGAACGTTCATGTCACAAGTTAGATTGCTGCAGGACAAATAGCTATCAAAGTCAACCTCCAGTAGATCTGGTATTATACAGCGATAAAGGTGCTCGGTCATGGTGGACTCAATAACTTGTTGCACGCTCGCATGAAAACACCTTCAAGCTTTGGCTGAGTCTGACAACCATGTTATTTTTGGAATTTTTACAGGAAATGAAACAAGAACGCGGAAAAATTCACATGACATTGTTTCTCAACCGTGATCCAGCACGGCGGATTCAGCCTAGTTGCTGTTTAAATCACAAACATCCCTCTCTGAATGGTTATTGTTGTTTTATTAAGGCGGAGGGGGGAGAGGGACGTATCCCCATTTCATTCTGCGTCTACCTCTGTCTGTCTCTCTCTCTCTCTCTCTCTCTCTCTCTCTCTCTCTCTCTCTCTCTCTCTCTCTGCGTACCCGTAAATTACGCTCTTTCGCAACAGATCCGTTTGACCTACGCATCTTTTATACGCAACGAGAAAAAGGACAAAACGACGTTTATGAAGCTCGGGGAATGTTATTAAATAAACCTTCCGTTTCTGTGTTATGGCAGCGTTTCGGATCGTATTATCCCCCCCCCCCCCCACCCTCCTTCCAGTCCTGCACGGTCTCGTAAACCGCAAATATTGGCAGACGTTATAGTGGGAGGAAAACCCACATAATTTATCGTGGCTTCCGAAACAAAGCTCGGCTTGGGATTTTGAAGGAAAGTACGCAAAGAGAAATTGCGACTCTGACGGCGAAGGGGAGAGGGGGGTGGGGGTAGGTCTCATGGTCATGAATTAATGGCTTCCTGTTATGGATGGAAATCATTGAAATTTCCCTTGATGGCGAGATAACCTTGACGTATGTACTAAAGTTTGCAATGTGCTGTTAGATGTTTGGGTACGCAAGGATTAAGACTTGAACGCACTGGCGGAGGAACGTTTTTGATTTGGGGCTGTTACAGAGTTCAAACTACACACACACACATATTATATATATATATATATATATATATATATATATATACAGTGCTCGAAAAATTTTCTTCAAAGCTAGGCGCCAACTCTGAAAATCAGGCGCCAGGAAACCACCTACTAGCAATTGTGCATACTACAGATTGTTTCAAAAGTCACGCAACCCAAACTTTGAAAATGTATATTATGAAAACGTAAGAGATATTTACACCTGGTTCTCTGCACTAAAATGATCATGTAGGCTGGGTTAATAAATTTATTTTAGCAATTATCCAAGTAAAACCAATTACATTATTTGAAAAAAAACCAGTGTTAATTTGAATAGAACATCTGAGAATTGATTTTCAACAATAAATAACAACTCTTAACAATTTGTGGGATCATTTGTTGGTGTTTGACTTGTCGTAAAACAGTTGCTTTGTGAGGTACATCAGAAGCAAGGTATTTTCCTTTGAAAACTTCTTGCACTAGAGTTTGAGAATTAGTAGTAAAATACTCTTCAGCAAAGCACACACGCTGCTCCAATGTATACGCCATGCTAAAACAATTAAAAAAAAAAAAAAACATGCACAGTAGTGGCGAAGGTGAGCGAAGAGAATTCAGGATAACCAGGGGCAGTCTAGAATTCTCTCAAGAGTTCAATTTCGGCACAAAATCTTGATTTATGATTTTTCATGTAAATGTATGGCCAATACTTAGGCACATATTGCATGCGTCTTTTGACAATATTTCGACCTGATTGTGTTGCCATCTACTGAGATATGTCCCAAAAATATTATTTTTCACTCAAACCATAAAAACCTCAGTCAAAAATCCATCAAATATTGCACATTACCAATATTGTTCGTAAATGATAGATTCACATGGTATCAGTCATCAGACATCTAATTATGACCCTTCGATAATTTCTTTAGATATTTTTCTCACTCAAAAGTTCATTTTTGGACAAATTTTAACCCTGCCTTCCGCCAGTTATTAATTTATCTAATTTTTTGTATGGCGTAAACTGATAATTTTATGCAATGAAAAATAACTCAATGGATGAGGCTTTATAATGTAGAAAACCCGGTGTAAATATCTCTTACGGTTTTCATGATATAAGTTTGGGTTGTGCAACTTTAGAAACATTCTTTATAAGAAGTTGAGCATCACGGTATTCAAAACATCGCTAAATCATTTGAGAAAGCAAAAAATGGGGGACAAAGAGTAAGAAATTGTTACTGAATCTATGGAATGTTCACAACGTTGCAATTTGAACTTAGAATCTTCAAAATTACGTACATATTGCAGCAAAAGATCACAGTCGCCAGGCTGAAATTTTTAGTCGCCATTGCGACTGGGATTTTTCGAGCTCTGTATAATACACACACACACACACACACACACACACATATATATATATATATATACATACATACATACATACATACATACATATACACATACAGGGTGTCGCAAAACTATTTCAACAACGCTTGGATGCTGGTAGATATCGTTAAAACAAGTAACTTTTGCTTATGAAGTTTACCTCGAAAGCGCTTAGTTTCTGCGCTACAAGCGCTTAAAATATATCCTGTACGTATGCAACCCAACACAGCATACCATATATATGGGCCATTCCATGTCAAATCAGGCAGGAGTTGACCTCGATAGTGACCGATTTGGATGATATTTTGTACACAACTTTACTTTGCTCCAAAAGCAACGCTTGTGAAAGGATTTTTCTGAAATGTAATTATTATTTAATATATGAGGATTGATCAAAATGTCATTTTTCACAAACATACAATTTTCCATTGCGTATATCTCCGGAACGAATGCACATACAGAGGCGTTCTTGAGGTCGTAACGAGAAGGGCAATACAATATTACGAGATGATCTATAGTTGAAACTTGGTCCAATTGATTCCAGCTGCTACAGGGTCCGCGTTCGAGTGGCACAATAACAAAATGAAGCACTTAGTTAACGCCGCTTCATTACAGAATACAAAAAATATTTAAATACATTTTCCAAATTTCTCATCTCTGTCGATCCTTCAGAACTTATTTTCTTAACAAAAAACTGTTTGTTGCAAATCAAACAACAAAACTTACAACGGATATGGAACTTCCTTAATTTCAAGTTTTGTGCCTCCCCCTCCTTCCTCCCTAAAAGAACTGAAATTATTCATTTCCATTATTAAGCTCTTTCTTGGTATTTACTATATCAACACGAATATGACGAAAACAACGTCCTATCCGGGTTTCCTATTAGCAACGGTCCTATTTTTCCCCCCTTTTGTCGACTGAAAAACAGGCCGCTCGTGTAAACAGAAATTTCATTACATCACGGTTGTTTAATTATTCTCAACGAACAGTTCAAACCTGGAAATACGCCTTCCAGTCGGTTCATATGAATTTCCTCGGATTTTAATTTTTTGTGTTCTCGCTCGTTTTTCTTTTTTTGTCTTGTTGACATTCTTTGCATATTTTTGTTGTTTTGAAAAAGGCGCCAGCGGGGTGGGGGGAGGAGGCTCTGTCCTTGCCCATCTTATTGCGCACATAAGAGATTTGCGTCATCGTGAGGGGTAGAGGAAAAATAACACACAGAGTGATAAATCGAGGGAAGAAGAGTCAGATGGAGAAAAAGAGGAAAGGAGGAGAGGGAAGCAGAAAGCAATAAAAAGTTATATAAAGGAAGATGGAGAAACAGCAAGACGGAGAGAGAGAGAAGCATGAAAGAAGGGGAGTGATACAGGAAGAAAGAAGAGAGGTAAAAGAAGAGAAAGAAGAAAATGGAGAGATAGAAAGGACGAAAGAGAAGCAAAAGGGAGAGAGATATAGAAAGATTGGAAACAGGAAGAAGGAAGGAAAGAGAAGGAATACAAAGAAAGGAGAAAAACAGGAAGAAATATAAACAGATAACTGGAAGGATAGAAGGAACAAGAAGGGAAGGATAGAAAGGAAGAAAGAAATACAGAGATAAAGAAAGAAAGCAAGCGAAGTATTTGCATGTCGTGATCCCTGGCAGCTGTTTTCACATCCTTTGAAGTTTGGTTTCTGGACGATGATAGAGAAAGTTGGCTAGCTCTGCGATCTGGTGACATTGAAATTCGTGAAGACACTTGATAGGCGATAGGCGATAGGAAGGTGACTTGAGTTTGAGAATTTTAGGAGGATGTGTAGTGTACGTCTTTGCAGACGCAACCAGCCAAACTTAAGAAATTAATATGATATCTGGTTATGACACTTTAAATTTTAAAAAAAATTGTACACGCCTTGTTGACTCACTGTGACGTCAGAATATACAACGCCAGAATATTCTAAATGGCATAATAAATGATAAGAGGTATGGCATAAATTGCTCTTACTTCTTAAAGAATTAAGTGTTCCCACTGATCTGGAAAACTCAAAACAGTCGTGAAAAGTCAGGGACTTTTGAAGTTACATCCAAAAATCTCTAAAAGTCAGGGACTTGCCAGGGTTTGGGAGTGAAAATAAATCCTACCTTTTTCTTGAACTAGCTTCCTGATAGAGATATTAGATATAAAATAAGTACGTAATATGTGTGTTTATTTATGTAGATGAAGGTTGAATAAACTTTACTATCTTGAATAGTAAATTCATTAAGCCAATCTCGGAGGGCGAGTGTTTAGCACAGGACGCTACGACTCCAGAGGCCCGTGGTTCGATTCCCGACATGAGCATGGGTGTTCTTTGTAAGTGTCTAGTCAACAATTTCATCATATCATCATTCATTCTCATCTTCGCGATTCGGGCACTCCGATGATGTAGTGGTAACGTCGTCGGCTTGTAATCAAGCGGTCCCGGGTTCTATACAGTGGAGGCACATTTCACAGTGGTTCGGATCCCACTTTAAACCGTAGGTCCAGTCCCGATTAGTCTATCTGTGCACAAAGTGGTCTTAAGACAACAATTCAATTCATCTGCGCGATAGCCAAAAGTGGCAAAAAAGCGAAGGAAAATAAACCAAGTCAATCATCAACCATAAATTCACGTTAATACTTAAAGCTTGGTTATAACATGTTAAAGGCCTGGTAAGTTGCCTGGAAAATATAGAAAGGATACAAATAACCAAAGCAGTTTTTAAACATGTTTTAAACAGTATACACATGCTTGCTACTCGTTTGTAAGCATCTGTAAGTCAGTGTGGACGCGCCATCAAGCCAAACCAGATCGCCCCCTTCTCCAGATATCGACAAGAGGCCTGCATTTGATCCGTGACTGACAGATTGCCTTTCTCCTTCTTCCCCTCATTCCTTCTGTTTCCCCTCCTCGTGTTCCTCATCTTACCCCTCATTATTGGCCTAATCACAACCTCGACTGTCAACAGATCTGACGGCTTCCAAGAAGAGGGAGAGTCAAGTGCCGTGTTCTGGAGAAGTGGTCCAGAAGATGCTGGGAGTATTTACACCGAGAGGAAACAGACAAATATTTAATCACCTCTAATTACTGTTATTGCATTTCCCTCCGAGACGCTCACGACATTCCCAGATGCTCATCTGAGAACACTTCCAGAAACTTCCGAGAGAGAGATAGAGAGAGAGAGAGACAGACACAGAGACTGGAGCAAGAAGGGAAAACACATTCGTCTCTCGCAAGGGAGATTACAATATAAAAGATGTCTTCAGAAGATAATAATTCTCCCCTCCCCCTTTTCAAATGTTTGAGTCTGTATAATGAACCCTGCACCAAGTAAGTTACAGGAAAATGTTGGGGAGAAGACATACCATTGCGAAGAACAATATTTATTCCCCAAGAGTGGACTTCGAAGGGAATAATACCAAAGCACGTGGATCGAACATGCAACTGTACAGTGGGAAGCTCAAGTATTCCTCGTCAAATTCTTCATCACGTAAAGTGAAGAAAAGTGCTCCCCTGTGCACCATTCCATGAAGGCGTATAGGGGGTGTGGAGTTAGGGCCCCACACTTTCTTGAAAACGGCTGAAGGTGGGAGTGATGTGATCAACACCATAACCCTCGCCGCCTTTACCCCCCCCCCCCCCGAGTTTCCTCCAGGTATCCACTTTATACGATTCTGGGTGGGCGCCAGAGCCGATTGAACAAGTGGAAAAAAATCTAGGTTCTTCCCCGCCGGGGATCAAACCCAGGTCTCTCGCATGGTTGTCAGACGCCATAAAGACTGAGCTACCGCGGCTCATTAAATTGTTCATTAATTTTTCTCTTGCTTTCGTTGATTGTTTGTAGATGTAGCTAAAGGATGACGTTCCACGTAGTACACCCAATTGTCAACCTCACTTCCACGTAGTACACCCAAATTGCCACCGTCACTTCCACTTAGTACACCCAATTGTCAAACTCACTTCAACGTAGTACACCCAATTGTCAACGTCACTTCCACGTAGTACACCCAATTGTCAACCTCACTTCCACGTAGTACACCCAATTGTCAACCTCACACACAATTGTCAACCTCACTTCCACGTAGTACACCCAATTGTCAACCTCACTTTCACGTAGTACACCCAATTGTCAACCTCACTTCCACGTAGTACACCCAATTGTCAACCTCACTTCCACGTAGTACACCCAATTGTCAACCTCACTTCCACCTAGTACACCCAATTGTCAACCTCACTTCAATGTAGTACACCCAATTGTCAACCTCACTTCCACGTAGTACACCCAATTACTAACCTCACTTCCACGTAGTACACCCTGGACTGCAGAACTTCTGTAGGGCTATGTGTGTGCTGTCCTATGTTTTGTCCTTATATGTGCTGAGTGCCACTTTACAGCCTCCGCGTTTAACCCAAGTAAGAATATGTTAGTCCTCTTAACATTACAGTAATGTTAAAATAGTTATATTTTAGTTATTGAAAGGGACTGGACCTTGTATAATGTGACGGGTGCAAAATAGCCTAAGTGCTGAGGCACCCAAAAATTCAAATTTAATCAATCACTGATTATTTGATTGATTGATTTGGTTTATTTTACTTCGCTTTCCTGCCACTTGTGGTTAATCGCGACGATGAGAATGGGTGATATGATGAAATTGATGAAGGGACTCTTAGAAAAAACACCCATGACCAGGCCGATATGCTAACCGGTGACTATTCTAACCTATGCTAACCACTCCTCCACGCAGATCGGCCATTTCGATTTGTGTGTGTACCTCTAATACACCACACACACATACAACTGATGTAATATAATAGAAAGCCTAATGTTAACACAATTAAGCTTTGTTTCCATGTTACAGCGGCTTTCTAAGAAGTCCATTAACGGTACGAATTGGTAGAGATTTTAGAAGTTGAAATAAAATAATTTTGTCGATATTACTGCAAGGCATTCTTTCATTGCAGATGTCGTTGTAATCAGATACGGAGAAGCAGGCTTAAGGTAAGTCTTGAATTGGTATTTGCAACATATTGTTATTTCTGTGCCACTTTTCCAGTACATGTAATCACTAAAAACAATACGTAATGTATTGCATTGTTATTACATTTTGTATTGTCTGTCTGCACTCCCATGTATGTAACTAACAACTTTGATCTCTGGAAAGGGGGGGGAGCTGGCGAGGGGATAACCGGTCCAGAAATTTATAATTGTGAACCAGATTCGAAAATTCACTTCGATCTTTAGGTGCCATTTTGTGACTAGGTGAAACATTTGGGCATAAATCTTGAAAACTTAGCGCCAAAATCATATACAATTGCAAAAAGTCAAAAATATAAAGGTAGTGTACACTGCTAAAAATAACCGTAAAATTGACAATATTGTACCGTTAAAATTTATCAGCCTGCCTTTTAATGTACAAAAACTGCACTCAACCGTTTTTTATTTCAATATTAATATTTTGTTACGATTAAAGTTAGAGAATGATTATAAAGTTCCCTTACTTTATATCTATTATATACTTATATACTTCTATACATGACCAGTATAACTATTGAAAAAGATTCACTGAAATTTCAAGAATATATTAAAGTACAGCACAGATGGTAGTTCATAAAATGAACGTCGCGGTAATCACAAAGAATTTCAATACTTACTGAATTCGAATTTATTAAAAATAATTCCTCACATTTGCGTTACCGCTTTCTCTATTGCACGGTAACGAAGAACTCATTTTGTCTATAGTTTGCGTGTCTCAATACTCCAGCGACATGCTGCGACCAATGCGGAAATTAAATTGCCGCGCCTCGTGTTTCTCCAGATTAGATATGTGCTAAATGCAGATGTAGTAGTTAAGCTTATGTTATGAAAACAAGTATTGAGTATTTTTTGGCTTTTCTCTCGTGGTGGGATGGTAACACTGCCAATGTTACGGGCAGAGAAAATAAGATAAAAGAAATCTTCCTGCTGGCAATCGAATCATGCGCTCTACAATTTCCCTACAGGAGATGTTCAGAAAACACTTTTGTTTCATTATTAATTATTGAAGGATATTTTTCTTAATTGGGTAATTACACTAATATTAATCGTAAGGGGAGTTGCTGTGCAGGCGGAGGAGGAAGCGATTAGAAATAAGAGGTCTTGAGAGAAGCTTTCTCTTTTAACAATAGGCCAATTACTGAGTTTAAGATGCAAGACTTTGTAGCTTTGAGTGTAGGTTTCGTACGAGGGAGTAAGCATTCAACATAAGAACTGAAATATAGGGTGTTCGTAAAAAATTGCACATTTTTAAAATTCTATATAGAAACATCAATGTGCAATATGGCGGTTAATTTTCAATGTGAACTCGACCTCCTCACTGTCTCTTGTCACGTATAAACTGGCACTTATTAGTCAAGAATAATCTTATAAGCGGTTGTGGTATTTTCCGAGCACGCTTGTAACGATTACAAAAATTTCGACAAACGTTGACGAATTATTGTGGGTATCTGTGCGATATTTATGAATTTTTCTGACTGTTCTTTTTTCTGGTAATGGAGTGTATTATTATTTATTTCGTACTGTTAATAACCGATGTACATGATAGTTATTTGGGACAAGTAAGACCTAACCAGACTAGTCACTAATGTTTCCTGCTTTATAAATGTTTCTTATTCTTGAAATGTGTAGAAATTGAAATGCAAACATTTTACATGGCCGCAGACAGAAATTCCTTAATGTTTGGGATGATATTATTAGTTGCGAGCCGAGAGAAGGTGGATGGTATCATATTCACCACCTTTCGGCCTAACATTTTTAGAAAAGAAAAGTAAATGCAGAAAATATGGTAAAATATAAGCCTAAAAAACAAGTCTCAAAATGCATTTTTTAGTGCAACACGCGGAACAGCAGCTGTTAAAAGTACCCTTTGATGCACCAAAATGCATCGTTGGCAGTTTTTACCCTTTAATGTGATACTGGAGGCATTCTATTTGAATCAGTTCACACATTTGGAGTTCTTCGTGTAGCTGCTAAGAAAACGCACCGCCACATTTACGGCTAAATGTTATCTTTTCAACGTGGCATGCCACTGGAAACTGGTATTACTGGTGCTACGAATTAAGAATTCTTTATGCATTTTGTTCAAGAACGTTTATTTGGCTTGTTCTAGTTAGCATCACTTACTTGTAAATTCTAGTGCATAATTTGGCATTCTAAAATTCATAGTTACAAACTTTCCTTTCGTTGTTTCTATATAAACACACCCTGTAGTTATAACCAGAATCATTACTACAGATTTTGGTGCCCTATTCCTTGCAACAAATCTTAATCTCCTAACTCATACATTTGTTAATATTCACATACTAACAACTACCTGTCCCCGCAAGGCATACACAATAAGAAATATAATTATTTTATTAACTGCGCGCGCTCCTCAACAACAAAAACCTCTATTTCCAGACTGCGCAAAGCTTCAGACAAAATTGTCCTTGGGCAAAGGGCTGGGAATACGCATTTGACATTATCTGTTTTTTCTGTGCTATTGGGGGAATTTGCAATTCGTTACCCTGCGGTATAACCATTTCAGACTTGATTTTCCTTTTTCAGTAAAAACAATCGTTTCCCCTTGAGCCATTCCCTTGTTAGTTCACGTTTTAACTACCAGATGACAGTAAAAAGAGCTTAGCAGACATTAGGTAAATACGTATAATGCCGGACAAAGAATCGAAGACTTGCAAGTGCTAGATATTTCACATAATTTGCTTGTGACAAGAATTCTGGATATTCGGTCCGAGAAGGTACTGAGTATATAATACTACATATACTACATATAATTATTGATACAGTAATATCTATAACAGAACACTGTAAACATATTCGCTGCTGCTTAAGGATGCCGAGTTTGACGTGGAATGCTAATCGAGACTGGACCTACAGTTTAATGTGGGATCCGAACCACTATATGCCTCCACCGGGTATCGAATTAAATATACTGGGTACATAATACTACATCATACATAGAATTGTTGATGCAGTAGTACATATAATAAACCTCTATGGAATACAGGGCTACTATAAATGATTCATTCGATTTCAAAACACTGCATTTACCAAAATATTGCACATACAGATATGAATGATACATGAAAATAACTGTGAACTCACCAAGTTTGCACTGTGACACTCCAGTTGGCAGCACGAGTGCAGTCCCTGTTCAAAATGGCCACAAACCGAGAAGAGAGTTTTTGTGTGCTGGATTATGCGAGATGTTCATCTGTTATTGCAGTGCAGCGTGCATTCAGAAGAATCCTCTTTTCTGGACACTGGTATAGTTCAGGGAACGCATCAATGCTTCTCTGATGTCCATTGACAAGGGATTGCTACAAAATGTATGGGTGGAACAGGACCACCGCTTGGATATGTGTCGTATGGTCAGAGGCACCCATAGCACATTCGTAGAATTCGAGGAAAACTTATTGAGTTTACTGCAATTTTCGTGTATCATTCATATCTGTATGTGCAGCCTCCTCGATGGCGCAATGGTAGCGTCGTCGCCTTGTAATCAAGGGGTTCCGGGTTCGATACCCGGTGAAGGCACATAGTGGTTCGGATTCCAATTTAAACTGTAGGTCCAGTCCAGATTAGCCTTACTGTGCATAAAGTGGACTTAAAACACCAAATCAATCAATATCTGTATGTGCATCAAACATCAACAGTGTTGCCACTGTACCTCATAATGTTTTTAAAACACCCATTTGGACCGGTACGCCTTTACGAGGCATTTCAGGATTGGCTATACGCGAAAACGATCGGTTTTCTTCTCTGAACTATAGATGGCGAAATAGTCCACCTACCCAAGGTGGAAATTGACGTCCAAATTTCCGTACGAATGTTTGACATGCAATTTTCCATGCTTTGTGAAAAAATAAATTTACACTTTCACTTACATTTGGCAACACTGCATGAACAACACTGCACCCCGTTTGGTGTTTCTATGTTTAAACATTTGGCGTATGACTTATGTATGTACAGGTTTCGGTTACAAAGTAACGCCACTCTTAATTCCCAGTTGCGCCGTTCGTGGGACATCCTGTAGTAGCCCTGTATATCCGCAACTGATTGAAAGAAAATTTTAAAAAGTACGGCGTAAGATATTTTATATCTCTGGGGCCGGTGGCAACCCACCATCGTGAGGAAATTGGGAAGCTCCGAGTGAGTGAGCGTAATCCGGTCGAGACGAACTACTATAACGGCTGGGGATACGTCGGGCTGACCCCCCGACTATTCCAATACTGGTTGAAGATCTCCATGCTTAGAGGTGACGAGAGAAAGTGTGGGAGGGAGACCGGCAGTCGGTAGGTATGCCCAGGCCCTTCAGGGGCTGTTGCGCAAAGGATTATTATTATTATTATATGATTTCAACTCTAGTATATAATTTTATAGACACCTCATCAAAACCCCAAATACCTATTTCCTGATTTTTACCGTTTTCATTATATATAATAAAAAAATAAAAAAAGTACGCCTTCTCATGTTGTCAACCAGTCTGGAAAAGTCAGAGAATTTACTTTTTCTGGAAACTCAGGGAATTTACATTTTCTGGAAAGTCAGAGAATATTTTTTTTCTGGAAAGGTCAGAGAATTTACTTCTTGTGGGAAAGTCACGAAATTTACTTTTCCTGGAAAAGTCAGGGAATTTACTTTTTCTAAAAGAGTCATGGAATTTATATTTCCTGGAAAAATCAGAAATGTCAGGGGAAATTTACTGTCTTTCTGGAAAAATCAACATTTTTGTAGTAGTGCACTAGAAGTAGGTTTATCAATAAAGGAAAGAGCAAGAAATTTTAAATTTAGTTTGGTTTTGTTTACTGAGTATTACTGGTAGTTACAGTAGAAATTGCTTATTACGTGCTCCAGCAAAATAAATCATGTTTTGAACTATTCTTAAGTGGAAATCTAGTGCAATGAGTGGCTATTGGTATTTACCACTTTCTTGTTGCAATTTGTGGGTTGTGTTCGGTTGATTTTAGTATTAATACATATGTTACTAAATGTTACTGTAATTATGTAAGTATTATTTATGCTATAATTGTTATGATATTTTTATAACATAGAATTATTTGTTTACCATTAGTTGAAAGGTAGCAAATACTACGTAGGAACTCACCCCTGATCCAACAATTAACTACTGTTCAATTTCCCTCTTTATTGCTACTTTTATGTGATGTGAATATTCTAAAGACTTGGTTAAGTCTAAGTCTGGTGTTTAGTTGAAAATGGAACTTGAAATACATGAATTGCCCTGATAAATCAGTCTGGAAAATTTTGGTTCCTTTTCTGGAAAACATGGAAAAATCAAGGAAATTCTTTTTTTACAAAATTGAAAACACCCTGCTGCTTAGTTACAATAGTTTTAAAATAATAATAAGTATAAGACCTATTACTTTTTTTCTTGCCTACTGACAATAATATTAATTCCATAAAGCGACGCAACGTTTCTCTATGCGAACATTTTTCTCTTTTAACTCTTCACCACACGCTTGCTGCATTCTTATAACTGCATTTATAATTCTGCTATGACCGTTTACGTTATATACCATCTTTATATGGTGTAGTGTCTAAAAGACAGCTGGGTGGTCGATCTCGCCATCCCATTTTTCTTTGTCCTAATCTCGGCGTAGGATTTGATGTTCTTTGTGAGTGTTCCTTCATCAATTTCTTCATATCATCACTCATCATCATCTTAGTGATTAGCCCAAAATTGAATGAAAGACGGAGTGAAATAAACTAAATCAATCAATCAATAAAAAGGTCACCACTTACAACCTGTATCACTAATGGTACTCTGGAATCGGAAAATGAATAAATGTCATCACATCACCACTCATTCTCAGTAACCAAAAGTGACAGAAAAACAACACTAAATAAAAGAAAATACAAACAACATCTCAAAGAATAAAGTTTTCAAAGCGTCAGTAACATAAATGTAACGTGAGCGTAGACAGAACAGTGTTCGAGTACCGGAGGCAACAGGTGGCGAGTCTAAAACAACAAAAAAGCTCCATGCGACGCTCGTGTCTGGCGAGCAAACCTACGACCTCTTCCCCGACGCCGAAACGGAGATTAACATTTTCACATTTACTCAGCAGAAAAGCCGCTTTGACACAACTCTTCTCGGCAGAAAATTTCAGCCTCTCTTTTTTTTTTTTTTATCCCTTTTTGTTCTGTGAGAACGTGTTCCGAACAGATGTTACAATGCTTCCCTCCGCCTTAAATCTCAATAACGGGCAAAGGTGGCTGTCGACATTGAGCGACTGAGGGGATTTAGTGTTTTATTTGTTTCTCGAGGCCGTAAAAAGAAAGACACAAGAGAAATAAATTCTGATGAAATGTTTCGTGCAGCAAGGACACAGAAATTTTAGGGACGAAAAGATGTACTGAACAGACGCCGAAACAGACTGTTTCATTTCCAATTTATTTGGGTTTAAAGCTAGAAGCAAACCTTGGGATTTTTATATGCATTAAACAATGAAGTATGTACGGTCAGCGGCAATAAAAATGGGACCCCTGCAAGGGGCTCTGCGTGTTGCCTAACCCTACAGCGGTGGTAGAAGTTGCCATTGAAAATGTGCTGTTATTGTCGTAGAATTAGGCCACACGCATAACGCCTTGCAGGGTAGGGAGCATTTCAGGATCTGGGTGTCCCATTCTGTTTTGCCGGTGACTGTACATAAGCAGCAACTATGATGAAATATGCAGTAGAAATATGTAGTAAATTTCAAACTCTAACTGTTATGGCAATCAAAGTTTTTGGTATTTCCCAGATGGCGGTGTGGTAATCAAGGGAGTCACAGGTTAGCACAGCCAGGGGTTCGGGTTCCAATCCCGGCGTTGGAATGTGTGTTCTTTGTAAATGACACTTAATCAGTTTCATTATATCGTCAACCTCATCTTAGCAATTAGCCACAAGTGGCAGAAAACCGAAGTAAAATAAACTAATTAAATAACTGTTAAAGTTATTTCAAGAAAATAGTCCAAAGTATCAATTTGTAGCACTAACATATATTGTGTTTAGCGTACAAGAACATTACAGACAGAAAAAAGAACTACGAGACCCTGTGCGAACTATATTTCGCGAGGTCATTATGCTTTGAAAAGTGAATATTTAGACCAGTACCATATATATAATACTAATAATATAGTACAGACTACTGCTCTTTCATATTCTGCAGACAGTTTAATTTTGTTGTTTCTGGTTTGAAAAGTTCGACCCACTGAAATGCTACAATTATTTTGAGACACCCTGTATAAAGAAAACTAAAAGGATTAATTGTAAGTTATGAAATTTTGAACAACTCGTATCTGCACAAATCACAAAAAATGTGACAATAATTTTGAACCACTCTGTAGAACGAAAACTGAACTAAGTAATTACAATTTAGATATTTAAATGTTGAACAATTTAACTTCTCAAGCAATGCTGTTACTTGGAGGAAGACAAGGGGTTAGTGAGGTCAACATTTCAGAGGAGGTGCTTGCGTATTCTCTTACAATAGTTCCCCACTGTCGCTCCGTATCTTACTCCAGGTAAGCTAAGTGATTATCCTGTTACCTGGCAGCCCGGAAAGTCCTTTATCCCGCCTGAAGTGAGATCCTTGGTGACCTGTTAACATTTCATACAATTCCCCCCACCCCTCGCCTATCCCCCGCTCTCCAGACCAACTCGGGGATCTCAATACTCGGTAGGCAAGGAGGAGAGCCCCCCCTCATTCCCCCCGACTGTCGGCTTCGAGTTTCGCCTGACACGTTCGGCTGCCCGCACATCAATGATTCAAGTCGGCAAAGGTGCAAGTTTGATAGTAACACCAGCAGGTAGTTATCGGGAAGAGTTTCGCGGTTTGACCACGTGATGAGGGTGTGCGGGGAAGGCTGAACCTGGAATTGTTGATGAGAGAGAGAGAGAGAGAGAGAGAGAGAGAGAGAGAAAGAGAGAGAGAAAGAGAGAGAGAGAGAGAGAGAGAGAGTTGAAGATGCATCATTAGCGAAGATAAAATTAAAGGCAAAAATTTCCACACGCTTAGAACGTAGAAATTAGTGGCGTTGTTTTATTTACGTAGTGCACCCCGAAAACTGCATTCTTGTAGGTCAACGAAACATGTGCCCACAAGCTCTGTCTAGGTGCATGTTTTTCGTTTTGTCTGGGGGCGCTCGGGATCAAAAGCTATATATAAAATGGCACTTCGGTGTTAAAATTGTGAATAAATCCCTAATTTTGATTTTAGAACTACACTTATTACGTAAAATAAACATTTTTCTTGTAACATCACAGTTATGTAGAGAGAATTAAGTTTATTCCTGTGTATAGGAGTCCATTTTTCCTTCTCAAATATTTACAGCAGAATATATTTACCGTGTTTTGCATAACTCAAAGGATAATTCAGAGCAGAAAGTGTCACTTCAAAAAATAAACTCAGAATTTCGTGTTTGAGAGTTTATTTCGCATTTTGCAGTTAATTTCGTATCATTTCCTGACAAGACATATTAGAATAATGCACCTTACATTTTTCAAAAACGTAAAAAATTGACATTACAGTGTGTTATTTCATATTCTTTACTTCGTCAAAATGTGCATAAAAGTTACACTATTACTCGCTAGATAGCGTCAAGGTTGCACGAATCTAAATATCGATATCATAGCAATAATTAAGAGTACAAGGTAGTAGAATCAAAAGATTTAAGGCAAAAGAATTAACGGTGAATAACAGCTTTGTGAGTTATGGCATTGTACCAGGTGGTTATAATTAAAGTGACGGTGTTCAGAGTGGTACAGCACGGGCTGTAATGAGAGTAGCAGTCTGAAACTTCGTAGATATGATAATGAAGCAATGCGCTCGCGAATTATGCAAAAAAAAAAAAAAGTTCCAATTCTCGCCACCAGGGTAAAAAATGGCGCTGTAAGCAGTCAAAACGTGGAATTTTCCATAACTCTGACGTCAAAGTCGGTGACATTGACTAACCATTGTGTGAGCTCCCTGGTTGTGGTTGGTGACGCTTGTTGCCTTTTCCTTTAGTAATGTTCATGTAATTCGAATAGTGAAATTGTAGCGATATTTTATTACAAAGAGTATTGTTTTCTGCGATTTATAGTGTTTTTCCTGTAACTATACCAAGTTTTGACTGCTTACAGCGCCATTTTTTACCCTGGTGGCGAGAATTGGAACTATTTTTTTTTTTTTTTTTCATAATTCGCGAGCGAATTGCTTCATTAGCATATCTACGAAGTTTCAGACTGCTACTCTCATTACAGCCCGTGCTATACCACTCTGAACACCGTCACTTTAATTATAACCACCTTGTAGAAGGCAAGAGTCCAACAATGGATAAAGAAAACCAAACTTGCACTAGAAGTTACAATATTGTCTGCAATACATTCATTGAATTTGCTGAGATATCGTGCGAATTGTAAGTAATTTGAATGTTTTGAAGTGACCTTGATGGTTTGAATTCGTTATAGAAATGTGGCAGCTGTATATTTTATTGGTAACATTAAACTGTGATAGCGTTCATAGTCTAGTGTTGTTTTTTAAATTTACCGTCTTGGGAATGGGTTGTCTAACTTTCAGGATATTAAACGTGATTTTGAAGAATGTATGTCTTTTTGTTATTTTCACGCCTCTTTTCTACCCCTTGGGTTAATTGCGACGATGAGAATGAGTAGTGAAATGATCAAATTGATGATGTAACAAACACAATAGAATAAAATGAAATGGGTCTTTATTTAAGCAGGAGTGCTTCGGTCTTGTGTGCCGTTCTTTCAGCCAACCCTTGTCACAGATACAATAAAATAATAAAAACAAAGGAAAGAACATAATGATCATGATAATACAATAAATATAATACAAATATAATACAAATATTATAAAATTATAAAATAATACATTGAATTGATTAGTACTTACATTATGAAGTAAAGGTAAAAAAGAAAAAGGTAAAGTGTTCCCCTGTACAAAGCACCACGCCATGAAGGCGTATAGGGGGTGTGGGGGTAACGCCCCACACTTTCTTGATCCGGTCGTGAGTGGGGGTGATGTGATCAGCATCACGCCCCTGACCGCCTTTACCCCCCAGGGTTTCCCCCAGGTACCCATGTTATTCGACGCTGGGTGGGCGCCGGGGCCGCTTCCACCGTTAGAAAAGTTCCCGGATTTGAACCGGCCGGGGATCGAACCCGGGACCTTGAGCATGGTAGTCAGACGCGTTACCGACTGAGCCACCGCGGCCAGTGAAGTTATCGTTATGAAGTAAAGATTTCTAATAAGTCATTAGTAGTGTATTTGGGGTGGGGGATATGATTTGTAAGTGGAGGTGTATGTAGGTTAATGATGTTATTGGGACAATAGTACACCCATGCCTTACCTACGTTTTGAACCCGGAACTTTTGACTTTGTAATTCGCTACGCTGACCACTCCAGCACAGAGACTGGAGAAGAGTGAGTATGTGAAGGAACGGTAGAAGATACATTGTACAGTCACCTGCAATAAAGATAGGACATCTAGATCCTGAAATACTCTCTTCCCTGCAAGCAGTTATCGTTATTGCCTAACTACGGCGATACGTGGATTTTAGTAGCACATTTTCAATGCCAACTTCTACCAACGAGGGAAGCAAGTATTTCAGGATATAGGCGTCGCATTTTTATTGCAGGTGACTGTACATTCAACGCTTGTTGACGTCTGAATCATCACACAGTATCCGAGATACATATTGGAGTGCTTTTAATATTTTTTTTTTCTTTTGCATGACTAAAAAATGACCATTAACGGATTTGGAAACGTTCAAAGGCGTTTCTGCGCAGATCGTGGGATCGCATTACAAAGCATGTACCTAATGGTCATCAGGAAACTGACTGGAGCTGGTTAATGCCTTTTTTTTACCTTTCCAACTTACAATGAATTATTTATTGAGCTTTATTCTGTTAACAGTAATGGGAACACACGAGGGTTATAATCTCAATGTGATTCACTGCGATGTCCTTTGAAGAGCCGCTGGGGAGAAGGGGGCGGGTTTAGATGAAAGTGGTGCCACTCACATCTGTTACGGGTTCGGGAAAATGAAATAAATATGCCGCAATGGCATGAAAAGAGATGTAGATGACGTTCAGATGCTAGGTATTATCTCTCCGTCTAATGATATGGATCAACGCCTGTTTGACTTTTATTTATTAGACCCCTAGACTTGACTCTACAGTGCTGGACGCTCTGTATCAAATGTTTATTTATGTACACACCAGGGATATTTTATTACGCTCTCACTTACAACAATACTACTGAAGAGCGAACAATGGTCTAATGGTACTTTAAAGTTAATGGTGGCGTTTGGCACATGGAAAAGTATAAATCACAGGAGGCGATTTCCTGCTGGATATTTCTACAACCAGTTGTGTAGTACTTGTTCACCTTCTAGTTTTTGCCTCACACAATACTTGTTACTGGTCTTATCGGTACACTTTTCAAGCTAAAAAGATGGACGAACGATTTAAAGAACGGTGTAGGAAAATAGCTAAAATATAATTATGGGCGAGAATGGGGATTCATTCATGAAAAATTTATTTGACGCACTAGATATGTCAAACATTAAATAAATTGGTAGAGGAAAAGGTCTAAATATGCCCCCCTTTTTATGTTGTCGTTTTCGGAGGAAAAACAATAACATATCAAGCAGCTGCTTTTAAAATGCATATCTATGAAATATATACTTAAATGTAATATCATGGTAAAGTATAGGTCTCCATTTTTTTAAAAAAGAAGCAATTTCCAAAAAATGGTAAAATCATGTATTTCGAAATTGTGGTCTAAATATGGGCTACTAGTGGCTATATCACACAAAGCAATTAAAATTTAAGAAAAACAGGCATTTATCGCTAAAACATTATAAAATTCATATTTATGAATAATCTCTTGTTTTGAAAATCTCGCGGAATGGGAAAAAATCGAAATTAAGAAAAACATCCAAATATTTGTTGAAAATGTGATCTCAACATCAGACCTCATGTCATGGCGCTATTTTTCTTCTTCAATTTATTTTCGCTCTCTGTGGTACATATTTCGCAAACAAATCATGGCATTGTAAAAGCTCACATTTGTTTTATGTACCGCTAATATCATAACCTATACAAAGCAGATGAGGATTCAGAAAACGCTGAGTTAAAACATACCTGTAAAAAGTTTTCGGAGGTCGCAATTCTATAGAGCCGGTTTTTCAATTAAGGTTCATGTTAGCACGTAACTGGAAGTTAGTGAAAATTTCGGTTTTTCAACGTACAGTTAGCTCGTAACTGGAACTCTGGTGGCGATCATCTTTACTGGTACTACTTCTTGCAGTTACCAGCCTAACTGGAAGTTGCGAAGCAACATGGATGCCTCGTGTAGCTATCGAAGTTCCACACTCGCAACTTCACTGTCAGATTAAACAAGATATGATTCATAAAACTTTTGAATTGGTACAGAAAAAGACTTGTTTTGTTTGGGAGACCTTACCAATGTCCATGCAAATATGGAAATTTAGCTGCGTAGTTGCTAGAATTCGCCTGGCAAGGCTGTGTTGGAGAATTTGTGTACAGGATATCCGGTCTACCAGGCGGGACAATCTGCAAACAGTAAATTGGTGCAGTGGTTATCGACGCATCTTTCGAAGCGTGTTGTGTTTCGTAATACGAGTTCGAGTCCTGGTTACGGATATATTTTTTTTGTCAATTATGTATTACGTGTGTTGCCTTCAATTCACGCTTTATTATTGAATGATTTTCTCGGAGAAATATTACAGTAAAGTGAAAAAGTTAAAGTGTTCCCCTGTGCATGGCACCATGCCATGAAGGCATATAGGGGGTGTGGGGGTAACGCCCCACACTTTCTTGATCCGGTCGTGAGTAGGGGTGATGTGATCAGCAGCACGCCCCTGACCGCCTTTACCCCCCAGGGTTTCCCCCAGGTACCCATGTTATTCGACGCTGGGTAGGCGCCGGGGCCGCTTCATGGTAGTCAGACGCGTTACCGACTGAGCCACCGCGGCCACTCAGTATTACAGTAAATTTTAAAATTATTTTTACTCGTACCTTCATATTTTTAGAAGTTTAGACAGTATGATTACTATTAACATGTTGTTTTTTCGCTCAACAAACATGCATAGAGAGGTACAAAGCATGCAGTCAAATATACCTTATTTACATATTAAAAATAATAGTGTTTATATCAACAGACAGGTATTATTAATGTCTTGACTTTCGAGTTCTTCACGCTTCTTCTACAAGAAAGTATCTGCGCTTGCGCCTCATAACAGCATTTCCCCCACGTGTAATTGACCTTTATTAGGAGAAAATCAAATTTGTAGTGCTGTCTTTCGTTAATTTGTTTCGTAAGCATACAGGATGGATACGCAGCCATTATTGTTCCAATAGTTTCCCAATGCAATAACGTGCTTTCGAGCACGGCGCGCTTGTAGTTCTATATTTAAACGCCAGGCTGTGTGCCAGTCGACGAGGTTTGAAACTATAGTAACAGATGGCGCGCAGATCGATTTCCTGGTAGTTTCCGTGCTTCAGAATTGCCAACACACTGTTTTGGAGAACGAACCATGGTTTAGTTAACTGGCAGTTATTTTCACATTGAGAAAGCCGGTGCTGGTTAAGACTGGCTGTTATCTCCAACTGGCAGTTAGTTAACAGGGAGATTAACAGGACATTGAAAAAATGGCCCTAACAGCGTCCAAGGCCAAAACTAACCACCACTTTCTCTTGCGAATTGACGCCGCAACCTTTGTCCTTGACAGATAACCAGTTCCAATAGCCTCTGCCAGGCTGCAGAAGCCGGGAGCGCTGATAACTCCAAACCCCATATTTAAACCTTCGCCCATATTTATACCTTCTCCTCTAATAATTAGGATTTTTTATTATCGGCTAATCATATCTGTCGTACAAATCTCATCGCTTTGGATACATTCTTAAATATTGATGATCACGAATGCACCTCATCTCTGCTTTCCTTTCATCGAGCAGCGAACAAAAACAACAAACACTCGTAAACCACAGGAAAGAAACAATAACTTTTCTTCGCCAGATTATCTTCACATTTTCGCTCTGATTGGCTGTTTCACAGAATCTAAAGAAATCCAGTTGCAATTAAAGCACGGGCTAGTCGTCAAAACCAGTCTTGCAGCCAACCTGACAGTCATGATTTCCATTCAGTCCAGCGCCACCTAGGGCATTCCTACTCTAAATCCAGTTCCGTGTGATTCGGCCTTAATACAGAGTAAATGAAGAATAATACAGACGTAGTTAGGGATAGTAGGGAAAAGGGGAAAGGTTACTTACTATTTTTGTGAATCTATAAAGGGCACTATTTTGACTATTTGCCTATTTTTTATTTCTCTGTAATAATATATACGAAATGTATGATATGCCGACCTTCATGACGGAATGGTTAGCACATTGCGCTATACGACGCCAGGGTAACCGGGTTCGAATCCTTGCCTGGGAATAGGTGTTCTTTGTGAGTGACCCTTCATCTGTTTCACCATACCACACAATATCAATCATCCTCATCTTCGCGATTAGCCAAAGTGTCAGAAAAAACAAAGTAAAATAAACCACATGAGTCAATTAATCAATCGATAACATATTTTATAAAGCCTTTTAGTGCAAGTTTGAAGATTTAGTGGTTGCTTGGTTAATCTTGCCTAAAATTCATTTTATGGTCGATTTTCCATTTCATCCGTGGACAGGTAATTTGTGAGTGTCTCTTCATAAGCTTCATCTAATCATCACTCATCCTCATCCATAAATGACAGATAGGCGACGAAAACTTACGAAAAATGCTCGTTTCTTTGACTACCTTTACAGTACATTGTTTGAGTACTCTGTTGTTAGATGTCACTTCAACGATTTCACCTTTTTTTCCTGCTACATGTTTATTTACTGAAAAAATTAAACAGGTACATATAATTGTTTGTAACAAAAATAAAGCAAGATAAAACAATAACATGCATAATTAAACACGCAATGTATGGTTAACTAGAGGTATAACAATACAAAAAAATATTCACACATAAATTTTCCTGTTTAACATTTACAATGTATACCTCCTTTGTTTTGGAAAACATCGATATGACGTTTGAAAAATAATTATGTTTGATGGCCTTTCAAATGTACTCTTGTATAGTTGACACATTGTTTTGCTACAGTGAAATAGACCCCCCCCCCTTTTTTGTCGAGTCTCGTAGGTAATTACACTTATATGAATCTGTTGGGGTACATTGTCTGCCTGGACTTAATTATTTATTATTTTGTACATAAAGCAGAGTACATTTGTTTTTCTTCTCTTGTAGAGATTAGGCACTTTGTTGTGTTTTTGGAGGGAAATGTGTGATTCGTATTGAATTTATAATCTGGTTTCTTTGTACGAGGGCTGGTGCATAAGTCATTCCAACTATATTTTTCCTCAAAGTTAAACGGTGGTACAACTGTTTAAAACATGGCACCCGCAGTATGTGGACACGTCATTAGATGGCAGTGTGATGAACGGTTATCGTACAAAGGCAGTGGTAATTCATTATTGAACCAACCGCCGTTCCATTGGACGAACCGTGTTCATGTATTAAAATAGCCATTCTTCTGGAAATAAATGCCAGAAAATGCCACAGGGAGCTTCTGGAAAGTGTGAAGAATAGTGTCCTACAGTAGTATGTCCCTTTTTTGTTTATGTAATACTAATGTATACTTTCAGACGTAAAAATATGTGGAATGATGCTATCTTTAAGAATGTTTTGTTCGTTTCCCTATCCCACACACTAGCCTCCGTGGCGGAGTGGTTAGCACAGCGCGCTTTGACGCGAGCGGTCCCGGGTTCGAATCCCGGTCTGGGCATGTGTGTTTGTGAGTGTACCCTCATCAGTTTCATCGTATCATCACTCATCCTCATCTTCGCGATTAGCTAAAAGTGGCAGAAATGCGAAGTAAAATGAACCAAATTAATCCCTATCTTACATCTGGCTCACATGATCTGCATAGTTCATACATTCCACGTTACAATACACTGTCTCCTTCCATTTGTATATTTTGGATTTTCTTGACGGTCTCACATTCTCGCTAAAAAAAAAAAATAGTCGCCATGACTTCTGCTCCAACCCTCGTATAAACGTGCCACGTTTTACGAATTTTGACTGTAGCTGTTCCATTTTTCTTGAATATTTCTTGCCATGTGGATCCCATATTGGTTTGGTTTATTTTACTTCATTTTGCTGCCACTTTAGGCTCATTTCGAAGATGAGAATGAGTGATGATATGATAAAATTGATGAAAGGGCACTCCTAAAGAACACCTATGCCTAGGCCGGGATTCGAATCCTGGAATTTTATAATCGAGGGGTCACGGATTCGATACCCGGTGGAGGCACACAGTGGTTAGGATCCTACTTTTAAAGAAACTGTAGAAGATGCATCCACGTTTAGCCTGTCTATACTTCATGCCTAAGAATATTTTTTTTAAACACTAACATGCACTTGCCTGGACTCGAACCGGGGATCGTGAAAGCTCTCAGCCACCGAGACAGTGACACTAACCCCTGCCAAGAAAACCCACCTGGTTACCTTAAATTAAAATCAGACCTCCCCGTACCCGTGGGCAGTGTTGCCAGGTGCAAATAAATGATCATATAAAAGCAAATAATGCAAATTTAAGATTTTGTAATCGCTAGCGGAGATCGCGTAAAACTGATGTTCCAACAAATTCGTTTATCAGCTTATCTTCCATAATCCATAGATTACCTGCATTATTAACATGAAATCACACTCGGATGCGTTCCTGCCATACCTGAGAGGCAACAAACAGGTTGCATCTGGCGCCCAGGGAGACGCGTCTGGTTCGCTGACCAAATATAATTCAACCCCTGCAGCGAAGTTATTGAATTGGTTTACCAGTTAGCGAATAATACGTCCCAACGCATTCGCCACAGACTGAAAAAAATTACTTTATTAAAAGAGAGAGAGAGAGAGAGAGAGAGAGAGAGAGAGAAAGTCGCCGGTGGTTTGTGAACAAATTTGATTTTCTAACCGGTGCGATTTGCGAGGTGTGATCAATAAATGTTATGAAGTTGTCCAAGGAAACAATTTGAAACGAGCTCCGTTTTTCTGTTTTGATATTCACCTCTGGTTGTCCAGCTGCTAGTCTACTGGTATTCAGCACGATACAGTCACCAGTGGTGGCTAACGTATCTACGTAAGCATAAGAAAATGCAGTGGTTTATAAGGGCACAAGGATTTTGTACTCCAATCATTTCTTCTCCTCTCCTCTCTTCTCTTCTTATCTTCCTACAAGAGAATGTAGTGGTTTATTCGAGCATAAGCATTTTGAATTTTCCAAACGCACCATAATAAGCTGCAAGTGCCGTTTCATTTCAGGTTATTTCTGTTAGGGTTCGTTGACTCCGGCGCATGCGCACACAGTTAAGCAGAGAGTTGCCGTGTGCTCCTGTGAAACCTGGAAACGAACGAAAATATAGGGAGTGAGACTTAAAATTCATCAATGTATCAAAGCGTATCGCTGCTGCCATCTGTATCGAAGGGCGCAACTACTTCCAAGTACAGCTCTTCTTCTGATTGGCTGCTATTTCCCCATTCCACAACGGCTCCAAAGAAGGTGGATTGACGTTACCATGAACAACTACAAAGTGAGAGTTGCTATCATTATTCATGTACGCCGGAGTTCGACTTCCATATGAAATATTAGCAGCTGCTTTCATGTAAATGAAACAAGTTTCCGCTGCGTCTACTTTTACCCATTTCTTGTGTTTAATTCAGATAAAAGTTCTGCAACAGAAAGAACAACCACGCGATCGCTGTGCTCACGTGTTACATAAATGCTAAAAATCTGCCTATTGTAACGTTTTGCCATTTCTGCTCATGGCAAGACACTTTGAGAGTGGGACTTTTGTTGAGATGCAGCACAAATGCGAACTTCTGAAGCTCCGAGTTCCTTTTAATTTCCTCTCTGTTTTAAACACAAGATATTGGCGTATTCGGTACATATTTCATCGTTGAAGACAAATGTGTAAGTCAGAGACATCTATTGGGCTGCAGCTATACTACTAGAGACTTGAGAAGATATTGCCGTATTGTGTTTTTATTTCATCGTTGTGGGAAAGATTTCTACGCCAGAGTCATCTATTGCGGTGCTGCTAAACTGCTAGAAATTGATGTACCTTAACTCACCTAGCCATCTACAGCACTTAGCTTTCTGAGGCCAGTTGAGTACTTTAACCCCCTCTATTTTCTTAGGTTGTTTCCTCAAATCCGCAAATGTTGTGGGGGAGGAGAAGTTTGGAATGTGAGAAGAAAAACTACTTTAGTGCCACTGCTTCAGATTCAGAATTGCAATGCTAAATAGGGTTTTAGGTCTATTTAGTGGTCATGTTGTAGAATGAAAAATACCTAAAAATTCCCTCCCAGGTACCAAAAGTTACTCTTTCTTAAAAATAATTAGCTACGTTATGTACAGAACCTTAGACATTAGGCATAAATACAGGGTATTCAAAAAGGTTGGTGCAGAAGAAAGACGATGGTAAAAATTTCTTTCATGAAAAGAAATGAGAGATCATGATCTGTAGTTCTATTCTGTGCATATACTGAATGCGCAGATAATAGCTGCCAGTAGTCTCTGTCCCGCTATGACTACATATATTAAAACAGGAGAAGTTATTTTCCGAAATGGAATTCACTGCGTTCATATTTGGCGAAACAGTTTGAATCCACTGGTAGATGTTAATGCTCTGGAAATTCATATCTGACCATACATGCTGGATATGAATTTGAGCAGGTCCGAGCTACAGTCTTGCACATGTCATTGAACAAACGGAGCTCGCATCGAATACGAGGGCTCGAATTTTAATAGTGGCAACACATGAATAGAGTTTTGAGTTTAGGTTTTTTAGTTCCATGATCACAGAAGGCTAATAAGGACTGGACTTACAGTTTAAAGTGGATGCAAACCACTATGTTCTTCCACCGAATGTAGGACCCGTAACCCCATGATTACAAGGCGAGGACGTTACCACCACGCCATCGGGGAGGCCCACACGTGGATAGAATAACAATGAAATGCAAAATGTTTATTCCACCGACATCACATGTGAGTTTTATATGTACAGTCATGGAAAAAAGTTCTTCCCCATAAGGCTTTAATAGGAGCAAGTAATGCAGGAGGGTAGGCAACACATATTGCACCCTTCGATGATCGGGTGATTTTGCCTGTCTTAACACCGAGAAATGTGTTCCACGCGAAGGTCAACATGACAGGAAAGCAAAGAGAGTCACGTGACTATTGGTTACGTGGAGTGTTGTGCTTCTCCACGTCCCCAGTTCTTGATCCACATTGCAGAAAAAGTAGAGCTGCATGCAATATATGAAAATAGGTTGTTTTCAACTACACGCTTAATTATGATTTTCCCAATTGTAAATCTATCAGACGTGTCTCCCTATTTAGTCGGGACAGTCTTTTACTTTGAATTCCTGTTTGTCATAGGCGTAACTTGACGGGAGCAGAAAGGGCATTTGTAACCCCCCCCCCCAAATCAGGTTTCTTAAAGCTGCTAAAACAGGAATTAAATACTATGATTTGACGCGTCCAAAAAAAGTATTATATTGAAAGATTGTTCCCAAATACGTAGATAGCAATTTAATACTTTGAAAGTGTCTCAGATTTGTTTATTATGTCACATCTTAGTGTGGCACAGGTCTACTACAAAAGTGGAATTTCGTAACAGAAATATGAACCCACTCCTTTTATTTCGTAGCCGATTTCATCTTGAAACTGAAATTAAGAATATTAGTTAACAATGTCATTGGTAAACAATAAAAAAATGTGTTAGACCCAATTCTTTAATACCTTATCATAATCTTTATCGCAAGTTTAAATTTTGTTGTAAGTCCACTTTATGCAAAGAAAAGGCAAAGTTCTCACCTGTGCTTAGCGCTACGCCATGAAGTCGTATTGGGGGTGTGGGGGTAACGCCCCACACTTTCTTGATTCGTTCGTGAGTGGGGGTGATGTGATCAGCATCACGCCGCCCCACACTTTCTTGATTCGTTCGTGAGTGTGGGTGATGTGATCAGCATCACGCCCCTGACCGCCTTTACCCCCAGGGTTTCCCCCAGGTACCCATGTCATTCGACGCTGGGTGGGCGCCGGGGTCGTTTCCAACGTTAGAAAAGTTCCCGGGCTTGAACCGGCCGGGGATCGAACCCGGGGCCTATAGCATGGTAGTCAGACGCGTTACCGACTGAGTCACCGGCACAGATAGACTAATCTGAAATGCATACAGTTTAAAGTGGGATCCGAACCACTATGTGCGATCACCTGGTATCGTACCCGAGACCCCTTGATTACAAGGCCTTACCACTACGCCATCAGTGAGGCGCACACAATCTTTTTATTTCGACCTTTTTAAACCTATATGTATCATATAAGAGGTTGTTTAACGTTGCTATGCCTCTATGGATTATATTTAGCCAGTATTCGAGCACATAGCGTCAGGTTTCATAGAATATAAGCTTCTCTTGCATGTTTATGGTTTCCTGTCTGCAGTAGAAAAACTGGCAGGTTCCCGTAGCTTTTCTTTCAATAGTCTTCCAATGGTTGCATATCATATCACTCAAATTTGATTCATTCGTTGCGAACACAATCCCCGATGGCGGAGTGGGATCGTGGGCGCCTTGTAATTAAGGGATCCCGGGTTCGATACTCGGTGGAGGAACATAGTGGTTCGGATCCCCCTTTAAACTGTAGGTCCATTCACGATTAGCCTAACAGGACATAAAGTGGACGTAAGACACCAAATCAAGCAACCAACATAATCCCGTTATTGTCCAGATTATCGAATCCAGAACCTTCGTCGCGAATAACATAAGCAGGAAGACAACGTGAAATAACCGAACAGAAACAGAACCTAAAACCTACATCGGATAGATTGGATTAAGTCGACGATACAGCACGGGTTCTGAAATGAAAAAGAATACGAAAGTTGAAGGACCTCTATACGCACCCACTTTTCCTCCACTCAATGGGGAAGATATCCTTCTAGCTGAGAAGCCTTTACGTAGGAGTGCCCTGAGGGAACTTCAAGGCCACGACGATAAAGTGTTCTACGTGCAATGACGAGACCAAATCATACGTCAGATAGCTGTGTTCCTCCTTATTTCGTACGCCATTGATAACTGGAACACGTGACCTCGTCTTTGGTAGAGCAGAAGCCTGCTTGCTTGCCACCACCCTTTAGTTCAGTGACCTTCGCCCGTAGTCAGCAAGAGTGAATGACTCACCAGATACTTGTTGTCTGTGAGGCTACACAAGAATAGATATTTCGTTAGTGGCTGTAAGTATTGTTTCATCTGCAGTTATATCAGTTAACATTTCAATAGTTTCCTTCCTAATGGTTACGTTAGTGATAAACATGTAAATTAGTTCTCCAGAGTGAACGTTTTATCTATTTGAACGGGGGATTTTTATACAGCCTGCATGTATTATTTTTTCCTGAAACAAGAAGAAATTCGAAGACGCAAAAAGAGTTGTATAAGAGTAGTTAACAAAAGGAAAAAAGAAGAAGAAAACGAAAATGTAAATGCTGAAATAAATTATGGTAGAGATCGAGTGAATAACATTTTGTCATGGGGCCTCCTCGATGGCGTAGTGATAACGTCGTCGTCGCCTTGTAATCAGTGGATCCCGGGTTTGATACACGGTGGATGCACATAGTGGTTAGTATCCCACTTTAAACTGAAGGTCGAGTCCAGATTAGCATATCTGTGCACCAAACCAAAACTAAGAAAGAACTTGTCACAGTGTAACAAAATTTCATGTTCAACCAGATACGAAACAAAAGGGAATAATATATTGCAGGTTGGAGTTCACATCTGTAGCATCTAACCAGCACAATTATGAATCGCAACATATCGTATCAGATCCATTTTTATTATACATGTATGATAATATAAGGGAAGTAGAGGAAAGAGAAAACCAAGCGAAACACGGACGCCTTCTCCAGAATTTCAAATCTCGTTACGTAAGGTTCTGGGTTGGAGTCCCGAACAGGCATGACTTTCTTGTTCTTGCCCTTTTATCTGCTTCATTTCATCATAATTCATCGTTATGGTTTACCTGCAGGGAAAGAATAATGACAATAATTGCCAATACAAAGCCAATGACAAACAGAACAACTCGATTACGGAGGTGCCAAGAAGAAACGAGACTTGACAGTTTCTCCGTCTCTCGGTTTGTCGAATTGAAAATTGCTCTCCCGTTCTCGGTCTCGATTAGTTAAATATAGAAATCGAAAATGTATGTGAATGAATATACATGTATTTTATATATTCCGGTTTTGTAGGAGATTTCGTGAGAGATGAAGTAAGTACTCTTCCATCGTATTTATTTTTATAATTTTTATTCCCTGTTCGATGATCGCGACGATAAGGACGAGTGACCATTACATGAAATTGATGACGAAATAGTCAAACACCCCCGACAAGGACGGTACTCAAACCCGGGAACTTTGGCGACGATATCGAATGTCAATCACTTAATGAGCTTGACCACCGAGCCTGCTTAATGTTGTTTCTGTCAGGTAATTCGTAATAACTATCATTTGCTTCATAATTTATCTTATTGTTGTGATTAACCTGAATTCAAAGAATTAGTTGAAAGGCAAAAATGCAAGATTGAATGTCTCTGATGTTACTTCGTGCCGAATAATATGACGTGGTATTATGATATGAATTTATTAATCATATAATATGCCTATTCATTCCATTGATTGATCCCAATTGAGCACACAAAATATGCTATAATGTCCACTCCATGGAGGAGTGGTTAGCACAGCGCGCTACGATGCCATGGGTCCCTGGTTAGAATCTCGACTTGGGCGTGGGTGTCCTTGGTGTTTCTTCATCAATTTCATCATAGCATCACTCATCTTCATCGTCGCTATTTGCCAAAAGTGAAAGAATAGCAAATCTAAATAACAAACATCCAATCAAATCGAACATCTCTACCGATTTAATTCTATACGGTACCGAATTCCCACTTTATTACTGCATCTTAAGTCATTTTACAGCATCTCAATTGTTTTCCGATTCGAAAACATTTGGAATGTTGTTTTGTGCAGTTGATTGTGCATTGTTTCGTTGTTTGGATTGTTTAATTAACGTCGCATTAATTAGTTTTAGACCAATCGTGACAGGGGGAAGCAAGAGCACAAAGGAAGCGAAAAAGACAAGGAAGAAACCACGGCTTTCTTTAAAGATAGCATCCCGTGAATACAACTCAAGTGACTGCAGAATATTATGAATAAAATTTATTTCGCTTTTTCCTTTTATTTCTATTTCAGTTATTTTACTTCGCTTTTCTCCTACCACTCGCGTTACTCGTGTCGGTGAGGAAGAATTATAAACTCGTGAAATGGACGATGGTACAAAAAAATATATGCCTCTCCCACGGTTCGAAACTGTCAGTACAAAATATTGTCTTATTTTTAAAATTTACGGGCAAATATGGTTTGTCACGTAGCAGTTTTCGCTTATCTATTTCTCAAGGGGTTCCATTGCCTCTCTGATGTCGTAGTGGTAACGTCTTCACCATGTAATGAAAGGCTTCCGAATTCAATACCAAATAGAGAGGATTTGGTTCGGATCCCATTTTAATCTGTAGGTCCAGTGCATGAACTGGACTTAAACAATTAACGTGTGGCATGTGGTCTGTGATGAGAACCATCATTTCAGCGAACCTTCTTGACAATGACTCTAATATCACTTGAAAGAATAGTATTTCCTTACGAGTAGCTTCGTCAAGAAACCAGTTCCTGAAATTTTCTTCTGGAGGCATCGTAGCACCCAGCTGTTTGTTGTGGCTGGGGCACGAGTCATGTGACTCATGCTATCAAAGCTCAATCCTTCCCGAGAACTCAGAATCACCAGGCAAACTTAAGCGAATATTTTGTTATTTGGGTTGCATAAACAACAGGCTTAAGACGTTACGAAATTCTACGTCCCGTGGCCCAGGTATTTTTTTCTAAGACTGTACAACACCTCTGGGTAAATGGACACCCCTTCTTCCACCCCCGTCTGAACTGCAAGCAGCTGCACAGTAATGAGAACTTGGGCTTTCGCTACCCACGGTCTAATCATAACATTCCTAAATTGGAGCAGCGGTATTGGATAAAAATTCAAAGTGCCAGGGGTCATTGCAAGGACTTGAGGTTTGTGGCGAGTCTACATTACCATAATTACCATACAGAACAGTAACAAAATAGGATAAGCTTATAACATAGATTGTATTCCGTGATAATGACACTTAATTTTATTGCATGCAAACCACAGTAGGCAGAGAGTACCTCAAATGTTGACATGATTATATTTGTTTCTTACCCTTTTTTGTTGATGAGAACACTTAGAATATATACACTCGATACGTTAATAATTGGCGCCACAGAATAAGATGAAATATTAAGAATATTTCAATAAATAAGGCCTTATCGATCTTTATATATATAAAAATCGATGTGTGTGTATATGTATGCATGTTTGTTCTGGCATAACTCTCGAACGCCTGGAGGAAATTCAACCAAACTTGGTACACATATGACTTACAATCTGGAAAGAAATACTGTGGGGGTAAGACACCCCTAGCACGCATAGGGGTAGGGGTGGGAAGGAGTAACGTAAAAATAATCGAAAACGACCGATATTAATATGGAATACATAGTTTTCGGGGCCGCTAAGATGAATAGTGACACTCCCACGTTCCTGGAGGTGAAACTAAAAATATTTATAATCAAGTTTTGAGTTAAATTAATATTATAGTGAATTTGTATAATATATTTTACTTTATATTTTGCATACTGTATTTATACTTTTAAATACCTGTAAATAAAATTAGTTACATTTTACACTATAGTTAGAATTCATTATTTTCCTGTCTAATAGAACATTGGAATAAATAAATACGCGGCAATCCCGGGTAATCAGCTAATTTTACATAAAAAAGAAAAAAACAAACGTGTGTGTAATACTAAACGGTTCTTGTTTACAAGTTTTAAAAGTTGGTAGTTTTTCAAGTTTGTTTCGAGTTTACTACACTGCTCCACAAAACTTAAGCAACTCTGTACATCGTGGGATAGGTGAGATGTCGTGCCCATTCAACACTTGTATGAGACATGTACAAACATAAAGAAGCACAGGCAGTGCGAGTGCCCTCTATAATGCGTGAGCAGCACCTTATAAACCAAGATTAACAGCTTGTGCCTGCCAGCGCAAACCACAGCCTAGTATTGTCCCAGTCCTCAAGCAGTGAAGTGGTGATTAGTGAGTGGGATATCAAGTGTAGACACCTTGAAATGAATCGTAGACATCATTTGAGTGACGTTGACCAAGGTCGAATAATTGGACGACTGGAAATGGGTCGGTCCCAAGTGGAAGTGGCACGTGAATTCAATGTGAATAAAAGTGGCGTGTCAGGTTGTGGCTTTGCTTCCAAAATGGTCCTACTCTCAGTAGACTTCTTGAAGGAGACCATCCGAGGACAACATCAGCAGCTGATGACCGATTCCTCACAATCACTGCCAGACGTAACCTCCAAGAGTCCTGCTCTCAACTGGCAAATGATTTGTTTCAAGCTACGGGACGACGTGTTAGTCGTGAAACTGTTCGTAGGCGGCTGAATAAGGCAGGACTGTATGCCAGGAGGCCTGTGCTGTCTGTGCCATTGAAACGGGAGCACAAACGTGTGCAATATACACGGTGTCAGGAACATGTCAAATAGGGAGAAGACCAGTGGGCACTACTAATGTTCTCTTATGAGTCTCGATACAGCCTATCGTCTGATTCTGGTCCGATATTCGTGTGGAGAGAGCCAGGAACACGATATCACCCTAAGTTCATTGTTGAAGGCCGTCCTTTGGAGGTGGTTCCATCATGGTGTGTGGGGTGGTATCATGCTGGATAGGAAAACTGACCTCCATATGGTGGAACATGGAACTTCAACGGCACAACGTTATCGGGATGAAATTCTCCATTCACGCGTTCGCAACATCCATGGAGCATTTGGTCCGAACTTACTTTTTATGGATTAAAATGCATGCCCACACTGTGCATATATTGTGTCCGATTATCTGGAGACAGAAGACATTGCCGTATTGAATGTCCTGCATACTCGCTGTACCTTAATCCTATCGAGTATGTTTGGGATGCTCTTAGGCGAAGAATAGTGCAGTGCAATCCACCACCAGAACAATTCCTGAACTGCAGACAGCCCGCTTAGAGGAATGGCCCCATCTTCCTCAAGACTTGATAACCACTCTGATCCACAGAATGGAGGCCAGATGTCATGCCTGTGTGTCTGTTGGAGGTGGTTACACACCGTATTGACAGCCTGTGCCCTCTCAGATGCAAGCTTTTCATGTTGGGTTATAGTGGTGTTGAACTTTCTGGCCACCCTGTACACCATATCTGCATTGTTGGTGTTCATTTGTGTTGCATTGTGCATCTGTACCTTCCTTATGTTCATTAAACTTGGTGAATTGACATTTTCTTTTCATTTAGTTCTACTTCGTTCGAGTTGCTTAAGTTTTGTGGAGCAGTGTATATGCTCACATTGGCTAATTGGAACTAGACCTACCTAAGTGGAATCACAACCATGTGCAATGCACATTCGCAGGGGATCAAACTAGGGACCTCTCGATAAAAAAGTGACAATGTTAACCACTATGTTATCGGCAAGGATATTGTTTTTATACTATCTTTAGAGGCATAATCAATTGAGTGAAGTGTTGAGTGACGGTTTCGCATTCGTGAAGTCGCGTGCTTAATCCCTGTGGAAGTTGTCGCCTGTTTTTCCCCACAGATACACCAGTTTTTTTGATTGGTTCATTGATTCAGTTGATTTTACTTCGCCTTTCTGCACATTTTGGTTAATGAGAATGAATGGTGATAAGATGAAATGGATGAAGCGACAGAACACGAGTCCCACAGAGGATGATACTGGCCGTAAGTCCAGGCGCCAGAGCCTAGCTAGTCTGCAAAATCCAGTCCAGGGTATACTACGTGGAAGGAAGGTTTGATATTGGGGTGTCTTCGGAAAGGGTGACTTCCTACTACACCGGGACCCCTGGTGTCTTAGCGCGCTATGCTAACTACTCCACCACGGAGGCCGGGTTCGAATCCCCGCCTTGGCTTGGGTGTCCTTTGTAAGTATCCCATCATGAATTTGATAATATCATAACTCATCTCCATCTTCGCGATTAGCCAAAAGTGGCAGAGAAGCGAAGTAAATAAAATCTATCAAGCTTCCATATCTTTGCCCTTTTCTTATATTTTGGTCCCGGATTCGATACCCGGTGGAGGCACATAGTGGTTCGTATCCCACTTTGAACTGTAGGTCCAGTCCCAATTAGCCTTACTGTGCATAAAGTGGACTTAAAACACCAAATCAATCAATCAATCTTCTTATATTTGCAGTCTCATCTACCCCGTAACAGTATGAACAATTAGGAAGATTAATTATTACTCATGTTATTATTTTACAGTTTTGGTTGAGGAAACACCCAAACGTTTCACTTTTTGGCGTCCATATTCGCAACCTACCACACCTTTCTCTATGATTCAACCTCACGGCACATAATGCGAGAAATATTGGCGCTGGAATTGCGTTAGAAGCGCCCGGCGCCTCTGTGAGCAGAAAACAAGGGCCCCCTCCTCTATTTGGTGGACAATCGGAAAAGTTTTCGGATCAATGGATGCACTTGTCGCAGGCAAACGCTGGCCCGGGGCATTCTGATGGATGATGAACTTTGACCCGGGGAGATACAAACCCATGCGCCACCCTGCGTAGCCTCGGGCACGTCGAAATCTCCCTCTCCCTCTCTCTCTGTACCTCTGATACATACACAATGGGATAGCCGTACCCCGAGGCGGTGCCTGTACACCAAAGGCGTATTGGAAATAATCGACGCGTTTTCGCTTTGTACCGAACTGTTTACCGGGCCGTGCTGCGCAAAATTTCATCATCGGATTTTACCATTGGCGGAATTCAATTTCGGCCGAACGTGTGAAGCTATGTGCGATTGGGGAGGCTAGACTATCCTATAGGCATAGTCTGCTATGTTGTAATTCGAAATTTCAGCCAATCTGTGCATTTTAAGTTCCTCTGGACCTTATCTACGACAACAGGGGCCTCGGGTTCCAATCCCGGCCTGACATGAGTGTTCCTTCGTCAATTTAATCACATCATTGCTCATCCTCATCTTTGAGATTAGCCAAAAGTGGCAGAAAAAACGTAATTAAATAAATCAAAACTTTATCTATCGTTAAATTCTATCATTGTGTTTCATTACGTCAAAACATATTGACCTTCTTGAAGTTCGCAAAAAGAACAAGCATTATAACACCTGTGCTCAGAGTCTGGGAACTCCGAAGCTTTCCCACGCAGTGAGAATTGCTGCCGCTCACATCTCGTAGTCGTTACAATAATTATTTGCATCATTTAAAACATTCTCAAAGTTCTATACATTATATATACTACTCCACTTGAAGTTACAACCGATTCGATGTCGCTTCATAACAAATGAACAACGGTTCTGCAAACATTGCGTTGCTAGGATACAGGCGAAGTTCTCATAACTTATACAATACATTTAAATTACACCATAATGTGAACATAATTTATACATCAGAACCTGAATATAACATTAACAATACGCATAACATTACATGATAAATAAATTGCGTCGGTCTTTCATAAGGATTGTCACAGAGTAAAAATCGTGTATTCAGAATATCTGTTGGCTATGAAATCAAGGATCTTTCCACAGAATGAGACTCGTTTACGATATAATAATCTCACTTCACAAACAGTTTTGGCGTTTTCATCCTTCGTTTACCTTTTTCATTGTAACATTTTCCCCCACAGCCTTCTCCCCATAATTATGCATTTCGGAGCAAAAACATATGCGTAAGTTTATTTTGGCCTTGCGTAAACTGTACCTCTCGAAATATCGTGCATAATATTTTCCCCCATATTTACGTACACGCTGTAAATTAAATGCCATAAAGTACTTTCATGACGATAAAAATTTGGTAAAGTTTTATTTAAGTCAACTTTATGCCAAGATAGTCTAATCGAGACTGGGTTTAAATTGCAGTATACATTGCGATCCGAAACACGATGTGCCTCCGCCAGGGATCGAAACAGGGAGCCTTCGATTACAATGCGCCGACGTCATCGGAGAGGCTTTTCATATGGAGGAGTAAAAAAAAAGTGCTTAATTTGAGAAAATTTGAGATGTTTGATATATTGGAAAATGTTCTTAACGGCAACTGTGTAATGTAAGGAAGTTTCCTGTCACTTTTTGAGAAACTGAAGAACACACACACTCTTCGCTTTTCATTGGCCTGGAGGCACTTGTAGTGGCGTTGCTAACTTGGGCTCTGTCCTAAAGTACAGACTTGAAGTACGGTCTTGTCGGAAGTTACGTCATCTAGTACAGTTGGAAAGCACCAATTAATTGAGACTATGCAGGGTGTCCCAGAAATAGGTGGCATAAATCAGGAGCGTGTTCCTTACATGTAAACAATGAAAAAGTTTATATGAACATAGGTCCGTAAATGTTTGGTTTCCGAGTTATAGGCTGTCACAACACGTGCTCCAACAAGTCTGTCTTCCACATTTGGTCTATGGAACTTAGTTCTTCATAGTATCCTAGAGGAGATGTTCAAAATGGCCATCCCCGGCCTCAATAGAGGCCGCACATCGACGTCGCATGTCAACTCGAATACGCTCCCAAATGCCGGGCGTGTTCCGTATTGTCTCACAACCTGCTACAATGCGATTGCGGAGATTCACATCTGCCAGTGCAGACGAATACACCAGTGATTTCAAATGGCCCCACAAGTAAAAATCCAAGGGGTATAAATCGGGTGAGCGTGGACGCCAAGCAATTCGTCCACCTCTACCAATCCACCGACCAGGGTACCTTCGATTCAGGTACCGGCGGGCAACAAGACTAAAGCGTGCGGGAGCACCATCATACATGTAGTGCGTTTGTTGACGTATGTTCAGTGGAACATCTTTCTAAACGGGCCTCTACAGCATTGCCATCTGCCAAACCATACACGAAGTGCATATCTGCTCGTTCCTGATTGGTGTACATGGTGTCAACAACGCCCACTAAGCATGCACCACTCATCAAATACCTGGTTGTGTTACAAGAAACCACCTGTGGAAGATAGACAAATTCCAGTGAGCACATGTTGTGGCAGCCTATAACTCGGAAACCAAACATTTCCGGATCTATGTTCATATAAACTTTTTTCATTGTTTACATGCAAGGAACACGCTCCTGAAGTTATGCCACCTATTTCTGGGACACCCTGTATATAGCACGGGACACACATCGTTGCAGGCTTGAATACTTGACTCGTGCAGCCGTTGTTCATTTGTTTGAAATCACGGAAGTAGAAGGTCAGCCAGATATTGGTTGAAGTTCATCTAATATGTGGAAATGTAAGTATAAGAGCATTTTAAAATGCTACGTGATTTCTATGGTGAAAAACAAGTGTTTTTAACGCGGGATAAACAATGTGTTCTTAGTTTTATCCACTGATCGTGTTTGGCGCTGCAGTCGAAGTGAAATTCGAAAGGCTTTCACTTCTAGTTCAAGGCTTCAAGACTGAACCATTCTCGGAGGATGTTCGCTTCAAGTACGGACTTGCACCTTTCGGACACGGCCCAAGGTTGTTCCTCCCAGGGAGGTTTTCTGAGGACCTAACTGGGGGTGTTTACCTTTGCCGTACCGGATTTCACCCACTGTTCTGGAGGGTAGATTCCGTTGACCAATGCACGGTAATTCAGAGGCAGAGCAATTGACAATGACAAAGGTTGTGGATGCGCATATATGTTTTGCTGTTCTTTTTATACAAAAGTTCCCCACCTATGAGAGGAGATGCGAGCAAGGATGAGCGGGTGTGCACGCTAACGGAAGCGGGTTACTTATCTGGGGCCCGTCAAGTATCTGAGCGATGCTCGCTGAGAATGATTTTCGCTCGTTGAGCAGACAGATCTTTCACTTGACGCTGCTTATTCATTCATCAAAATAACAGTGCCTTTGAATAATCTGTGATAAATGTGGCTGCGTCGAGTGGACAAGATTTCAGTATTTGAAAAGCTGTTTATTTTGGGCAATAGTTGGTGTGGACAAAACTGTCGAAATTTTCATTTTCACGACCTTGCACAACTTTCCAAAACTACGGTCTATACATATTTTTTAATATTTATTATTTGGAATAAACAACACTTTCATTTTAATACAATTACAAAGACTGGAGTATTACATTACCTTCTGTTACTTGAACTTCTTCTGTAATTAAGCTGTATCACAAGCTGTTAATCATAAATATTTCCTGATTGGGCGCCAACCCACCATCCCATCGTTATCCTCATCCAGTTTTCCTCTTCTTCTCTTGGCCTCACGAGATTGAAACACAAAAACGATTTATTCTGTGGCTCAAAGCTATGCTCAGCGATCAAGTGAGCAGCGCTCGCCGAGAAGCGCCTATTTGGCCGTCAAGTAGCTGAGCAATTACGTTGCTCGCTGAGCGCTCAGATACTTGACGCTCCCTTGGATCGCTGTCGTCCTCTGCTTCCCGGATCGAGCTTCGAAGCTGGGGTCAGTTGAGGGCCGTTCCCGCTGGCTGGCCCGGGGTGTCGTTCCTGTGGACAGGCCCTGGCTTGGGCGTCACGGCTTCTGGCGGCCCTGCAGCGGGATCGCTTCTCTCCGTGGTGGCAGCACATGCACTCGGGAAGTTGGGCAATAACTTGAATTTGTTCCAGGCATGGCCGGTAAATGATGGAAAGTCGTTCTCACGCGTTTCTTGAACCTTACAGAGTCCGAATTGAAAGAAGAAAATGTAGAGAAGGGATTTCAGAGCTTCTTATTTATTTTTACCTGATATCTAGTACTTCGGAAACTGTTAGTGTAGTTTTCTTTTTCCCTGGAGGGTGTCAAGAATATTCTATCTCAAACATGCACCTATCTTATTTCTTGACACTCAAAGTAGAGTGCAACCTATTTTTTTTTAGTTAAAGGAAGACAAATTTAATAGTAAAATATTTTCTAATTTATTTATTGCAAACTGTAACTATCTAACTTATTGCTTGACGTTCTGTGCTATATAATTCCGAGACAAACTAATTTTTTTTTATAACACAAGAAGTTACAAACTAAAGACGTTGTTCCTTACGTCATAGACATTCCCTTGGGATAAACAACGTCATCTATCGGCAAAACAAGATAACAAATCCTTATTAAAGACAATGCATGTTGATATAAAAACTGTACGTATAAACTTGATGCCTCTTTTACAGAAAGATTTGTCGCTAGCGGAACCATCAAGAATATTTTAATAAATTTATTTCCAAACCAACAATTTAATGCACAATTTAGTGTGCAAATCCAGAATTTGCACATGTTTTTAGCTTTAAATTAATTTGAAATTAAATAAATCAAATTATTACTTCGAATTCTCCATTAATAATAACAAAAACATGGAAAATACAGCAGGCTGATTCTTTCCTTGGCTGTAGCGTGAAAGTTTAGAGGTTCGTGAAAAAATCTAGAAGGGAGAAATGACATGGCTCTCCAGTTATAATCGGAAGCCGCCGATGTCTAGTCGGTAGGATATCCCTACATAAATCAACTCTGGGGTTCACCCAGCGTCAAATTAATGGACACCTGGGAAGTAATGGCGGCCGGAGCTTGATGCTGTTCACACCACCTCCAATAAATGGGCCGAGATCGAGAATCTGTAGAGTCCTACGCTCATAACCCCCGTATATATCTATATATATATATATATATATATACCTTCATGGCATGGTGCAAAGTGCAGTAACTTTACCTCTACCAGTGCAATTTGATCCCAAATTCTACATAACGGAAACGTTAAACGCCTTATCACAATTTGCTTTCTTATATGATAATAAGCTTATTCACACTTGTGCCTTAATAGGGAACGTGTTCCTAGCAACTTGTCCACTCTGAAGCCTACTGTTCCCTGTTTTTTTTCCCCGGATGAAATTGGTTGGCGCGCTTAATTCCTCGACAAAGTCCAAAAACCGCCTGCATTATCTTCTCTACAAGAATAAACCCAATCCTGTTGGGCACAGCCTATCTCCAGGTCGTCTGGATCCTCGCAGAGTTTCAGCTGAGTGGATTAGAAACTCATGGCCGGAGCTCGAATGCTCGAAAGTGCCTCCCGAAACCAAACGTGACTGGATAACTAAGTGAGATGGGCTCAAATCCTGACCACAAAGTGTGGAGGTACGCGGCGTCATCACCTCCTTTGAAATCCTTTCCTCTCTCTCTCCACACGCATCGCCATCTCTTTCGTTTGCTTCGTAGGGGGACAAGTGTTTCCAGATGCACGGCTTTGTTCGGAACTGATCTGATCTTTTCTTACAGCTTGTGTAGATGATTGTTTGTTCTGTAGGATCAGTGTAGGTGTGTAGTTTTGACTTGCTAAATTACTGGACGTAATTATTTCACTGGTAGGTTTAATTCAACACGATATAACACTCAGCACATAATACTGCGCTTAATTTACGCTCATAAGCTCATAATACAGGGTGATTCTTATAGAACCGGCCTGATGAATTTGCTAATAGAGCTGAAGGTGATGCATATAACAGCTCACAATTATGACTTAACAATCCGTGGGCTGTACTGAGTCGAATGGTGTGCAGATGACCTGACAGGTGGCAGCACTTATTGCTACCTTCATTTGGTGCAAAGGTACATAAACCTTAATCTTGAAACTCAGCTATCTTATCTACAGGGTAGGGTTCTTTGTAGACAACGAAACCAGACAGGATGCCTTCCAATGGAGACGTTTAAACGAATATATTATTTAAACACAGGATACATGGAGTAAGAATTTTACATGATAAGCTACATTCTTTTATAATTTTCTCGTTTACAGTCAATTTTCATCTCAATATTCTTTTATTTGTACTTCCTTCATAATGGGCAGATCTGGATCGTGACTTCCTTCTCAATGGACGGTCTGGATCTGGACTTCCTTCAATATGGAGGATCTGGACTTCCCTCTTAATGGACGTTCTGGATCTGGACTTCCTTCTTGATGGACGTTCTGGATCGGGACTTCCTTCTTGTCTTCTTTGTGAACTTCCCTCTGTATTTCAATTTAGGTTTTGACTATTTAACGAATTCCTTTATCCTTTTCCAACTTTTTCCTTTAAGCTTTGGGAATAATACTAATATCCTCCCTCGGGGCTGCAATTGGAACGCGCCACCACTAACTAGGTACAACAGAGTGTATACTTGGTGCAAACGATTTACATGCGCATCCAAGTAGGTGTTACGGTTAAACCGCGCAACCAAAAAGTGCTGTGGGGCGCCGATCAGAACGCGCTCGCCACTGATGTAAACAAAATTTCCCCTATGGGAATGGTAAATCAATCAGACAGACGCAATATCTGTTCAAAGACACAAACTTGTATCAGTGCTTTGACTTTCTTAATTTTCGTATTAACTTACATGTGATCGCTGATTTGATTTATAAACTATATATATATTAATTTACTTCTTTCATATTTATTTTTTGTCTTCTTATAATATATTCTATTGTTTTTCATCTTTCGAATTTGCTTTTTTCTTATTTATAAAATTATTCGCCTATATTATGCCAATTCTTAACCTTGCACGCCTGGTGCTGCCATCTCTATTCGTCTTTGGCAAACTATTCACATTACTTGGTCCTATTGGGTACGTAACACAATATTCCCCCCGTTGGCCATAAAAAAAATTGTCGTAATATATATATATGTGCAGATACATTTTTTTTTTTCAAATTATATATGTACAATTCTATTATTTCTTCTTGACGCTTTCTTTCTTCCCTTCTGTACAATTATATCTTCTAATGTTGTCTAAATTCTCTCTCCATGTGCTTTAGAAGAACTGTATTTCTAAAAGTACTTATCACTTCATATGGGCCTTCATATATGAAAAATAGCTTTTTGATAGCTTTATCTGAAGCTTTGCTCACCGGATGTGTTTTACAAAACACCAAATCCCCTTTCTTGATATCTATTTTTTTAACCTTCTTCTCGTCCTTTGTTTTTCTTCTATTTCTCTTTTTATACAGCTCTGATATCACTTTCTTCATTTCGCTCTTTTGCTCCATCATATCTGGCCACTCCAATTCTTCAAACACATATGGTTCCTCCGTGTATCCGATAAATAATTCAGCAGGGCTTCTTCCTGTTTCTTCTGACAATGCGTTATTTAACAATTTAGTTATTTTATTAACAACAGTTGACCATCGTGTATGGTTATCGTGGCAGTATGTTCTTAACAGTCTGACTATTTCTCCATTGGGTTTGTCAACTACATGCATCGGGCTTACATGTATGCTATTTGAGTCTTCTATAATTTCCCATCTTAACCATTTCTGAAGTTCTTCTTCTACAGCTTTTCTTTTCGCAAAACTTATCGGATACTGTTTAGATACTATAGGTCTTTCTGTATCTACTTCTATTTCGTAGGAATACCCTCTGGTGAGTCCTGGCTTTTGGCTAAACAAATTCCTATGCTCTAACAAAACTTCTTGTAATTGCTTCCTCTCTTCTTTGGAAATATCTTTGCACTCATCAACCTTATTCTTTATCTCTTCAACAAATGCAGTGTATTCATCATTTTCTTTATCCATTTCACTTTCAATTTCTTCGCATATATCATTTGGTACTGCCTTCATCTGTCCGTACATTAAATTGAGGTTGCCGATGCATTCTTTTCTCTCCATTTCGTTGTTTACAGTTTCCATAGGAACATCTAGTCTTTCTTCTTCCAATGACTCTAGATTCAATCTTCTATCTTTGATATAAATATGACCATCATATTTTTCCAAAAATGGTATTCCTAATATCATATCACTTCTTAGACCTTTTACTACGAAGAATCTGACAGGAAAATTTAATCCTTGAAGGTTCATCATTACGCCGACATTTCCTTGTATTTTATACTCTTCTTTCCCTGCTGTCATGACCAATCTTATTTTATCCCTTTCTGATGCATCTAGACGAGCTTGTGGATATTTTCCTTTTATCCTTTTCCAACAATCATAACTCATTACTTCTACCACACTACCACAATCTATTAGGCACTTTACTTCTAATTCTATAATTTTTGCCTTTACATAAAAAGTTATCCCTGGCTTCAGGTCATTGAAATTCGGCTCTTCTATTAAACATAATTCAAGACTTTCTCTTTCACTATGTACATTTTTATTTACAATTTCTCCCTGCCTTACATTTCTCTCTGTTTTTGCTCTCACACCTGGGAGATGCTGCAAGAGCATTACATGTTTGACCCTCTATTCTCTTCTGCATTCCTTGAATCTTCATCTGCTGTAATTCCCTCTTGGAATCTTCTTGCGTCATTACAATAATTTCTGGCTAATACTATGGCATCGTCTCTTTCTACATCCGGAAGTGCATTTCTTCCTTCCATTTCTTCATTGGGCACACTTACTCGGTATTCTCTTTCGTTTTGTTCATATATGTTCCTCCATCGCTGATTTCCTCATCTTCCGTATCTTCGGAAATTATTTCGGCCTCTCAAGTTTCTCCAATTTCCTCGATATCTATCATCGTTTCTCTCTCTTTCTTCCACAGAGTCTATGTTTCTTTCATATCTCCCATTGTTTCTTCCTACATCTCTTCTTTCTGCACTTGGTCTCTGGTTTCTAACTTCTATTCTTCTTACATCAAATTCCTATCTCCGGAACTTTGGTTTTGAGCGCCCTTCTTCTTCTGAATGTTGCCTCTTTCCATAGAATCTCCCTTCCTTATCGTTCCATGAATTCTGAGTTTTTGTTAGCACATCTTCGGTTCTTAAATATTCAATCAAATCATCAACTGCTTTTATCTTAACCGCTGCTATAGCTCTCTGTATTCTTAATGGCAATGTTTGGACAACTTGTTTAACCAGCTCCTCTTCACTGCATCCTTCCTTTAGGTTTTTGAAGCTTCTTAGAGTCTCCCATGTATGTTCTTCCAAGCTGTCGACTTTTGACCAATCTACATATCTTCTTTTTAATGCTTCTAGCTGCCTTTCCTTTATGTCTTCACTGCAGTAGTAATTCAGGAATTTTCGGCTGAACTCCTTAAAATTTCTAAATTTGTGCTCATTTAGTTGATACCATCCTGCTGCCGACTGTTCAAAACATGTCTCTATGACGTTCAAAATCATTCCTTCGGGGATCCTCATAAGTCTGACATTTGCTGTTAGTTCCCTTAAAAACTTTCTGGGACATTTATCAGATATATTCCCATTGAATTTTGGAAGATGCTGCAATTCTTGTGGCCTAGGTATCCTGGTCCTATAGTTCTCGTCTCTCGGGAATTCATTTTCCAATATGTCTAAGAGCCTTTCATTATTACTTCCATCTTCGCTATTCTTCCATTTCCTTTTCTTGTGACCTCCCGCTATTCTATATCTCTTATGCTTCTCTTCTTTCTCCGTCGTCAATTCATCGCTTGAACTCTCTTCTCTCAGCTCTTTCTTAACCTTCGTTTCTTCACTTTCTCGAAACCTAGGATTTATGTTTTCTTCTTTGATGAATAGCTTTCCTAACTTTCTTTCCACTTCTTCTACTTTCTTTTCTGTCTTCTCTATCTTTGACACTGACCCATTTAATTTTCTGTCTAATTCCTTTCCTTTCTTATCTGCTGCATTCATTTTATTTTGATTTTCCGCAATGTCCTTCTCCATACTGCTAGTTTTTTCTTGAACTTCTTGCAGTTCCCGTGTACTTACTTCTTTCAGTTTTAGAACTTCCTTTTCCATTCTATTGCGTGTTTCCCAGCATCTTTCTTCCATTAGGACCTTCGCTTCTTCTATCTTGCTTTCATTTGCATCTACTCTAGAAGATACTGCTTCTATTTGCGATTTATTTTCAACAATTTTTCTTTCCATACTGTTGGTTCTGTGTATATTCTCCTCTCTAAGTTTTGAAACTTCTTCTTCGATCGTCCTATTTATATCCACGCTTTTGTTTTCAATTAGCAGTGTTGTTTCTTCTATCTTCTTTTCCAATGATCTTCTATTTTCCTCACATGTCTCGGTTATTATCTTGTACATTTTCTTGCTTTCATTTCTTACTGCTTCTAATTTTCTACTATTTTCATGGAGCCTTTCTTTCACTTCCTTATTATTTTCTTCTAACTTTTCTTCTACTGTTCTATTACTCTCATCAATCTTCTCCTTCAATTTTCTGTTATTTTCATTTATCTGCATTGACAGCTTTTGGAACATTTCCATCAAGTTTATTTCTTCTGTCTTCTTCTGCTTTTCTTTTAACTTTTCCTTCTTGCATTCCTTACATGTATAATCTTCTTCCCTTTTACTTATTGATATGTATTTCTCCTTTCTTATTCCTTCGCACGTCCAATGTTTCATTTCCTTGCATGTGACACAGAAAATAATTTCTTCCATGTTTCCTTCCTCTCCGCAGCAAATGAAAGTTTTCCTTTTTCTCCGTCTTCCTTCATTGTAGCTTCTCCATTCTCATTTCCATCTTTATCCTTTTCCTCCATTTTCAATTATTCTTTCTCTCTTCGCTGTCTGGTTCCTAATTCTCTAGCCCCAAAAGTTGGTCGCCATTTATTTATGCTACCTTCATTTGGTGCAAAGGTACATAAACCTTAATCTTGAAACTCAGCTATCTTATCTACAGGGTAGGGTTCTTTGTAGACAACGAAACCAGACAGGATGCCTTCCAATGGAGACGTTTAAACGAATATATTATTTAAACACAGGATACATGGAGTAAGAATTTCACATGACAAGCTACATTCTTCTATAATTTTCTCGTTTACAGTCAATTTTCATCTCAATATTCTTTTATTTGTACTTCCTTCATAATAAGCAGATCTGGATCGTGACTTCCTTCTCAATGGACGGTCTGGATCTGGACTTCCTTCAATATGGAGGATCTGGACTTCCCTCTTAATGGACGTTCTGGATCTGGACTTCCTTCTTGATGGACGTTCTGGATCGGGACTTCCTTCTTGTCTTCTTTGTGAACTTCCCTCTGGATTTCAATTTAGGTTTTGACTATTTAACGAATTCCTTTATCCTTTTCCAACTTTTTCCTTTAAGCTTTGGGAATAATACTAATATCCTCCCTCGGGGCTGCAATTGGAACGCGCCACCACTAACTAGGTACAACAGAGTGTATACTTGGTGCAAACGATTTACATGCGCATCCAAGTAGGTGTTACGGTTAAACCGCGCAACCAAAAAGTGCTGTGGGGCGCCGATCAGAACGCGCTCGCCACTGATGTAAACAAAATTTCCCCTATGGGAATGGTAAATCAATCAGACAGACGCAATATCTGTTCAAAGACACAAACTTGTATCAGTGCTTTGACTTCCTTAATTTTCATATTAACTTACATGTGATCACTGATTTGATTTATAAACTATATATATATTAATTTACTTCTTTCATATTTATTTTTTGGGAGCGAATTTACAATATAGAGAAAGTCTCCAATTATTTTAATTTTCGGTTTACTAACTAATTTTGACCTCCTAATCACGAATCTGTTGTTAAAAATCGGGGGCGAAGTCGGAAATTTGAAAAAAAAAATATTTTTTTTTTTCAATTTTTATGAAGGTTTATATCCGTAGTTTTAGGAACGAAATTGTATAAGTTTTACAAACAAAATGTTATAAGTATGCTTGCCTAACCTAACTTAACCTAACCGAACCTCCCGTGAATGGTTTTTGGGCGAATAATCACTTTGAATACGGAATTCGTAGTTTTGTAGCACGTAAATGACGAACAATGTTTCACAAAACATGCCATTTTTCCTAAAATCAGCGGTGGAGTATTTGTGTATTTTTACAAACGAAATATTATAACTATGCTTGCCTAACATAACTAAAGCTAATCTAACATTACCTGAAATGGTTATCCGTGAATGATTTGTGAACCAATGATGATCACTTTCAATTAGAAATTTATAGTTTTGTAGCACGTAACTGACCAACAACGTTTCATCAATACAGGAGACGCCATACTTTCCTGAAATCAACGTTAAAGCACTGTTGCCAAACTTACCTGTAGTTGTCCGTATATGCTAAATTGAACGAAAGGAGTGCTAATGGAACCTATCCTAACAGGCCTAACCTAACCTAGTAGGCATACCTCGTCCCCGTGATGGTTCGTGGGGTTATGTCACGTTAATAATTTTCTCTCCCGCCTAAATTATCACTTTCAACGACCAATGCTCTGAACAGTGTGGCAACGCTGTAGACGGCGCAAGGAATTTCGAACGTCATTTGTTCTGACATGGAAGATGGTGCCCGTGTTTCTTTATGGATAATTATCGCGGTAATTAACAATGTTATTTTACAAGTTCTACAAATAAATATACAATTTTAACATGCGACCCCCGTCTCGTAACTCGAGATACGTCTCTAGGAGTGCATAAGAAGTAAGTATAAGAAGTATGAAGTGAATTAGAGACTTTCTTTATATTGTACATTCTAGCCATTTTTTGTCTTCTTATAATATATTCTATTGTTTTTCATCTTTCCAATTTTCTTTGTTCTTATTTATAAAATTATTCACCTATATTATGCCAATTCTAAACCTTGCACGCCTGGTGCTGCCATCTCCAATCGTCCATGGCAAACTATTCACATTATTTGGTCCTATTGGGTTATAACTCCATTAAGCCTTGTTTCCATGATTATGAAAAACTAAATATGCTGACCAAGGCAGTAATTTATTTTATTATAAAACATAAACTAACGTAACGTTTCAACCTTCTAGCAAGGTCTTCTTCAGACATTGTATCAAGTACAAAAGTAACCAGATACAACGAGAAGGGTAATATATATACACAAACATTACTCCCTCCAGACTATTTAGAAAGTTGTTCGGAACTTTCTAGCAGATGACTTTCACTTTCCAACTTTACTTTCACCTAAAAGGCTAAACACAATTACTTCCATATAGAATGTGGTTGGACTTTTTAATCTCACGCTCTTTTCCCTTCATTTTTCTTCCTTTTCCTCTCCTCTTTTTCTCTTGTCCTTTCCACTCTTTCCAACATCTTCTTCCATTCTTTGTTTAACTTCAGTCCCCCATTCCAGTTCATTGTGTCTTCTTCGCCTTTCTTCTCTATTTCCTTGGCTTCCTTCCATTTTCTCACTAGCATTCTCTTCTCCCTTCCTATCTGCTTAGCCTCATCCCACTCTATGTCATGTCCTGTTTCTCTCGTGTGTTTAAATATTGCATTTCTCTCTCTCTTAAGTCGTACATCATCCCTATGTTGTTTCAACCTGTCTTTCAGCCTTTTTTTCGTTTCTCCTATGTACACACTCTGACATTCTTTACATTTTACTTCGTAGATAATCCCTTCTTCTTCCTCTTCTCTGTTTTCCTTTTTCTTGTTAGCATTCCTCGCTATTCCTAAGATGCTTCTCCCTCCCTTCCTGTAAGTTTTAATTCCTGCTTTTCTAAGAGAAGAAAGGCGAAGAAGACACAATGAACTGGAATGGGGGACTGAAGTTAAACAAAGAATGGAAGAAGATGTTGGAAAGAGTGGAAAGGACAAGAGAAAAAGAGGAGAGGAAAAGGAAGAAAAATGAAGGGAAAAGAGCGTGAGATTAAAAAGTCCAACCACATTCTATATGGAAGTAATTGTGTTTAGCCTTTTAGGTGAAAGTAAAGTTGGAAAGTGAAAGTCATCTGCTAGAAAGTTCCGAACAACTTTCTAAATAGTCTGGAGGGAGTAATGTTTGTGTATATATATTACCCTTCTCGTTGTATCTGGTTACTTTTGTACTTGATACAATGTCTGAAGAAGACCTTGCTAGAAGGTTGAAACGTTACGTTAGTTTATGTTTTATAATAAAATAAATTACTGCCTTGGTCAGCATATTTAGTTTTTCCTATTGGGTACGTAACATTATACTGCAAGGTTAAAGGACACATAGTGGTGCACGTACGATCATGTTCGCAGTGTCCAGGCGTCAGGCCCCCAAGATCCCCCCCGACCCTACCAGCCCGGTTTTTTCTTCTTCTGGGGCATACTGAAGGACAGGGTGTATGCAAACCAACCGCGTACGTTACAAGCTTTAAAGGGCAACATTTCTTTTGAAATCAGGAACCTCATTGGAGAAACACTACGGGTGGAGGCGTGCCTTCTTGGAAACTGCAGACACTTTCAACACATGCTCTGATCACAATGAACAATCAACGGAACACTACCAAACTAAATAATAAACTTCAATTGGTCTTCCCATCTGGAAGAGGTACAATCTTGCTGAGAGCCCTTCGGTAGACTCCAACCGTGACTACACGAATTAAATTGTCTTTCCCTGGGAACACTTCTATGACACCCATTTTCAGGATAATGGGAATACGTTGTCTTTTTTCAGGAGCACAAGTAATCCTGGTTGCAAAATGGGCTGCGTACTTGTCCACTTCTTTCGCTGTTGCATAGCATGAAGATAGTCGCGGGACCAGTTTCTCGAAATCCTTTGTTGAAACTGTTCAACTCGTTGCCTCGTGGAAAGTCTGTTTCTCTTCACATTACTTAAGTCTGGTTGAGGAAAGGGAGTGGGCCACCAATAAGAAAGTGGCCTGCTGTGAGGTAGCAATATTCTTCATGAGAGTCAGGTAAGGATGTAAGAGGACAAGGGTTTAAGCAAGCTTCAATTTGGCACAGAAGTATTGATAGCTCCTCGTCAGTACAGCATTCTTAGCGACTCCACGAAGATGGTACTTCATGGATATTATGGAACTTGTCCAGACAGCATCGAATGATGTGAGGCCTCGCCTTGTAATCAAGGTGTCCCGGGTTCGATACCCGGTGGGAGCACAATGCACAGTGGTTTGGATTCAGCCTTTAACTGTAGGTCCAGTCCCAATTAGCCTATCTGTGCACAAAGTGGACTTAAAGCAACAAATCAATCAAGCATAGCTGTGAATTTTTCGAATGAAAGTTTTCTTGTGCTGCATACGTTTTTAATGTCTGCATAACCGTAATATTGTGTACCTAGACGAGAGTATTTATTCATGCAACCAATACTGGTGCAAAAGGTCTTGTGCGTTATGGACGAAGTAGCACTTAAACGTTGAAAAAAGCCGATCGATTCTTTTAGTTAACGACGGATACTGATATTGACATTGTTAATTCCAAAAAGGACATTCATTTTGCACCAGCTGAACCCCCTTGAATATTATGAATCCCTCCCGCTCGAAAAAGCTTTTACAGTCAACCCCCATCAAACGGGGAAGGAACCATTAGACAGATTTATTTTGTCTCAAGGCTTTGCTCCCGTCCCGAAACGTAACCAGCAAGGAGGGGAATGCATCTTCCACCTACTCCTCCATTTCCGTTGTCGATCCGACAGAATTAGCTCATTTCGCTTCATTGACACTCGGGAGGCACAGCAGGAAAGAAGGGGTGGAGATAAAGGACACGTTTCGGGGGCTGATTATTGAGTTACTTGGGGTTTATTTTGCGGACGTAGGGCTCACTGATTCAATGAGCATCCCTTTTTCATCCCTTCTACACTTCACTCTTTCGCCGGCGATTTTTTTGTTCAGAAGACATTTCGACTCCCTTACTAATTACCTCTTCTACCTGGATCCATTCTCGAAGATGTTAATAATATTAACAATACTTTTTCAAAGTGGGAAAGGAAGGGGGGCTCCGAAGTAAGCTCGCCTCCACCCACACACATTCGAGAGTATGCACTTAGTGCCCTGGTATCTGGCAGGACGTCAGTTTCCTCAATTTAAACGATTACCCCTCTTTTTTTATTCTCCTTCTTTTCGGCTTTATTTTCAATTTTCGCGCATAAAATACAAATACAAAAATAAAAGAAAATAGATGAAGATTCTATACATAATTTAATGATTTTGAGTTTATATTATTGTATTTGCCCGTTCTGGTGTCCGGAACAGGTTTTGCAATTGTTTGTATATTTATAACTTGACAAGTTTAAAAACAGGACGCTGTAAATAGCTGTTGCGCATCTCACACCACATTTCCCCACTCCATTCTTCGCAGCGACGTTGGTTCGCAGTGTTGCAACCTGGAGGGAGCGGAATGGTCTGAGGATTTTCAACGAAATTTGTATTCGCTTTTTCCTGGGCTGTTTTCTACCTGTCGGAGTACACAAATTCAGTTTACCTTTCGCCAACGACTGATAAACTGATGTGAGCAGGCATCGTCAATCTACACAGTAAAAAAAAAAAGTCATATTTGTTTTACCTTAATTTTGCTGAGTTGGCACCACTCGTACTCTCAAGGCCAGACTAGTACGTAGAAGAGTGGTGGGGAGGATGACGTAATAGGAAGTGCTCCGCAGCGATATGCGCATTACGGGACTTAACTTGTCAGGCTATAGCTACTGTTTATTTATTTATTATTACTACTACCGTAGTGTACCTCACATTCCTGAGCTACCCCGGCCTTTGTAGAAGGCAGGATATACAAGGAATGCGTTTACGACAGCAGTATACATTTCCAGTATCATGAACTGTAAAAAGGAAGGGGAAGAAAAGAGGGGAAGAGAGCGAAGGAAGGAGGTGATATTATTCGGAGGAGGAACGAAAAGGATCGACTGGTGGGAGAAGGGAATATAGGGATAGGAGTTCAGATAGTAAGAGAGACTGTGTGATTGTGAGTGAACATAGGAGGACTTATTGATGAACTATTCAAGTACGATACAGGTAATTTGTTTCTCTAATTATGTCCCTGCCGATTCAGTCTTAAAGATCATAAAACCCCAATTTGTGTGTCGTCATTCTTTTCAAGAGTATTGATAGAGTAATTTACATTAAGGCACCTCTAAAGATGAAGGCTAAATCTAATCGAGTAGCTATGAGTTAACGCCACCCAGCTACGATCCCAGCAGTGTTATACGTGGAGAGAATCACTTGTCTCGTACTTGAATAGTTGATCAATAAGTCCTTCTATGTTCACTCACACTCACACGGTCTCCTTTACTATCTCCTGAACTCCTTCGATCTCTCCCCCTCTTCCTTTCGTTTCTCACAGTTTAGCTTTTATTTTTATGGAGTCAGGAAAACAAAGCTGCCAGGACAAAAATAAATAGAATTCTCTCAATCTGATTACTTTGTTACTGTCCTTTCCAGGACAATCCATCTGACAAACGGAAGATTATTGCAAGATATCTTGAAGTTGATTAGGTAAATTTGAGTTTGAAATTCTTATACAATTAACAATATTTTTCCTAGATTAGCATATCCTGTCACGTTTGCGACATGTGTTTGTAGATGTATTTCGAGTCTTAGTATATGAAATGGCAAATGTAAACTCCGTGCCTATTAAATATTTTAAATATATACTTATCCTGTTTGATTGCATTGAATTTAAATTTTTGGATACATTGGAATCACACAGAGTTCATATTGTTAATATATTTGTGTGTATGTGAGAGGCGGTAAAACCTAATACATAAGGTTGAAATGGAGAAAATATCTGCTTGTATTCTTGAATTGTTGAAAAGTTCGCCTTGAAAACCGGGAATTATACTTGCATTTTATTAAGGTCTTAGAATAGCCACCCTGTAATAATAATAACGGTAATAATAACAATATTACCTCCGTGGCGGAGTGGTTAGTACAGCGCAATGCGATGCCACGGATCCTGGAGTACATTAGAGTGAGCGTCAAATCTCCTGCATATGGCCTTGAACGGCTGAACAGCACCAGCGAATCATAGACGTGCAGCGTTGCCGTGTTCTCCTTGACAAGGCGTTTCGCTCAACCACGCTGTCTCTTTTCCGTGTGAGATTTCGACATGGCACTGCTGCAGTGCGCTGCTATTGGCTATCGCCATATGCAAGAGATTTGACGCGCAGTCTAGTGCTCTTTGTGAGTGTCCCTTTATCAGTTTCGTCATATTATCGCTCCTCTTCATTTTCGCGATTAGCCAAAAGTAAGCGACGGAAAATAACCTAATTTAATAAATAATTATGGTGATGATGATGAGACAGAGAAAATAGGCTCGAGGTAAACATTTGAAATCAAAATCTGACACCGTGTGGAATGTGCTATCGAAGTGCTTCATGTTCTCGTTCGTGTGGTTGTGCGATTCGAACATGACGTTCCTGTGCAGTTATGCTATATTCATAGAGTGAGGCCCCAACACATGCCTACGGCGTCTGAGTGAATTCGCGACCTTCCTCAAAGTATATCTGGGAGAGTCCCCCTTCAATCATTGAAGCATACAGGTCACATTTCTACATTGTGAGATTCTGTCTTCTATCCTGGTACAGTATTTTGACAGATATCTGAAACGTAATACAAAATGCAAAGATACTACAAGAAAGGGAGTTCCGAAGATAAACCAAGCAAGCTTGTAAATCTCACCTGCGTAATGTATTATACAAACTACACTACGACACTGGCGTATGAAAAACCCTTCGTTTTTCTGCCTGCCGCTAGGGGTTGATTTTCCGGTCCTTACAAGGGCCGTATGACTCCTTGTAAGGAAGGCATTACCAGGGGCATGGTGTCCTGACAGTTTCCCATCTTGGTGCCAATTGTACTAACCTCAGAATTTGGCATCTTCCTGGGTGATGATTAGGGCTCGGTTAATTATGCATTTTGCATATTGCATATGCAAATGCATATTTAAGGATCTTTAACTAAAAATGCATATTTCATATGCAGGTGCATATTTGTATGAAAATAAATTGATGTTGTGCATATTTTTTTACCCACAACCAACGCTGAGCATACGCTGTATTTATTTTTCTTCTCCTCGCTTCTCTTTTCTTCATCTTTTCTCTGTCTTCAACAACTTCAAACAAGTTACAACTTCAGACAAGCATCAAAATTATAGCAGACGTTAAAGAGGCTCTCGCCCAGGTTGAAGATCCTGTGTATGTACAAAAATTGGATGCAGTATTGAGAAGGAACAGTGGGTATGTAACAATGGTGAAAGTTTGCAAAATTCTGCGTGCAAATGGACAATATGTGGATGATCTGGAACTTGATATGTGTGACTTTGTTGCCCTAAAATACAGTCTGTACTTGTACTTGTATCTTGCGAAGTGGAACGTGTGTTTTCTGAATATAATACTATTCTAGCTGAAAACAGAAATCAAGTTCGAAAATTTGAGACATCGTGTTGTTATCAAATGCAATCATGATCTTCATCTGTAATGTATTGTGTTTCATTTAACGCAGAACCATATTAATTTTTGAAAAAAATCTGTGTAGCGAATGAGCATTCAGAATAATGCATATTTATTGCCTGGCATATAGTCTTTCATAGTTTGATTAAATAGGTTTTTCAAGTGCATATTTTACACTTTTAGTGCATATTTGCATGTACATTTTGCGTTTTTTCAGTGCATAACTATCGAAGCCCTAGTGATGTTATCCTGGCTTTCACTTTCGCTGGTGTATCTGCTTTATTTTGGATTGTCTTGACTTGCTGGGTTGCGGGGTTTGGTTTTGGCTCAAGCCTATATTCTTTCGTGTCTATGGTAATAAGAAAGGGAGGAATTGAATTCTAGTGAGATCCAACGCATTTAACGCATAAAATATGGAGGTTCAACTTCAATTGTGTACCTGTTTTCTTCAGTACTATATCAGCTGTAAAACTACCACTTAACCAATATTTTATCTGATTCCGTTTCACACACATCTTACATGGCAATTCCAACTTTACTTTTATAAGATGAAGCCATCTGTTGACAAAATGGGAAGCTCAAATCCAATGAGTCTACCTAGTCTATTTGCTAAAAGAACATATTTCACGACTTTTTTCCCCCTTTCGGGAAAGGTGAGAATTTCTTCATTCAGTTCTCCCTCCCGACTAATCAAGTTCCCTACAATTTATTTTCCAGTCCTGATTTCGGAGGAGTGTGTCGAGACTTCTTCTTCTTCTTCTGGTAAGATTGTTTCTCCTCTGTGTCGCGCAGAATAACGTTAATTAAATGAAAGGAACCGGTGTCTGTGGAGTAATTAAATTTCTTTTCCGCGCTGTTCTTCCCCCCTTTATTTTGTTAATTTAATGGCGTTTATATACCTAAGGAATCTTTATCTTTTGCGGTGAAACGAGGTTGATCCAGACAAAATGAATTCATTTCGTGGAATGAAATTTCACCCTGCCTCGTGTAGAATTTTTTTTTTATCACATTAGAATCTTATTGCACTCTGACATAGCTAGGAATGTCTCTATTTGGTTTCAACAAACATTGACCACAAACTCTGTGTGTGTGTGTTAACTTAGATATTATTGGAACAGTGCAGTATTCTGGTTACTTAATGTAGCTTTTCCACCTGTTGTTTTAAGCAAGTCGCAACGATGTGGGTGGAAGGTTTAGACGAAATAGAACAAAAAAGACACATCTAACTGAACCCAAGCCTGAAATCTTCATTGACTCGATGCAATTGCCCACCGAGATGGAAAACAGTACAGCGTTGCCAAATGGTTTCAAATCGTCTCGCACCTTGGGGTCCTGTAAAACTGTTACATGTGTGAAATTCTTGTTTTATACCTGTTTAACCCTGCGTTAGTCCGGCGGAACGATACAATCAAGATGTCCCTGATTCAAATTGAGTAATCTCGGTGGCCATAAGTTTCAGAAAATTGTTCTGTTCTCAAAGAAACATTTGATGTATGGGATTTGGTGCTATCTTGTTGAAAATACCCTTCATACAGCTCTTCATACTATGAAAATTTGTAGCGTGTACTTACACGGAGAATTAGGATGTGGTCTTGTTTAAATAAAACGAGAAAGAAATGTGTTAGTTTTATACGAATCACCCTGTAGTATCGGTATGGTTTTGCATGTATATATTATTTTCATGTACTTCTATCCATCTGGGACATTTCATTGTCACGGGTGGGACACGCGGACCACATTTTTGACATTAAAGTAACTATTCTACTGATAGTTAAGCAACATTTTTCTTACAGTTTTTGTGCAGTGAATTATGAAACTAAACCCTGCTGATTAGACATAACTACCCTTAAAATACTTTTCCAGATTTGTAGCTACGAGTGAACAATTTTGTGTCACGGGTGGGACAGACGAAACACTGCCTCTTCACTTAATAAGAAATTTATTTTAATTTCTGTGAATTGTCAAATGATGAAAATAAATTATTTAAGACAAAGATTGAAGGTAATTGACCTTTCAATATTTTAGTGGAGTTGAGGGGAAACGTAACAGTTAAAGGAGAAATTTTTGCTTTTTGGTGTCACGGCTGGGACACGCTAGAAAACAAATTGTTAATCAAAAGTTAAAATAAACGAACAATATGTAAAATACCTACTATTATTCTATGTAATTTAATTATGTATTATACTTGAATTTTTATGTAAATGGTAATTTTAGATTGTTTACTTTAAGATAGGATAAAGTTACAGCATTGCATTTAATTTTAAAAATTGAGGTTCAGGGGCGCTTTCACATGAAATGTCCCATCTATATTTCATTATATGATATGCTCCAATAGGACAATATTTGGGCCTAAAAGGGATGAAGAGACAGGTAAGTGGAGAAGGTTACATAATTTGGAAGTACACTTCGCAACATCTTATTTGACCGCCCTGAAAAATTTCAAAGTCCGGAATTCGTAAATTTGTCAGCATAGCGCTTCAAAGCCAACTAAGAGTAGCCAACTTTGCAACATTTCTTCTTCCTGAATGAAAACGCTCGTGATTTTTTTTCATTCTTTCACATTCCATAAAGTAAAGATACCCTAAAGCAGTAATAAAATATATGAGTAGACAAAAAAAATGTTAAGTAGAAATACGAATGTTGAAAATATTTCAAGATTCTTCGTTCTGAATTTGAAAATAGAAAAATGTATGTGCATTGTGAAACACTGAACAGGTTCTCAACCACCTGAAAAGAATTGCGGTCACATTTGAATGCAAGAAAGCAAATTTATGATTATTTTATGCGAAATGTTTAGTAAAGATACCTTGCATAACACCAAACGATTCTGCAAAGTGTGTCTTTTCCTTGGTTCTTGGCGAAAAATGGTTCGAAACTCCGGCACAATGTTGCTTCAACTGAGATTAACGTGTTTTACTGAGCTTTCTGTTAGCAATCTCCTGGAGTAGTTGGTTAGAAGACAGCACTTTCGTTTTTTTACTGTTTTCGTCAAGATCGAAACATCGTAGGTTCAAATCCCACCCTTTCCTTATTATTTTTTCCTTTTTATTTACCGAGTACGAAGTGTTCTATTAACGTAATTTAATATTATATGATATTACTGTAAATATTTATGCGATGCATGCTCAGTGGCGGCGATTGGGTTGTATCAAAACTGATGGGGCAAGGTGGGAGAGGGCAAGAACAGTTTCTTTCCCTTGGTAGATAATGTTTAGCATAATGCTGGGTCATCTGAGCTTCCACACTCCATAATCGTCGCCACTGTCCATGCCTCAAGTAATGCTTCTACTAATGTTTTTAATTTTTCAGTGATTGGCAGGATTTTAGGAAATACCTTTCATTTCTTTCAGCTGTTATAAGTTAACACATATTAAGAACTTACATGTCAACTTCCTCCATCCGGAAATGCTGGACATAAATCGCATAAATATCAACGGAAATATCCAAGAAACGTAGATAAGCATTCTCGTCCAAAGCCGTTTACTTCCCGAAAAAGATTTTGCAAAGAAGTAGGTTTGAACCCATGACCTTCCATTCCATAAGCAAACGATCCCCCTACACCACACGGTTCACGTTATTTTATGCACTCGGTTCGGATCCCACTTTAAACTGTAGGTCCAGTCCCGATTAGCCTTACTATGCATAAAGTTGACTTAAAACACCAAATCAACCAAACCAATTCATCTCCTTCTGTGATACTGTAGTCGGCCAGCATCCGAAAATACAGTTCTGCTTCGCGTATACCAGAGTGTAATTGCATTTAATATTGACTAATTTTACTTTAAAACTACAGATTAAAGCGATAATAGTGTCCAGAAAAGAACGTCAAAGTAGATCTTCACACAAAGTATTTTAATCCATTGTCAAACATTTCAGCTAAGAATAATATTATGCTTTTCCATTGAGCGTATTTTCGATTCATGGTGATTTGCTAAATGGACCATGTCAAGAAATCTAAATATGTAAGTTTTACTAGTAAATGCATTTAAAATGCACGAAACAACAGGGGAAGAGAAAAATAAACCTCAAAAAATAAGTAAAAATGCAACAAAAACTATTAAAAATAATAATATAAATAAACTAAAAGCCAAAAAAGTCCGAAAAATGCAAAACAAAAATGTAAAATAGAAAGTGTTTTCCGGCTCTAACGGAAGGGAAACGGACATGATATCAGGTTTAGCATTGTTTTTAAGGGTCAGAAAAATAAGTTGATTTTTCATCAACTTCCGGACCCTAATTAGTAATTATGACCATTGAAAATGTTGGAGGTAGCTTACTTAAAATTTTCTTGCTGAGGGATCGTATCGTCCCATATCTCCACTTCATAATATAGAAAAACATCAAGTTCATATTTCGAAAATGACTTGGAGTTTTCCACCACGAAAATATGTTTTTTATAGTTTGAAGTTCGTTAGTATTATCTTTCAAGGTTTCCATTGTTTTAATTTCACACATATTTTATATTTCATACGTTCCTCTCTCTTTTCATACAGTCTTTGGAAAAAAGCTGAAGTTTCTTGTCAAACGGGGTCTGGTTCAACTGACTCCTTTTCGCTCTCCTGTTCCTACTTTAAACAAACAACAAAATACTTCTCAAAACACGGAATTTTTACACAATTTACAAAATTTGACAAAACAACAATAGATATGTTCTTCATTTTTCCCTTTGAGCATTTCTCGATTTTATCTGAATTCGTTTCCTCATGAAAATTGCCATGAGGAAATTATAGATATGACATTATGTGTGAATTGGTTTCTTCAAACTGGTAGCTAATTTTAACACGAGCTGCCTGGAGAAGAGGTAACGTGCTTGATTCTTACGAGGGAAGTCGTAGGTTCGATTCTCCACCTAGGCTGGATTTTTTTCAGGAGTATATCGTTGGGTGTAAAGTTTATCCACCGTGCTAAGAAGTTAACATTGGTCTCTGTATTTCACGAGGTGAAAGGAAAAAGTAAGAGAAAGTTATTTCGATGATAGGAGGAAGTCACATGCCACGTGGAATGCGCAGAATCAAGTTACATAGAGTTAAGTCTGTAATGGTGGTTTCGAATATTGCAAAGTTAGTGCGGAAAGTTTGTTATATCTGATACTCGTACTTCCTGTTCAAAGAAGACAAACATTTTAGATACAAAGCAGTGGGGAATTAACGATAATTATGAGGTTTTGAATTTTTTGTTTGTCACTCACTATATAAATACTTATTAGTAGTTTCTTATCGAATCGGCCTCCGTCGCAATAACCATTTATTTATGTTAATTGGCGATTTACTATTATTTTTAGACGCATGGGAAGATGGTGGTGAGGGGATTGACAACAGTCATTAAGAAGGAACGGACATAAAATTACAAATCTTAGCAATTTGTACTCATTAAACGCTCTCCTTCGTTACAGTACTGCACTACATCACTACTTAATATCGAAATCAAATAATCAATATTTTAGGTGTCAGTGAAAAACAAACAATACATAACTTAAATAACATTACATTTTGCATCCTGAATACATATATGTGATGTGTAAATTAATCATGATGTGTGTGTTAACACAACATATGAACAATAACTAAAAAAGAAAAGTTTTAACTTTAAATCCTGGAAATCTCCAACTTCTAAGGGGAAATATGTGCAGAAGGGACGTCCCTCAAGTGTGCATCGGATTCATTTTTATAAATATTCTAATATCAACGGTATCTGTTCAGCAAACAAAAAGAGAAAAAAAAAGAAAGAGGAGAGGGTGGGATTTGAACCCGCTACCTTTCACGCTTGATGAAAAATAAAAATAGCAGCGCCAAACCAACTGCTCTACGTTAACTTAATGACGTTAAACCCTTAAAAACACGTTGACGTTTATGAAGACTCCCACCTTCCTGTGTTTCAAGCTCATTTTCTCGACAAGTCGTGCAAAATATATGTTTTTGAGAACTGTTCGATATTATGCAAGGTATTGTAAATAAAATGTCGCATAAACTCCTCACAAATTTGCTTCTTTCTGCACAAACATGATGGCAATTTCCTCCAGGTGGAGAAAAACTCTATTCAGTGTTTCAAACCCCCCAAAATTTCAAGTCGAGCAAGCAGAATCGTAAATATCCTTCAAGGTTCTTTTTACAATTTATTATTTCTGTTTGATTGCGTATTATAATAGCGGTTTATAGTTTCTAACTTCATGGAAAGTGTTAAATTGAAAACCTATCACCGCAGCGTTTTTCGTCTAGTGGAAGGACTTACTCAAAGTTGGCTACTCTCACCTGGAGCTGAAGTGCAATGTTGCTAAGTTTACGATTTTGGGACTTAGAATTCTTTCGGGGCGGTCAAATAAGATGTTGCGAAGTGTACATAATTTGTGTTCATGTCCAGATAGGCTATTAGTAGAATGAATAAATCAAGAAGACTTAGGTGGGCAGGCCATGTGGCACGAATGGGAGAGGAAAGAAGAATTTACAGGATTCTTGTGGAGAAACCTGACGGTAAGAGACCAGTAGGAAGACCAAGACGAAGATGGAGGGATAATGTTGAGATGGTCCTAAAAGAAATTGGTAGGTATGGAAATGAGTATATACAGGGTGATTTTTTTAAAACTCATGGTTTTCTTTGTTGTGTAAAATTTGTAAATGAAGTATTATTTCCATGCGGTTTGTGGCAAATGAATAAGGAAGGATGGGAGATTTATTGGAGTATGTTTACCGGTTTATATGCATCCCGGGTAATATCACCCACGCCTCAACAAAAACAGCAAATATTCACCAGTGTACCTTTCGCGTCTATATGGTCTGGGTGTTTGGATGCAGTGCGGAGGTTTAAGTTTCCTCCTGTAGATAGCACCGTTGTCATTGTCAACAATAACCAGGAAACTGAGCTGTACAGGGCAATATTCATGCAATTTGTTGAAAGTTTGGACGACATTGAACTCACACAGGGTTATTTTCAACAGAATGGTGCTACATGCCATACATCGCATGACAGTATGGCACTGATTGAAAGTTTCTTTGCAAATAGGGTTATTTCAAAGGGATTGTGGCCTCCGAGATCTCCAGACTTAACTTCACTTGACTTCTTTCTGTGGGGCATCCTAAAGGGACGTGTGTACACAAACAACCCTACATCCCTGGAAATGTTGAAGCAGAACATTATCACTGAAATTGCGAACATTAGCGCAGAAACACTATGTCAGACAGCCCTTAACATGGAACGGCGTGTTCGACTTTGTTTACAGGAAGGAGGTCGACACTTTCAGCACCTTCTTTAATGGTGAGATGTTATGTCATATGTCTGTGCCATAATTTTTATGTTTTATTTATGTTTGAGTGAATACAAAAAAAAGAACTCATTTTCATTTTCATTAATTCAGTTTAGCAAAAATCCAATACTTCAATGTTATTGTAGGGTACACTGATGAATATTTGCTGTTTTTGTTGAGGCGTGGGCGATATTACCCGGGATGCATATAAACCGGTAAACATACTCCAATAAATCTCCCATCCTTCCTTATTCATTTGCCACAAACCGCATGGAAATAATACTTCATTTACAAATTTTACACAACAAAGAAAACCATGAGTTTTAAAAAAATCACCCTGTAGATCTTGCTCTGGATAGGGACAGATGGAAGGCCTGTGTTGCTGCAGCCATGAACCTTCGGGTTCAAGAAGGCTAGAGAATTAATTAGTTAGTTACAGTGGCGGCCGGCGGCAACTATGATGGGTAGTTCCAACGTGTTCAAGGAATCGAAAAAAAAAACCTCCTCAATGCTCACCCTCCGCCCCCTCCTTGAGGTTGCGACACTGGCCAAGATGTTTATCCTCGTTTGGTAACGTGGAAAACGGTGTGTGTTTAAGTAATAACGCACTAATCCGATTCATCTTCACTCACTAACCTATCTTTATACACTACAGGACACTTCCCTAAAAACACAACAATCACAAGAGGAAGGGAAAAACAAATCCTCTCACCTCCTCCCTCATGCGCACGTATTTCAACTGGATGTCGAAATAATCCTAGACATTTGTTGTAAAAATAAATTGTCGAAATGCCAAAGGAAACTCGCATCACCATAGGATTTTTTACTTTTACATTTTTAAAAAAGTCTGGATGGTCCTCTAAGCGCATCTATATTTTATCAAATTGTTCATTTAACTTTGGAAAATACTACGTTCGTTTCTCCGAAAGTAAGCAGGAAAATAGATAGTACTTTCTCATGAATTGCGGGTCTTACAAATCCATCGTATTTACCGACTTATCTCTGAAGGTGGCAACTGTGTCAACACCGTGAAAGTTTCCTCGCCGTGCCAGGCGAAAACGGGCACGGCTGGTGTCTTATGGGCTAACCCCGACCCTCTGCCACCTTGTTCCCGGCTCATGGTCGAAATGTTCACAGCTGAGACTTCTTCAGCCCTCTGCACGTGTATCAACTTGGTTTGGCCAGCTCTTTTGCGGCTCGGACCGCTGCCTCACGAGGGTACGAAACAGCTGGCGATGCATTGAGAAGGTTGGGGTGGTCGTTACTTCACCTTGACCGATTTCAAGATTCGAATCTCCTTGTCTGTAAACTATCAATGTATTAATTTAACAATACTTGGGCGAGGTATGCGTTTCTTCTGAGGGTAGTGCCATGGCACGGCGCTTCAACCCCTTGAGGCGCCGCTGGTTAGTTAGATATATATGTTCCAATATGATTTGAATACAATGATGTAAACTTTCCTGTAAGAGGAGATTTGTTTCTCTGTTGGGGTCAAATAAATAAATAAATAATTGCAAATGGTAATTTCAGCCACATGCTTACAGTGTTTTACAGTACAAATAATACAAACATGTGGGTAAAAATGTCGTTTGCTGCCTTTTGTTGCTGTTGTCAAGAATCGTAACTCTAGATATGGATCTTTCCTGCTCCTAGTCTTCAATTATGATCGACACATTCAACCCAGAAGCACGAAGCGGGGGAAAACCAACTAACAGTGCCCTCTGAGCTGCCGCACAAGAAACTTATGCAAATTCCGATCGACGAAAGTTCTAACTCTGGAAATGGATGTTAGATGTTATCACCTCTCCTCCTTCCCGGTTTGGAAAGCCATAACAAATTGGCGGTTTGCACGGCCAATTTGGTTCTCATTGTACCCCTTGCTATGACCACCCCTTCCGAATCCTGTTTAGGTAAAGTCTCCCCTTAGAAGCCAGTAACAGCGTCGATGCATTTCTTATTCTCCGCTGCGTTTAAGGAGAGAGCAATTATCGAGTTTTGATATCGGTGTACGTTCCCTTTTGACTCGCGAAAATGACCCCACAAATCTTCCCGATTATGCGTAGAGTTGAATTCAACCAAGAACGGTCGTTTGTATTTCCCCCATTCTCGCCAACCGTCTCAAAACACGATAAATTACCACGCTTGCGCTAAGTGAGAAATTATTCCTCCTTCCCCCTTTCCAAAGGGTGAAAAAAGGGCCCGCTCTGAAAGATGAAGCAATTTTTCAGCACGGTGAAGAAAGGGAAGCGTTCCTCCGTAAGGTTCCTCCTGTCGCTACGCATGTGTGTGCGTGCATTGATCATCGTACGCATTCACCAACTAATTACCCGACCCAGCACCATCCCTCCTGGTGACGGCACAAAAAGCCAAACATTGGAGAGTTATCAGTCGCAGGCTTTGGGTCCTATTTAATGTTTCATTAGATGAGATAAGAGGCTTTAGGGGTGGGGGGATTAAGGACATCTCAGAGGGTGCGGAGAATTCATGGCAAAACCATCCCTGATGTAATGGCAAGTACGTCCCCATGTGTCTGGTAAGGTGTGGAAATGGTATATTTACCAGTGGTCAGAAGTAGCGCGCAACTTGTAGCGTCGCTACAGTAGCTAGCTACAAAATTTGTAGCTGTAGCTGTAGCGACGCTACATTTTGAAAATTGTAGTTGTAGCGGTAGCGAAGCTACAAAATTCCTGTAGTTGTAGTGAAAATTTCGCTACAGCTACATTTTCCTCAGCATTTTGAGGTGAATTTTGAATGTGGCAACAGCAGGAGATTCATAAAGACAAAGTCTATTACATGGAAATACAGATTATCTAGATTGTAGATTGTAGATATCTGAATGTTATTTAATTAGTATCTAAATAATTCAGATATCTAGATAACTAACTGACATATATGAATATATTCCAGCTAACAGTTACGTTTTTTCTTAGCTGCATCGCTATTTTGGGGAGAAACATGCCTAGTTTGCTTCACCGCTGGAAAAAAGTGCCTCATTTGCGTCACCCCCGGAACAAATCCTGTGGATATCCATGCTGTAAGAGACACCAAAATGCCATTAATTGCTGTGTAAAACACAACTTGCAGTGCAAAAACGAGCAAAAACAAAGGAATAGTGCCAGCAATAAATGGCTCAGTACGTTAACAGCATTGATCATTGTCAGTATATAGGATCTCACCAGCAAGAAATTATTGTTACAAGAATGATAGAGTTTCTGGAATTACAATTATCTTCGCGATAATATTTGTTCACAAATTTTAAAATTACAATACGTTTAGAACACTCGGGTTTACACGACAGTTTCCTCAATATATTGTATCATATTGTAAAAGTACGTACGAGTTATTGACTTTCCTGCAGAAACGACAATTTTCTTTAGTTAAAATACATAGTTTTCAAATTTATGTATTTTTCCTACTTTTGCGTCACTTTTCTGTAACTTTTGCTAATCATGACCTCATCATCATCATCATCCTTCGCCGTTTCCTGCCTCTGACTGGGTCGGCATAGAAGTCAAGCCTCTCCATTATTTCCTGGTCTTCCACCACTCCTCTCTTTTCACGGTGTTACAATCTTGTCCTCTTCTCCTAACACTCTCCACTATCTGCTCTTTCCACCGATATCTTGGTCTCCCGCTTATTCCCACTCCTTGTGTATTATAATCTCTTACTGGTAGTCTTTCTGCATCCATCCTCTTCATGTGCCCGAACCATCTCATCTGTGCCTGATCTATCCTGTCCTGAAGCTTCACCACCCCCACTGTCTGTCGGATCTCCTCATTCCTTATTCTATCCCTTCTAGTCTTCTCCCATAGACTCCTTAAAAATTTCATCTCCACTGCCTGCATCCTTTTTTTTTTGTCTATGTCACGTAATTATTGGCACATAGTATGTGTTATACATTACCTTCTTGCATTTCATAGGTACATCCCTGTTCCATATTAATCTTCGAACGCTTTGATATAGTCCACCACCCATTTGTCTTCTTCTGTTTACCTCTTCAACTTTTCTCAATCATGACAATGAGGATGAATGGTTTATTTAATTATTATCTTACCTATAGTTGCTTTTTGCCACTTTCGGCTAATTGTGAGAACAAGGAAGAATGATGAATGATGAGCAGTGTGGGGAATGGAGGAGCAGGAGGATCCCATCCTCCCAACTTGGCGTCTTTCCTAGTTTTTGTTTTGAGTCCATTTTATGCATAGATTAGCTGATCGAGACTGGATCCGAGCCACTATATGCCTCCACTGGGTATCGAACCTGGAGCCCTCTTGTAAACAAAGGGCTCCAGGTACTTTTCATTCAAAATGCTGCATTCATATCAGTCTATTAAAAAATGAAATATTTATTCTCAAGAAAAATATGTTGATGCGAACATAAATACGTAATCCTACCAAATTTCATTTGTGTATACTTGTAGTCATTAATTTGGGTAACACCCTAATTTGAATTGAAATGCCACTTGCATAGGTATGTTATTCTCAAAAACTATAGTAAAAATAAATAACTGAAGTAATACTGCTATCAAAATTATCGAATGACGGGAATCATGATAATAAATAATAGGGAAGGGCCGATATGAAATTTTGGCTGATACCGATGAAGTAACTATATAAAATTTACCGGTACCGATAACCGATATTCTACCGATCCGATATAAAATTAGAAATGGACCTTAAAGAACCTGAAAGGTTCATTGACCTCCATAATAAATGTGTGTTTCAAGGTGACCGCAGTGAAAAAGAAATTGCATATTTAGACATTTATTTTTTTAGAAATTAGGGCATGGAGATTATCCATAAAAATTACAACAAAATGGCAGAATTTTGCACTAAATTATCAGATATTTATCGATATATCGGATCGGTAAAATAATCAGTAATTTTACCGATAAACCGATATGCCTATATCGGCCGATACTGATAGAGTACCGATTAATCGGTCCCATCCCTAATAAATAATAGAATCTATTTACCAGTAGTAGGGAATTTTTTTTAATATCCACATGGTTGTTTTAAAGTTTTTTATGCAGAAGTAGCGCAAAAAGTAGCGAAGTAGAGAGTAGCGAACAGGAGTAGCGTAGCGAGCTATTTTTTGGTCAATGTAGCTGTAGCTGTAGCGAAGCTACATTTTGGAAGAGTAGCTGTAGCTGTAGCGAAGCTACTTTTAAAATGTAGCGTTCTGATCACTGATATTTACAGACCTTTGACGTCACTAGTATAGGTACAATCTAGTTGTTATATTTTTTCTAATTTAGCGTCCCTTCTCTGCGACCTTTTGGCTAATCGCGACGATGACCATGAGCGATGATGAGACGGAGGAACAGTTAGAAATAACAAAAGTGCGGGTCGAGCCCGGGAACTTGAATGGATGGAGCCGCAGTGTCTAGTCGGTAGGGCGTCTGACTGCCACGCGGAAGGCCCTGGTTAAATTCCGAGGTGGGTGATCTAAGGTTGGAATTTTTCAGACCGTGCCCCCGCATAAACCGGCTCTGGAGCTCACACAGCCTCAAATCAGTGGGTACCTCCGAACAACGCTGGGGGTAAAGGTGGCCGGAACGTGGTGCTGATCACACCACCTCCAAAATGGCCGATACCGAGAATGTGTGTGTGGGGCCCCACTCCCCGTATCCTCTGAATGTGCTTTCATGGCATGGTGCTATATGCAAGGGGATCTTCAATTTCAACTAGATCGAAACTCCACCCCTTGACGCACTACGACGTCACAATCTTATTCAATTCTCCGCAACTCTCTGCCTCTCGAACTAGAACAAAACACATACAAAGTTGTTGAACTTGTTTAAACTAATTGATGCGTACCTGCTCCAGAGAACTTTGTTTCGGTAATACATTTTTAAATATCTTTGACGTTCTAACGTACAATAAATATAATAAAATATTTAAGTAACCTTTATGAAAAATACATTAGGGCCTCCTGGATAGCGTGGTGGTAACAATGTCTCATCCTACTCAAGGTGTCTGTGTAGGCACTTTGCACATCAGCCCACCTCCGTACTGGAGTATTAGCATAGCGCGCTAGGACGCAAGGGGTCCCGAGTTCGAATCATGGCCTGGGCATGGTTGTTCTTTGTGAGCTTCTCTTCATCAATTTCATCATTCATCTTCACCATCGCGATTAGCTAAAAAAAATCAGAATCAGTGCTACTCATAGTTTTAAATAATGAAATTGCAACTTGTGTCAATCCTAACACTAGATCTGGGCAAACAAACCCGCTGTACTATTTTTAGAGATGGAGTAATACATAGTGGGAACAAAAGCTTTCACTCGTAACGGTGATCACTTCCTAAGTTTTCGTAATTGGCTTAATTATTTGGATCACAAGTTCACTGCAGTATACTTTGAAGAAGTGAAAACGTTATGTATTACGAGAGAATAAGAAAAGAGGGTAAGCTCAGTACTTTAGCGTCTCATCGCACGTAAGTCAAACATCTTCTCTGTCAAGCGCCGTGTTTCGTCTTCTGACGTCAGGTTAAATGCATTCGTTGTTAGACTAATTGGAGTGTATTTGTGCTAAGAGATTTAAACTAAAAAAACTAACATAATCACTTGCGTAAGGAGATAAAATACGGTGCTTGACCGAAAAGGTGTTTGACTTACGTGCGATGAGTCATACCCTCAATCTTTTTAGAGAATGGCTCTTGAACCCGATTTGCGCAGAAAATTATGCTTTAAGCGTTAAAACAACCAGCATCAGAAATTGTTTTTAGTCCCTTCCTGCATTTCTATCAAGCAATTAAGCAATTAAAACTACGGAGAAAGTACAGTGCAGATTTTCAAATAAAAAGTTTTATTAATCGTAAAATTACCTTCCGTTGCTTGTTTACGTATTTGTGGAAGGAAGCAATATCGAAATCCCAATATCTGTGACAGCAGAACAATTTATTAAACTACAAACATTTAAAAAATACACTAAAGTGCTATTTACACTTTGGGAACTCAGATTAATGTTTGATTCTTTTTCAAACGGCGAGGTTTAAATAAACATAGAGATTGAAAATTGGTTGAAGAAATTAAGGTAGCGATTGTTTGCGACCGATACTCCCGTCAATAGGAATCTGAAGATATACAAAAACCGACATGTTTAAGATGAACTGGGATTCACAAGCTACAACAAGAAATATATATTTTAAGTATCTTTAAGTTTGGGTGTATGCGTTTCTTACGTTAATATGAGTGTAAGCATAATTGGAGATTTGATTATAATATCATGAAATAGAAAATATTATACAGCAATATTTCGCCTCATGAGTTTTAGAACGAACGTTTACAAATGCTCAAACCTCTTAATTCGGCATTACATATGCAGTTTTAATGCTCTATTGAGCAAAATGAAAACTGCAATTTATACAACTATTTTATACTGCTGATTAAGTTGCAACTGGTGGTTTCTTGAAATAATTTCAAACTGTGTAATCACTACAGACCCATTTTAAATACTTTTTAGTACTTGTGTCAATCATATGGTTCCTGGGAAGAATTTTGAACTGTTTGGTGATAATTTTCTCACACTATTGGCGTGAGTCTAATCTATCCAGAGTGTAAATCTTTTCTTCAAATTACTATGACGCCATATTTGATAGAAGATGAGAATGAGTTAGAATAATGGTGAGATTCAAAATTGATTCCCAAGATGGAAACTATGAGCGTAACAGGCAGATCGGACTCCTGTGATGTACTGCGAGTGCAAGACAGGATTCTATAAAATGCGATTGATCGTGGCACCAGTTCGAGCAGGGCACTCTGCTCACGGCTGGAATCATACAAAATAATGGAAATATGAAAACTTTCAACATGAGGATATAACATTATTTGACGAGTATTGGAGGTTTTTCAGCTACATAGGCAGCCACGAATTACCCTGATGTGAAAGGAATTATTGTCGATGTTTTCTTTTATGACTTGGGTCAAACTTCAATCACATGGTGTCTTAAAAAACTTCACACTATTGTATGATAGCATAACCCTCATTTTTTTAGAATGATAGCTTGAGAACAGTGGCGTATACTGAGTCCAAGGACTGGGCTATCTCACTATGTCACATGGTCCTAGGCTATGATTACCAACTCCTAAGAAATCAGGTTGCCAACTCATAAGAAATCAGGTTGCCAACTCACAACAAATCAGGTTTCCAGAATCATCATCTCACTGATATGAATAATTTTATTTACAATTTCTGATCGATTTTTCTCCTGTATTTTATTCTCTAGACTTTAGGCTTCACAGATAGCCTAGCTAGCTTAGAATATACGCTCCTGCTTGAGAGATGTAGAAGCTGTGCCGTTATAAGTGAGAGGTGGTTTGTAAATTTGAAGAGAGAACTTACTCTTGTCTTCAGATAACAGAGTCAGGCTGTCAACCACGTGATTTCTATTGATAAACTTTAAACCTGAGTCCACATTAGTTTCCTAAAGGTGTTTGACGTTGTTTATGCATTTTACCTGATCGACAACTGTGCAGATATTCACCTACTGTATAACATAACGAAGGACTATCACACATAACACAACTCTAGGGATTCAAAAAGATTTGCCCTTGCCTGTATTCTCTCTCTTCCACACAGGTTAAGTAGACAGAGGTGGAAACAGCGGAGTAAGACGAGGAGCTGCTGATGACTGCACAAAGACCAAGATATCAACTTCGGGAGCTCTTTGTCGGTCGTCGGAAAGTTCAAAATGCGACTCGTTTTTGATAAACGCAACGCGTGCAGCCCGAGGAAAGAGCAAACTGAATCCGGAGACACATCAAACGCCTTTGCGAGCGTGGTGCTTCCGTCGATATTGTCTGTGTGCGTGCACACTCTCTCCCTGTATGAGTGTGTGTGTGTAGTCGGCCTACATTAACGATCTTCCTCAGCAAAGTTCCTCTTGCTGCAACAGTCCTCCGTGACAAGTAAGAGCCTCACGGAAAAGTACTCTCATTCCAAACCGTTTGCACAACCTAGGAAGAGGGTGTTTGCGCTAGGGCGTACACTAGAGTCGCTCGACTCGAGCCCGCGTTTATGACTGCGTCAGCCAAAGGCGAGCAACTCAAGAGAGAGAGAGGTTGTAGCAACGAGTTTCCAAGACATGGTGGCTTCATATTGGTGTCCCTTACCGCGGGGTATATATCATACTGAGCCAACAGACGAGCCTAGAAAAAATAAATCCTTAATTGCTTGAAAGCAAACACGAAAACCCCTTGCTCCAAGACCAAATCATCTGTACCCTCTCTGTAGGCCTCATTTGCTTTGTCGATTTTGTGGACCGATTCCTACCCACAGAGCTCCGCACATCGCAAGGGGCGAATTACATGTTATGACGTTGTACGAAACGTTATAATGATACCGGTGCATGCAAGAATAGTTATGTTGGATCATTTGCGAGTGTGTTGATTTCGATTCCTGGTTCAAAAGTGTCCCTTTCACTCAATACCTTGAAAAACTTTTGGTAAATGCGGAGATTATCTTACCAAAACACCAATCTTTGTCAGAACAAAGCGCTTGCTCCGTCCCTTTAGGATTCAGTTGGGGTAATCCAAAGACTATGCAGGAGCAAGACTCCACAAATGACCTGATTGAACATTGCACGTAAGTTTCTAGTAGCTTAGCAACATCTCAACAGATGTCTATGTCTTGTCGAATGGTAAGATTTGGAACGTACAGTCACCCACAATAAAAATGGGACATCTAGATCCTGAAATGATTGCTTCCCTGCAAGGTTTTATATGTGTTGGATTTTTATAGCAAATTTTTAATGGCAACTTCTACCATCGCCTTAGAGTTAGGCAACACACATAACGCCTTGCAGGGAAGCTTGTATTTAAGGATCTAGGTGTCCCATTTTTATTGAAGGAGACTGTACATCGGGCCTTCTCGATGGCGTAGTGGTAATTTCGTTGCTTTGTAATCTAGATGTCCCGGGTTCGATAGCCGGTGGTGCCACATAGTGGTTCGGATAACACTTAAAACACAAACTCAGTCAATCGAAGCTAAATCATGAACCCGCCGTGGAAGGTATTCAAAAATTTCAATCTGTTAAAGGGGTCGGGTAACAACTCAATTGATTCGTCTCAATGTTCAAACAACATTTTTTAAAATATTTTTGTGGTTTTGGTCAAAGGCTTTCGAATGAAAGTCCAAAACTGTTTTACAATTTCAGTGAGTCTCCAACAGCGTAGCATCAATTTCTAAACGGAGAACAAATCTTATGCATCATCACATGAAAACATATAGGAAGAGTCGAATGATGGCTTTTTGAAAATTCGTGTTGACACCCCTGCAACGGTCCGCCACTGGCGTGGGAGCCCATGTAACGAATGCACTCACGGCCCCCGAAATGACGTGTCAATCATACCCCGGCACGGGGCCAAACGTCGTTATGTGTACGGGAGACCGGTCGTGACTCACGGTCCAGTTATCAAGTTCGGTACTGAGACGGTCGTTTATTGTCATACTATTGTGAGGCGGAGATTAATACCTTGAAAAGTTACACTGTTTTGTTTACCTTTGATATGTAGATTCGAACAATCATAAAACACTAATAGCATAATATCTGGTACCTGAAAAAACGTCAAATAACAACACTGACGAACGGTAAAAAAGTGAATATATATATTGTAACAACAAAAATATTGCAATCAACAACTGTTTACAAAGCCTCCTCACACGCTCTCTCATTCATTCTATCTCTCTTTCACACACATGAGGTATTTTTACATGTGAAGTATGGATACAAATCATGGATCTCATTAACATACCATTCCTTTTAATTTTAAACCTTTATGTGAATTTAGGGCATTTGTCTGCCAGCTCCTGTGCTCTTTTAAATTAACTTAAGTGCCAGCCCTCGGAAAGCGGTTAACTAAGACAATTGGGTCGGCGTGGTTAAATCTTTCGTTCGAATGAACGTTTGCACCCAGTCGTATGCACGACATTATACAAGTTTCTCGGACGGGGGCATTAGACACAAGCCTCTCTCGTCCAATGAGAACAACTACTCAATTACATAGGGATGCAAAAACTTAATTGGCTCCAGCTGCCGGAATACACTAATCAATCGTCGGCGCGAGCAAAAATTACCTTAAAAACCACTATGCAACACATAATACTACTTCATGCGCACGACCTTGCAATAAAATTTACACTTTCCACAATTAAAAAGGACTCATCAGTCAAGTATTGACAAATTAAATGGCGCGACGGGGCGGTCGGTTACACAAGAAATGCAGCACACTTTGACCATTTATACTAAATATTAAAGAAATGAAATGGAGCTTCTAACGCTGAATGCAGACAATTAAATTAGAACATCTGAACATGAAATTACCCTTTTTTATAACAATACCACAAATTATCAGACGCGGGGATCAGGTTCGGGGTTTCCTGAGTAACTTTGCGAATAAGTGAGACTTCGGCGTTAACTGTACGGTGTTGATACTAACGACGCACGTTTACATGTACATGAGACCCTCTGAAGTATACTGTACCAGACTCTGCTACATGGCGTGGTCATTCATCTCTCCTGGACGCGGGACTTGCACACGGTTCCTTTGTGGCGAAATTGTCCTCCAAGGTCGATCGCGACGAAGAATAATTGCGACGATCTGTTGCACTTGCACCTCCTCAGAACTTCGGGCGTTCATCTCGTCACTAGCGTCGGGTGTACGCGGTCACGCGCCGGTCAGGAATCTCTCTGGTGGCGGGCTTCGATTCGGCGTCGTTCTGGAAGCGTCGTTCTGGAGTCGTCCTTCAATCTCTCCCTCTGGCTTCGATCGGCGTCGTTCTGGAGTCGTCCTTCAATCTCTCCCTCTGGCTTCGATCGGCGTCGTTCTGGAGTCGTCCTTCAATCTCTCTCTCCGGTGACGGGCTTCGATCGGCGTCGTTCTGAAAACGTCCTTCGGGCTTTGGGCAGTGTTGGCTTTGGTGTCGTCTTTGGCGTTGGCTGACTGGCTTCGTCGGAAGATGGCGATGCATCGTTGCGGGTGTCAGGGAAGCGACGGCTTCCCTTCTCTATCTTCTTTAGCCCTCCATCCTTACGTAGTCCACGCTTGGCAAAAACAAATCACCGCGTAATCTTCACCAAAATAAGGCGCACACTGGTAACTCTCTATCTGCAAGTTGCTCACAGTACGTAAGGAAACAAAGTTCACGGACACAAAGCAATGATCACGCGAGAGTGTAGCGCGGAGATGAAATCCGGGCAAAAACTGTGTCTGGAATCATAGTACTGCCTATATATAAGAGATTCGAATTCTTCCGTTGAACAGGACGCTCTAGTGGCTTGGCTTCGCTTTCTCAGGGGATGGAAATGACCTCTGTCCATTGTCTTGAAAGGCGCGGTCAGCGACGCGTCCTGGATCCTTGCAGAGTTGGGCTCCAGCTGGTTCTCCTGGTCATCCGTGAACATGGGTTCGAACGCCTGCTGCGACTCGAGCCCGGTAGCGGCGAAAATAATCTTTCCTTATCTCCGCGTTGGTGCAAATATGTCATGTTCTAGGCGGCGGCTGTCACTCAAGAAAAACCCCATCTCCCAACTCCCGACGTCTGGCTCGGATACGAGTTTATTCACAAAAATAAAATCAAACCTCACACTTTCTTGTTTGTGCATAAAATGAATCAATAAACAAAAAATAATTTATATCGAACTGCGTTTAGCATGTCACAAGATACCGTGACATCTCGCCCTCCTTCCGATCGAAAAATTCTGTTGGCGAATAAAATTTTTTACTACTCAGGGGCACGAAATTTTGACAACAAATTTTATAACACCCTGTACGAGAAAAGTCAACCAGTTCGATAACACAACACACATGATATAAATGATGCCTCTAACTTACATAATAGATAAACATATTATACACTCTCAATAATTTACACAAAAATAGGATAAATGTACCTCACATCCTGATCAGAATTCAAACCAAAGACTCGCTCGTGCTTTTATATCGCGCTAACCACTCTTGTTCAAACAGTCTATACGACGATTTCTTAATCTCATGAAGGCCTTTCCTTAATTATCTGCTCGATTTTCTGTCGCACTTTGGAAAAGTTACGCAAACTTACGCGAGCTCACACAAAATGTGAATTACAAATCGATACATAAAAAGAAAAAGGAGGTCCGTCGGGAATCCCTTATCCCGCAACTCAGCCTGATGCCATAAATTACGCCAAAAACCAAAAAAATGCACAAAAAGTACATAAAAATGCCCTATGCAGCTGCCCTTGCTGCTTTCGCCGAAAAAATATCTGCCCTATTGTTACCAATTACGCCCAAAAACGTGTCCTTACACGTGAACATACAACAAATACATGAAAATAACCCTCGAAATACAAAACGAAAAACACACAAATCATCAGGAACCTAACACAAGAATTTTATGCGTGACGTATACAACAATGAAATTTCTACCGCTCTCGCAACCTGGCTTTCCTGGAAAGACATGACAAAAGTTGCCGTCCCATGTTCGCGGCGCCAAATGTAACGAATGCACTCACGGCCCCCGAAATGACGTGTCAATCATACCCCGGCACGGGGCCAAACGTCGTTATGTGTACGGGAGACCGGTCGTGACTCACGGTCCAGTTATCAAGTTCGGTACTGAGACGGTCGTTTATTGTCATACTATTGTGAGGCGGAGATTAATACCTTGAAAAGTTACACTGTTTTGTTTACCTTTGATATGTAGATTCGAACAATCATAAAACACTAATAGCATAATATCTGGTACCTGAAAAAACGTCAAATAACAACACTGACGAACGGTAAAAAAGTGAATATATATATTGTAACAACAAAAATATTGCAATCAACAACTGTTTACAAAGCCTCCTCACACGCTCTCTCATTCATTCTATCTCTCTTTCACACACATGAGGTATTTTTACATGTGAAGTATGGATACAAATCATGGATCTCATTAACATACCATTCCTTTTAATTTTAAACCTTTATGTGAATTTAGGGCATTTGTCTGCCAGCTCCTGTGCTCTTTTAAATTAACTTAAGTGCCAGCCCTCGGAAAGCGGTTAACTAAGACAATTGGGTCGGCGTGGTTAAATCTTTCGTTCGAATGAACGTTTGCACCCAGTCGTATGCACGACATTATACAAGTTTCTCGGACGGGGGCATTAGACACAAGCCTCTCTCGTCCAATGAGAACAACTACTCAATTACATAGGGATGCAAAAACTTAATTGGCTCCAGCTGCCGGAATACACTAATCAATCGTCGGCGCGAGCAAAAATTACCTTAAAAACCACTATGCAACACATAATACTACTTCATGCGCACGACCTTGCAATAAAATTTACACTTTCCACAATTAAAAAGGACTCATCAGTCAAGTATTGACAAATTAAATGGCGCGACGGGGCGGTCGGTTACACAAGAAATGCAGCACACTTTGACCATTTATACTAAATATTAAAGAAATGAAATGGAGCTTCTAACGCTGAATGCAGACAATTAAATTAGAACATCTGAACATGAAATTACCCTTTTTTATAACAATACCACAAATTATCAGACGCGGGGATCAGGTTCGGGGTTTCCTGAGTAACTTTGCGAATAAGTGAGACTTCGGCGTTAACTGTACGGTGTTGATACTAACGACGCACGTTTACATGTACATGAGACCCTCTGAAGTATACTGTACCAGACTCTGCTACATGGCGTGGTCATTCATCTCTCCTGGACGCGGGACTTGCACACGGTTCCTTTGTGGCGAAATTGTCCTCCAAGGTCGATCGCGACGAAGAATAATTGCGACGATCTGTTGCACTTGCACCTCCTCAGAACTTCGGGCGTTCATCTCGTCACTAGCGTCGGGTGTACGCGGTCACGCGCCGGTCAGGAATCTCTCTGGTGGCGGGCTTCGATTCGGCGTCGTTCTGGAAGCGTCGTTCTGGAGTCGTCCTTCAATCTCTCCCTCTGGCTTCGATCGGCGTCGTTCTGGAGTCGTCCTTCAATCTCTCCCTCTGGCTTCGATCGGCGTCGTTCTGGAGTCGTCCTTCAATCTCTCTCTCCGGTGACGGGCTTCGATCGGCGTCGTTCTGAAAACGTCCTTCGGGCTTTGGGCAGTGTTGGCTTTGGTGTCGTCTTTGGCGTTGGCTGACTGGCTTCGTCGGAAGATGGCGATGCATCGTTGCGGGTGTCAGGGAAGCGACGGCCTCCCTTCTCTATCTTCTTTAGCCCTCCATCCTTACGTAGTCCACGCTTGGCAAAAACAAATCACCGCGTAATCTTCACCAAAATAAGGCGCACACTGGTAACTCTCTATCTGCAAGTTGCTCACAGTACGTAAGGAAACAAAGTTCACGGACACAAAGCAATGATCACGCGAGAGTGTAGCGCGGAGATGAAATCCGGGCAAAAACTGTGTCTGGAATCATAGTACTGCCTATATATAAGAGATTCGAATTCTTCCGTTGAACAGGACGCTCTAGTGGCTTGGCTTCGCTTTCTCAGGGGATGGAAATGACCTCTGTCCATTGTCTTGAAAGGCGCGGTCAGCGACGCGTCCTGGATCCTTGCAGAGTTGGGCTCCAGCTGGTTCTCCTGGTCATCCGTGAACATGGGTTCGAACGCCTGCTGCGACTCGAGCCCGGTAGCGGCGAAAATAATCTTTCCTTATCTCCGCGTTGGTGCAAATATGTCATGTTCTAGGCGGCGGCTGTCACTCAAGAAAAACCCCATCTCCCAACTCCCGACGTCTGGCTCGGATACGAGTTTATTCACAAAAATAAAATCAAACCTCACACTTTCTTGTTTGTGCATAAAATGAATCAATAAACAAAAAATAATTTATATCGAACTGCGTTTAGCATGTCACAAGATACCGTGACACCCACCCCTTGGGTTGCATAGAAATCCCAACTTTGTTCCATCACTACAAAACTTTCAGTTACCTAACTTGCCCTAACGACAACCGATTTCTACACCCGACCGTTCGGTAACACAGATATTCAAGTTGGAGTTACCCGAAGCCTCAATCTTGCTTTACAACTATATAACCCCTTAACATTGACCTATAAGTAATTCTGTGATCAACTTCCTAAATGATCACGTCCATCGATGAAAATTTTGCTATCTGGTGATCAATTATTTGAAGAATGTCCTTTGTGGAACAACTTGTAGTAATTCTTATCTCTTTACCACAGATACGTGATCAATTAATCTCCCTCATTCTTCCCTCTCCCAAGCAGTTTATGCAATGTTTGCTAGAGATATACTCAAGAGGAGCATCAAATATCACGCACGATGGGCACAACCAACCTTCCTGTAAAGGAACATGAAGATTAAGGCACTAATCTATTGAATGTACCTACATTATACAGTCAGGAATATAAGCTCAACTACTAATGGCCAAGAGTGTACCACCTAAATATTAATGTATTGACTTTTATTGCAAATCTTTGAACAATATCACATGAATGTAAATTGGACAACTAAGAGACAAATAAAAGTGTCACAAAGTACCTTTCCTTGTTATGCTTCAGAAAACCTTATCATCTACCCTTGTTGCAACACCCTTATTGATCACGTGACCACATAATTTTAATTTATGTTGAATTATTACAACCTGCCAGTCAATACTTAATTCCACATTCAGTTTAATGTAGTGTCAGTTTCCTCCTGACAAACTTACTCAGAATTTATGTTACATTACTGAAACTGCTTTCTTTCACCAAGGTACAATTGATAAATACATCTTTATGATTACTGCTTCAACACAATCTCTCTCAAATGGTATAACATTCACCTGTCAGCTTTATGCTTTCGCATGCAGTCGAAAGTTTAACATTCATTTTACACTGAAATGATTGTCAGTTATAACTTAACATGAACACTGTAATGCTGTCAAACTTTTTCTCAATACAGATAAGAGATAACCCTGTTTAATGTAATCATGCCTGTGGTAGCGAACTGTTGGCTAACAAATTTGCAATCCGAAACTTTGAATTTCACTTTACTCGGTAATGCAGTTTCATTTCACCATGCTTATTAACAAACATTATTCTCTTATTAAATCAATACACCTTTGAGAGTGTTCATGAAGAAATGCATTTGCCTACCAAACTACGTTGCTTTGGCGAGGGAAATGACACTGTGTTCCCAATATAGGTCACCTAAGAACGCCTGCACTGACCCACCGTGTGTGTGAGATACAGTCCAATACCAATGTATTCACTCAAAGTACATGGGTACTATGGGTACACTATGGGTCTACTAGGACAGCGATTCCGTCACTCGTGGATCATCACCACATTGATGAATTCGGCGACTTGACAAGCTAATACAAATAACCTTGATATACTTAATACCCAAATGTCGTTTCTTTACCACTCACGGTTACCTCAATGCATTGGCACCGACGAGACAATGAACCTTTGTGCTTCACTAAGGAGTACTGTAACTGTAAGATTATGTTTCTAATGGAAACACACATTCGTGAATTCAGCGACTTGACAAATTCACTCAAATCGCCTTGATCAGCAGAACACATAAGATGCCGTTTCTTTACCACTCGCGATTACCTTAATGCATAGGTTCCGTCGAGATAATGGTCGTTTATGCTTCACTAAGGAACAACTAGGGTAACAGTTTCATAGATCGGAGACACATTAAAATCGGATATTTTGTGTTTCGCATGGTTCGTACTTACCAATTGTGTATTGCGGAATATAGTTCAAGGTGCCATTATGCTTTTTACACGAAAACAAACGCAATTTTTCACATTCTGAGTGCTTATTTTATTCCTTTCTTCGCTTCCGGAACACACAATATGGCGGGCACATCTTGACTCAAGTTGTGGGTATGCAGTGTTTCAACCTTCTGCACCGAAAAATACCACTATCGTGTTCGTCATCGGTGGAAATTATACATTATGCACGGGTAGCTGGCGTATAGCCCGGGTAGCTGACGGATAGCCCCACGAACCATACACGGATAGCCCCACAAACCATTCACGGACAGCCCCACGAACCATTCACGGATAGCCCCACGAACCATTATGCACGGTGCCCGACTCTGTGGCCAAGTGGTTAGCACATCGCGCTGCGACGCCAAGGGTCCCGGGTTCGAATCCCGGTCGGGCTTGGTTGTTTGTGAATGTCCATTCATCAATTTCATCATTTCATCACTCATCCCCATCTTCGCAAATTAGCCAAGAGGCACAAAACGCGAAGTAAAATAAACTAAATCAATCATTATGCACGGTAGCTGACCGATAGCCACACGAACCATTCACGGATAGCCCCACGAACCATTTCCGATAAGGTTAGGTTAGCTTTGGTTACGTCAGGCAAGCATATTAAAAAAAGGGGGGGTTGAAACATTGACAGTGGCTTACGTCATCAAACGTACGCAGCATCCGGTTGTCGTAGGGCAAGCAAATGAAAGCAATGGCAATTGTGAGTCGGTGAGATATTTCTCTTGAAAAATGCATGATTTCCCGGTCAAATATATTCCACGATGAAAGAAAATACCTCGACGAACGTTGTAAACCTTGGAGAAACTCATTTCCGTAAGTAGTTTCTTGTGTAAAATTGAAGAAATGTGTCTCCGATGTATGAAACTGTTACCACAACTAGAACTGTGAGATCATGTCACTCGTGGATAATTAACACATTCGTGAATTCAGCGGCAAAGCGACCTGATCCACTTCGCACATGGAATGGCGTCTCTATCCCGCTCTCGATTACCTTAATGCAATGGTAATGACGAGACAAAGTACATCCACAATCTGATATATTGGTGATATATGCACATGCAAGGTGCAAGCACCGTACGAATTCAACTTCGTAATAGAAATGTACCGTGAACTCGAACGTACGTTAGTATTTAATTCATACTCACAAAAAATAACCAGTCTGCGTTGACCGCGAAACAAGAGGCAAAGTGCTTTACCAAGAACTCACTATTTCGTCACTCATCTCGGCGACGAGTACCTTTATCACCATCTGATAAGTCTACCTTACCGATATGCGAAAGTTTTGCAAGTCAGGCTCTTGTATTTCTCACTATAAAATCAAACTAAATTCCGATCGGAGCAACCTCCAACCAGCAGCGTCCATCTTCCATTTTTTCCGACCATGTCCCGCCCATGCTTTGGATTGACGAAATGTCCACTACAGAAACGAATTCCGATCGGAAATTTATATCTAACATGCGACCCTATAAATCGAATTTATTATCACCTGGTATGCTTAATTGCACGTCATGACATCTGATATCTGCTAATATTATGCTTTTTACATTAATGCACTTGGAATTACATTCGTACCCACTTTACCTTGTAGACTAATCCCGATTCTACACTACAGTGTAAACTCGCACCATCATTGATTCTTTATACAAATTATATGGTCTATAACTCTGCGGTTTTCTCGAATATCATCCACTTAAGGAACAATAGGTAAACGGTTGCGTGTTTTCTTAACATGACCCTATGAACCGTCATACCCCTAAGGAAGATTTCAGATCGAATCGACAAATGTTGCTTGGGAACGAGTCAATCAGCAGCAACGTTTCACACCTTAACGGCATGATAGGCTGTGCGTTCTATTGGTGAAACTCTCACGCAACATGTGTCGCCTGCAGTTTGTTGCTTTGGTGTGAATTCTCCTTAAGAAGGTTGTCTCTGCGTACCTCAAGAATTTTGAATGTGAAAGGTACTTGAGTAACCACTGGTTGTTGCATGTGTCTCTTAATTTCAAGACAGTTTTCTAGGAAACAATTTTTGACATAGGTTCCTTCACGAACTTACTCTTCCAGAGGTAAAACAACAAAGTAATTAATTACTTTTCATTCATTGTTAATTATTCACTGAGTCAGGAAACTCAAGAACTTATTGTTTAGAAGTCTACAACTTTTAAATTCACCAAATATTTGAAACGAACAAAACGTATATGATAGTACAGGAGAAGATGAAGATAAAATTATTTATATACCCTGTCCCAGCTAACTGTAAAACAGGGCCGCGCATAGCGGCAGGTGAGGCGGAGAGAAATCGAGTGGTGAAATCGTAACGTTGCCAACCGTATGGTCATTACCGTACATGTACAGAAATGTCCTGGCATGTAAGGACGTACGGTCCAGACCTTAGTCCGTACGCTAAATGCACGGCTTGTCAAAATTTGCACTTGCTGTTTTATCTCTAATATTTCCCTAAGAAATTCTTAAACCAAGCATACGGACCTGGAGACAAATATACGGTCCGTTTGCCATGTGCGTATGGTATTGTAGCTTTCAAAGGTTTGCAACGCTGACAGAGCAAAGCAGAAAAAGCGGGGAACTCCAGTCGTCCATTACGCAACCCCGTTTCTCACACTGTTCATATGGAGCCGTCTCGCTTTACTTCCTGCGCAGAAACTTGTTCTCGTTCGCCTGGTCTGCAGTTAGATAGTACGGGGTATAGTCAGGAAACTTTTCAATAGGTAATACCATTAAGCCTTGTTTCCATGATAACCAAAAACTCAATGTGCTGACCAAGGCAGAATTTATTTTATTTTAAAACATAAACTAAACGTCAGGTTTCAACCTTCTAGACTCTGTACCAAAATAATATTTGGTGCAGAGTCTGAAGAAGACCTTGTTAGAAGGTTGAAACCTGACGTTTAGTTTATGTTTTAAAATAAAATAAATTCTGCCTTGGTCAGCACATTGAGTTTTTGTTATTCAATAGGGTCGACGAAATGTCCGATTGGTTACTGTTATACATATTGCCCCAAGAGAAGCCATTGATTCTGCTGCTAGCTACTGGACAGCTTTCCCGAGAAGTGGCAACGCTGTATCTGAAAGCCATTCCTGTCCTCCCTTGCCTATGACGTCATCTCGAGGTCGGCTGGGGACCGAAGAAAAACACACAAACGACGACGACGCTTTGATGAAATCCTGCATCCGCGGGGCGACCGACGATTGGTCACCGAGAAAGGACGATATATTTCGTCAATTATGAGCTAATGGCCCCATGGCCCCGCCGTAATGTCCGCATTTATCACCACCATTTATTCTTACGGAATCTAATTGGCGTTCAAACGGCGATATAGCGGTCTCGTGGACGTCTTGATTGTCGATCGTTGGTTGGGCCTTTGGAGATATCACTCGTTTATTCATCTCACCTCTGGTTGTGCTTTTTTACTATGAGTCGAGGACAATATGTACTTAGAGAGGGAAAGAGGAGAATAAGAAATAGAGGTAGAGACAGACAGAGAGGGAGAGAAAAGGAGGGTGATTAGATAGAAAAGGATAAAAGATAGAAAGGACCGACTCAGGGAAGGAGAAGACCGATACAGAGAGAGAGAGAGAGATGAAGATGAGAGAAGAGAAAGGAGAACAATATAAAGAGAGAGAGAGGTACGAGGCAGAAAGAGATGGAGAAGGAAGGGGTTAGAGGTATGACACAAGCGCTCCCATTGGCACAGAGAGAGGGGAACGTGTTACAGAAAAGTATACACGTACCCAGAGAGAGAAAGAGAAAGAAAGATAACGAAAATTTACAGAAAATCGAAAGGGAAAGGATTATGGAAACACACAAACACACACAGAGAGAGAGAGAGAGCGGAGGGGAGGGGAGAAAATGTATGGTAAAAAAGAGAGAGGGAGAGAAAGAGAGGGTTACGACACCAGGAGAGGGAGGGAGATACTGTGCAGAAAATGGAAAATTCACAACACAAACGAAGATAAGCAAGACGACACCAAGCACACACACAAAAACACACAGAGAGAAATATGGTACAGAGAGAGGGGAAGAGTGTGTGTTACGACACAGAGAGAAGGGAGGTGAGAGAAGTACAAAGGAGATGAGAGAAAGATTTGATGCAGAACAGAGGAAGGAGAAGATTTACAATACACACAAACAGAGAGACAGACAGAGATGCGGGAATAGACATTGGCAGCACACAAAAGTAAGAGAGAGAGAAAGAAAGGATGGCAAGAGAAACGGAATAAAAGAAGACAAACAGAAGAGGTTGATTGCAAAGTACAGAGAGGGATCATGATCTGAAAAAAATATTTCAACCGTACAATTTTCGGAATAAGTCCGTTTACATTGACTAAACGTATAAACATATTTTATTCTTTGTTAATTTGTTAGTTAATGATACGAAAGATACTGAAAATTATTTCTGCTCCCTATGTGTTTACCCTGAAGGTGATTATCCGTAACATGTACTGGATTTCCAAGAACACACTAAGACCACTTCATGTTATAGTTAAGTGGCCTTAGAGTGCATTTAGGTGTTACTAGCGAACTCTATGGTTAGATGTAAGAAATATACTGTATATGACGTCAGGCGTCCTCTGATTGGTGCTACCGGATACGAACTCGAGTGTTCAAGAGCGACTTAGAAATCTCGTCCACTCGAGTTCTGGGCAGCACGCCGTACACATACACAGCTCGAATACACTACAGGTAATGGGTGGACCTTTTGCTAAATAAGGGGCAAAAGTTCTGTTAGTGACAAGCACATTTCATAGTATTGGACGCTCACACACGCCTTAAATATGTTGTTATTGAGTTCGTTAGATACAATTGGCAAAACTGTTGAAAGTTAAGATGTTGTAGGTGTGTTTGTCTAGTAAGGTTAAAGTGTATCATGGAACTGTATAGAATGGTTTAAAGGGACTTTGTTATATTTAATTGATTTTGAAAAGTTTTATTGCCACCAAACAATGAATAAACTTCTGCCGATAATAATTATCTGTTTAATTGAAAGAAATGCTGGTTGTAATCGCAAGATCTTAATTTATAATGAACGTCCTCAATGTGCGTATGGGACGTTTCCGCGCGGGAGTGTTTTCCTTCAAGGAATCAAGGGTCGTGAAAACACCGTCTAGAAGCAGAAACAATACATTTTTCAACTGAAATTTTGCATACTTTACAAGGAAGTTCCCAAATATTTTCTAAGCATCCACATTTCCTCGTTCCCTTCAACGCAAAACAAAATGGCCGGACCCTCAATTAGCACAGTATTTTTAAAGCACATTTTTCAGCGAGTCCGCTGAGAAAATAATAATTTGCTCATGTGTTGCGAGAAAATAAAAAAAATAATAAATTAACAACGAGTTTTCTATTATCTGGAATACAATGATACTAGCAAAAGTAGCAAACGGTTCATGAAAAAATTATAGCCATGGCCATTATTTTTCTCTTCCAGACAATATTATTCTAGCCTGGTTTCTTCATACTGTAATTAGCATTGTAAACATGGACGGTCTCCATTAATTGGTTTACATTTGGCGAGGTTCCAACTGTCATTTTCTTATACATAGAAGAGTTTACGGTTTTTGTTTTTTAATGTCTGATTCAGTGTTGTTTGGTTCTCACAGTGTCAGGTTTTGTGTTCTAATTGCTCGCGCCCACGTAGGTGTTTGTGCAAAATGTTTGCCGTAGGTATTTTTCTATTTGCACTACGGATTTTTAAATGTTATGGGGTTGGCCTCTTCACATTTTTTGCCCTTGGAGAAATACACGTGTGAACATAAAACTAATTAGTGTTTCGCAATTGAGTTTGTAGACGACTGACGCGTATACGTATGGTTCAGGGTCCGGAATGTATCTTAATGTTATTTGTACAGTCACGGACAGTTGCGTGTTCTTCCAATTGCACACCCACCAAAGTCACCCATGGACAGTTTACCTTTTCCGGCTTATCTTTGTTTACCAGTTGTGAAAATCTTGTCACAATCCGTCGCCTCTTTTCTGATTTTCGTGATAAAACTCGCAGATTTTTGCTCTCCAGTCGCTGCACGCTTTGTAGCTTCGGTCTTAAAATAATAATAATAATAATTCTCATGAAACATCTCAACGTCCATCAATACTGAGTTCCTACTTGGGACTGAGGCAGAGATTCTCGGAGTGTTGAAACCCTCTCACACTTTCTGGACACACACAAACACAAGGTTATTACCAAAAACTAGAAACTTTGCAGCAATTCAATATTTATACTCATGTTCTACTGTCTCTTACTCATGTCTTGCACATTTTATGGCACAATATCTTTTATTACAATAAAAATGGTTGAATATACATCGGAAATAAATTATTTAAAGTGTCTTTATATATATTTTTTGGATTAACAAATTACATTGAAAAACATAAATTTTAAACACATTGCCATCATATTGATACGTAAGGGTTAGTACCTCAACGCAATTTACATTTCAATTGGCTTTCATTTGTTTACATCATAACGATTAGTACGTTCAGAATCTAGTTCTTTAGTCATTTTTAATCTTTCAATCATCAACCTTTCTAATTTGTATTTTATACATTTCTTACATAATTAATTTTATGAAATTGTACAGTGACGTAACGAACGTTAAATACCATATGTATTACTTCTCCAGTTTTCGTCCTGTATGGTACTGTGACAAGGATATCCACTCTCCCGCCACTCGCGTAGATTTGCAACCGCAACGACAGCGCCAGGTTTTTTTTTCTCTTCCTGGTCGGACAGTAACCTTATCTGCAGTATATTGCACGAGATCGAGAGTAATGCTTTTTGATGATCACGGCCAGCAAAGAGAATTTTTGCTGGGTAACGAGTGGTCACAAAAGTCACCAAATTTTAAATCTTATCGGGAAACTTTATGAGCACTTCGATCAAGGGGGGAATAACATGGTATTTGGTACACTATGCTGTGGGATCTAATGTTTTGCTTACTCTTTTTCCGTTGACTCAACTACAAAATGAGAAGAAAATTATGAGAACTAGCTACTAGTTCATTCATTACCCTTTATGTAGGCATTAGATTATCCTCTTCTAATAAGAACCCTCTGTACCCAATTTTACTGTTGGACGAATCTAGACAGATCGTAATGTATTTGCGTCCATTAATGCCTGAGCTCTATAGTTTGATATATACTTGAAGCGGGGTATATTCCTTACTGTCAAGCTGAATGATTTTTTAAAAATGTGCTCCAAGGCTGTGCATAAAAGTTTGAAAAGTAAAAGAAAATTTTTCTCGAATCTCTGCCGCAAAAGTCATTACGACAACACTTTGGGATATGATTGACGCTTCTTCCTGCCTCATTCAAAAAAGGCAAAAGTTCCCCCGTGGAGAAAGTCTGGAAACTGAAAGGAACACCCCGTGGGGTATCTGGGAGAGCAAAGAAAGGGGGAAACAAAGAAGATTGAGAAGCGGGGATGGGGAGAAAATGAAGAAGATAACTTTTCTCAAGAAACAAAAAAACGGAGAGAAAAATGAGAGAGTAGAAAATGTCAGGACAATCTAAAATAATAATGTTAATCAGTCTTTTAGTCCCACATATACTGTACTTCCCTCTCTACTAACGATTTGTGCTTTTCTGTTGAACGTGCTTTCATCTTCTAGGCACTTCTTATGTTTCCATGTTCCACGAGCTACTTCTCCAAACACATACTAGATGGCCGCGTGACATGTTATGTGTGTAGGTGGGCAACCGCATATAACTAACTAACTAACTAACTAACTCTCTAGCCTTCTTAAACCCTAAGATTTATGGCTGCAGCAACACAAGCCTTTCATCTGACCCTATTCTTGGCAAGATCAATCCAATATTTTCCATCGTTATCGATTTTCAATAAGTCCACCTCAACGTTATCCCTCCATCTTCATCTTGGCCTTCCTATAGGTCTCTTACCATCAGGTTTCCCAACAAGAATCCTCTAAACTCTTCTTTCGTCTTCCATTCGTGTCACATGACCTACCCAGCTAAGTCTTCTTGATTTAATTATTCTAATAATACCTGGGCATGAATACAATTATGCGGTTCTAAATTATGTAAGCTTCTCCACTCAGCTGTCGTCCAACCGCATTTTAAAAAATGGAATTGCTCTCAGAGCAACATCCCTTCCTGAAATAGTTTGTTTCAAGTCCACTTTATGCACAGGAAGGCTAATCGGGACTGGATCTACAGTTGAAAGTGGGATCTGAGCCAGCATATACTTCCATCGGGTATCGAGACCGGGACCCCTTGATTACAAGGCGACGACGTTACCTCTACGCCATCTCTTTTTCGGTACAGGTTGTGACGTTCCTTTCTGTTGTTCGCCACTCGATCACTACGTCACGGTAACTACCCAATCTCCTTGTGCGGCGTAGTTATGTGACTCTCCTTAATGTTATGCTACACAGCATTCTCAGGACGAAACGAATTGAACAAAAAAATAGCTTCTTGCTATTTTACAAATTTAATAACCCATTTTACCTTCAAACAATCACTGCAAAATAACAATAATATTCACAAACGCAATCACATTTGAATTAAGTTGCGGCTTTTCCTATAAAACAGTGTTTTTCACTAAATAAACATCATCTCACGCAACTCAACTTACTTTTTCCCTTTCACGCACTGTCGTCCCGGCAACGGAATCAATAAAAGATTGGACAGTTCTACAAATGTTTATAAACCGGAAATGACTTCAGCTTCCGATATTGCGTGTAACAAATATACAGCAAAAACTACAAATTTAAATCAACACAGACAACAGTATTGAAACTAACAAATAAATCAAACAGATTTCTGTGAAATTAACAGAAAACAAATAACATATTACATATCGCCAAAATAGACAAGGCGTATCAAGTTCTCCTCCCATACAAACAAAGAAAATTGACGCAATGTACATGAAGGAAATTTTCTTTATAGAATAAACTTCAGAACTCTTCACTCTTCATGCAAACTCGCTCTAAGAAAATTCATATGATCCTACATTTTTAATCATCAAAACAAATCTTCAAACTATCTGTTCTCTTGCTTTGTGTAGAACTTCTTTTCTTTCTTTCGCCATCCTTTCCACATCTTCTAAGAGCTTCTTAACATTAACAGCTTGTTCTTCATACAACTATACATTTCCTAAATATTTGTATTTCCAAACGTTTAATTTCTGAAATTATTCTGGGCTTAAACTTAATTATTGACATTGAAGTCTCACATAAAATTATACATTTGTTCCCTATTAGCACTTTGTCATTTTCAACTATGGCTGTCCTTTCCCTTCGACTTCGCCATTCATTCTCAGATTGGCCTCCTGGAACTAAATTATCAACACTGTGAACTTCTTATTCTTCTGGGAATTATACCTAACGTCAGCCCTCTTTCAGTTTAATAATAATCTTTACAGGAAATGAAATTCAAGTTGTATCCAAATCATGTACACAAGCCAAGCATTATCTGAATAATTATATGGCTTTGTAAACTCTTCTTTATCCATTTTCTTTAAAGAATGTGCAGGACTCTCGACGATTACTTTCTATGATGGAATATACTTTTCAACCTTCATAATGCAACCAAAAGATAGATTTTCATATAAATTTGATAACACGTACTTCACATCTTCACGTGCAAGCTTATTTGATAGAGTGTTTTACAAGCGGTTTCTTTTTGTTTTCTGAACTGTCTTCTTCTTCTTTCTTTTTCTCCATAGATCAAACATTTCTTTCTTCTCTTGCCACTTTAATAATTCTCCTTTACTCTTGGACAACGGAACAGGATAAGGATTGGAGAAAACAGGTTCTTCACTGGTCAGATTTATTTCGCTGATAGAATTCCTAGATAATCCTGGCTTGTCGGCGAATATTCTTCTATATTTCAACAATAAATTAAATAGCTGCTCCTTTTCCTCAACTCTCAAAACATCTGAAGCAAAGGTTTTATCTCTTATGTCTGATTCTGTTGCAGTCCACTCATCAGCGTAAGCTTCTTCCTCCGCTTTCGTCAACTATATTAAGGCTATCTTCTCCCGCGACTCGCCCTTCTCTGAATCTCCAGCGTTAGGAAGTAAATATTGCTCTACTGTGTGTCCGCCATTGATCAGATACAATTTTTCTGCACCTGCATCCAGAGTGGCTTTGTATCTTCTAAGGAAAGGATAACCAAATAATAAATCAGCTTCTAAACACTTGACCACATATACCAAGTCTTCAAATATAAAACCTCCAATTTCAAAATTTATTCGCCTACAACCAGCTATCCGCAATCTTTCTTTTCCAGCAAAATCCTTTAATATTACACCTGGACACTTCTGCAATTTAAGACCAGGCAATCGCTCTCGTACTTGAAGCCAAATATTATAATTCATAAGGGTGCATTCGCTACCCGTGTCCAGAGTGCACTTTATCTGGAATCCTAATACCTCAACTAAAATTTCAGGTTTCTTCACATTATCCCTATCTTCTTCCATTATCGTCTTTCTATTTTTTAAATAATTTAGAGGAGTGGCTTCGATATTCAAGTACAATACTTCTAACGGATCTTCTGTTAGGAATGGGTCTTCACTCTCGTCGCTTTCTTGTTCTTGCATGCCATCCATTGCAAGCGGAAGAGTACCGTTTACAACGGGCGCTGGGCTAAACCCAGAACTTCATTGCAGTTAATTTCCCATGGCGACGCTGTAACTCTAAGATTACTGGAAGGTAGCTCTTCCGTCTGTATTGCACACTCTTTTCGTTCTGGAGCTCTTTGATCCCTTCTCCAACTATTTGTGTACGGCGTAGTCCTTCTATAAAGTCTGTTACTTGTCCAGTTTCTATTCTTCCACCGTCCACCCGGGAATCGCTGTCCTTCTCTGGTGACTGGTTCCTTCTCATTTCCGCTCTCTGCTGTGAGGGATCCTCCAGGATTCCTAGTAGTAGTCATCTGTACTCTGCGAACCCGAGGTTGGTTAGGTCTCCTTTCTTCTGCTTTATTTCCGTCGCCTCTCCACCCATCTATCTGTTCTGAGGCTTCGTACTTCCTCAAGAAGTTGGTCAACTGGTGAATGTTTCGAGGATCCCTAGTTAATACTAGCTGCCGTATTCTGTATGGGAGCTGATGAATAATGAAACTTAACACTTCTGTTTGGTCCACACGTTCGACCAAGTTACAATATGACCCGTAGATGTCCCAACAATAATCCTCCATAGAAAGACCTGAGGATTTGCAATATCTTCTGTTTCTTAAAATCTGGATCTCTCTCTGCTTCGCTTCTGCAGAGGCATACTGTTTTTTAAACGCGGCACAAAACTGTTCAAAAGACTTCCACCTTCTCTCGTTGGCAATAAACCAGGCTTTAGCTTTCCCTTTCATTACAGAAGGAAGCACCTTTAATCTGTAATGCATAGGCATTCTCATTATGTCCATGGACGTTTTCAGTTCTTGCAAATATCGCTCCGCTGATATGGAATTTATTTCTCCGGTAAATTTGCTCAGAGAGTTTAATATCCGACATTCTAAAAAAATGTCCAGTGTGAGATGGACTGTGAGAAACATCAGGAGATTTATCAATATCTTCTCTGGATATCCCTTTTGTACTTTGGATACGTCTCCTCCTCTTACGGTTCCTTTTAGTCAACAATTCAGCAGAAGATACAGATTCTGTTGAGGATATACCGGAAAACAAAGGGCCATTATCATCTCTCACCCATCGAATATTTTCCACAGATCTGTAGGTATTTCCAGCAGTCATTCCTGGATTTCTTTGCACAGATTCTAAATGTAATCTCTCTAACTTCCCTAAAAGGAATTCCTCCATAAAATAGAACTTCTGGTTAATTTCTTTATTCATCTTCTCACTGTCCTGCATACACAAATTCCTTTAAGTACGTTGCTGATCCCCGACGGATTCTATCCTTGCCTTCACGGTGTCCAATTCATTCATTACTTTTTGTCTGTCTACTTCCCTGACTTCTTCTATCTTATTTAGTGCATCTCTCCCTTCATCAATTTGTTTTAACAAATCACATCGCACAACTTCCAATTCTTCTTTGTTTTCTTGTAGTCTGTCTCCTATTACTTTCATCATTTCATTTTTATCATCTTTCCGTTCATCCTCAATCTTCTTCAACAATTCTTCTCGGTCTGCTTTCATTCTCGTCATCATTTCCTCCTTATCATTCCTAAATACCTCCTCTAAGTTTCTGAAAGCTACTTTACTTTCGTTTCTTCCGTCTTCAATAATCTTCATCAATTCCTTCTTATCCTCTTTCCGTCCTTCTTCAATCATCTTCCTCAATTCATTCTTATCTTCTAGCCTTACTTCTTCCATTTTCTCAAACCTCTTTATCATTTCATTCTGATCTTCTTTCCTTCCTTCTTCAATGATCTTCCTTAATTCATTCTTATCTTTTAGCCTTCCTTCCTCCATTTTCTCAAACCTCTTTATCATTTCATTCTGATCTTCTTTCCTTCCTTCTTCAATGATCTTCCTTAATTCATTACATTTAATGTAGCACTATCCGATTTGCAATTTTTACAAACTAAGTCACCATCAGGAAGAGATTCTCTGGATATTGGCAAATTTGTACACCCTAAATGGAAATACGCCTCGCATTTCCTGCACTGAAATATTTCGTCCACGGGCTTATCTTTATCATCACAACAACTCAATTTATCCATTTTCTTCTTGCTCTGGCTTCTCAAAATTCTCCTACTCATACCTTGATATCTCTGCAAAATCAATCACATGACTTACATCTATGTGTTATCAGACTTGATAACGCTCGACAATTTCCTCATGACTTCACACTGCACAAAACACACGTTTTTCACACGATATTACAGTTACATTTATCTTTTACATCATCGGTGCCTTCACGTTGGTCGCCAAATTTACCTGTGACGTTCCTTTCTGTTGTTCGCCACTCGATCACTACGTCACGGTAACTACCCAATCTCCTTGCGCGACTCTCCTTAATGTTATGCTACACAGCATTCTCAGGACGAAACGAATTGAACAAAATAATAGCTTCTTGCTATTTTACAAATTTAATAACCCATTTTACCTTCAAACAATCACTGCAAAATAACAACAATATTCACAAACGCAATCACATTTGAATTAAGTTGCGGCTTTTCCTATAAAACAGTGTTTTTCACAAAATAAACATCATCTCACGCAACTCAACTTACTTTTTCCCTTTCACGCACTGTCGTCCCGGCAACGGAATCAATAAAAGATTGGACAGTTCTACAAATGTTTATAAACCGGAAATGACTTCAGCTTCCGATATTGCGTGTAACAAATATACAGCAAAAACTACAAATTTAAATCAACACAAACAACAGCATTGAAACTAACAAATAAATCAAACAGATTTCTGTGAAATTAACAGAAAACAAATAACATATTACATATCGCCAAAATAGACAAGGCGTATCAAAGTGGAATGATACGATAGGTAATCATGGTAACTACACTGAATTTCTCGAAATTTTCTCATTAACTTTGTAATCTGTCCAAGTGACGTTCCTTAGTATCATTTACAGAATACATCAGTCATAATCTTACTTGCAGTGAAATATACTTGAGGTTCGGATTGTGTTCGTTTAAGTTACGTTGAAATTATACTAGTGCTGAGCACATCGACATCGGCCGATATCAGTGAAATCGGTATCGGAAAGTATCGATTGGATTTTGTTGACCGATACCGGTCTATAGTTTTTCGGCGTTTTGTTTTTCGCGGAACCCGAAAAAATGGCACGCGACACTTGCGTAGAGTGTAATTATCCGGGAAGTTATGAAAGATTCAAGGTTTCTAGGTTTCTATTTATTTTGCATTAATTTTATGTGGAAAACTTATTTCTTGATTTCTTAACAGGTACTTTAATATTATGATTTCTTGATTATTTTGAAGGAATATTCGGATAAGTTCATTCTATAATTATTGGAATGCAATACTTACACACTAATATTAATCAATATTTTCAACAGCTTTTGCTACAATTTTCAAGCATCGGTATCGGTATCGGTGGGAACCGGTATCAGTTCAAAGTGGTATCGGTTCATAGTGGTATTAGTTCATAGTGGTATCGGTTCAAAGTGGTATCGGTTCAAAGTGGTATCGGATCAGCCCTAAATTGAACACGTCATTCCGTTTCTCTTGAAATTCTGACCCATCTTGATATGTTTGCTTGTTTAAATTTGTTTTAAGGTTCACTGTATACACGGATTGGGTGATAGGGACTATACATGCCATTTAAAGTCAGTTTCGAACCACTGTGCAAAGTGCCTCCACTGGCTATCGAGCCCGGGATCCCTCGATTACAAAGCATTACGACAACGCCAACGGGAAGGCCCCCTTTTACTATGCCACGTGACCATCTTACAATTTGAGGAAATGAAGTTGACTTCAATATGGCCGCCATGTTGGTAACATATCTTTAAAAGATAGTTTTCCCCCTCTTACGCCATGTTTTAGGACGCTTCATTCGTGCATCCTCATCCATATTTGCTTTGAACGGATGATTCCACACTCATAAACCTCTCCGTGCATTTATATACCCAAGAGTCCATGGCAGACGTTTTCCTGATATCATCCAATTCTCTTGTTAGACTATTCGCTGATAGAATGTGGGACATTTGGGAATAATATCCTCCCAAAGAGTGGATCTCTATTTAAACATGTGTCTAACTAACCCAGTATAATGAAACAAATATCTGCTCTTTACCTTCGTAAAACACATGAGATAAGCAGATCACGGAAAATAGGTTATACATATAAGCGATTGATTGTTTTCCTGTAGTAAGCACAAGTGTTGAAGTTCTACACTAACGTATACAAGTATATAGTAATTGCAATAAACACCATGACTACCTCATATTGACATTTCCATGTGTATATGCACAGATCAATTAATTCCCTCAAGTATGATAGCGGCAAACTACGATATTAATTGGGAAACGATAGAGTTTTCTTTTATCAAATATTTTTGTCGGAAATTTCATGTTAAACTTAACCTTGTCTGCAACAAAACTATTTTTTTAGAATCCTAGAATGTGTGTTTGTTTTATCCTGTTTATTTTTGATTTCATATGTTACTGTGCAAACAACAATTAGTTTTCTCTAGAGACATTGGACAAGAAATGAAAAGGATAGTTTTACAGGCTATATTTTTATGAAAATTTCTAAGTTATTGGCACTCTTCTTACGCACAGTACTTTCTTCTTTCATTGCGTCTATGTTAACATGGCAGTGTTTTTTATATCTTAGGAAATGGAAAGCTACCGAATACGCAAATATAGATGGTGTCAATTTATGGATCCAGTTTTCTGGTGTCTAGTGCGGGGCAGATCGAGCTGCTGACTGTCACTGAAACTAATTAGGAGCTCTAAACCTGGCCCTCCTAACGTGCATTATTAGACCTAAGTGTTAAGTTTACTTGCCGTCTTCCGCCGATTTCGACGGACATTGTCGCGATGATGCGGTCACATTGTATCAGAAAATTCGTTACTGTGCTGCTAGAGTTTCATGTAGAGAGTGTGTCGAAATGGTAGTTTGAAAACCCTTATCAGGAATAGTGGGGGAAGGGGGGGGGCGCCTTACAAGTTTCAAGAAACCCTGTTCGTAAAACTGCGTGTCCTGTTCTCGGATGAAGTTGGGTGCGTCCTCGATAGTCAAGCGCCTTTTACCTTCAATCAGCTCATCAACTCGTCTGATGTTGTCTTTTGGACGGCCGCCCGTGTTTCGCATCATCCATGACACTTTCCCGGCCGTCTCGAAATTGCTGACACCAAGGTGGATTGAATTAAATCAAGATTAAAATGAGGTGTTTAAAAAAAATCGCTGATTTAAATAACTTTAAATAAATAATTTATAGAATAATGTACATGAGGATTTTGTAGATATTAGAATCACTTTTTTTTAAATTACATTAATCTAGTAATCATTCAGTGGTGTTTACAAGGCTCGAAGAAAGGAAAATGAAAGAAACAAGATACATGTTCTGATGGGGTGAAGCTCATACGAAAGGAAATTTAATAAGTAAACTGTCAACACTCTTAAATGTCTCTTTATTTAAAATTCAAAAATTTTTATAGACAAAAATAACAAACATTTTGTGTAGAGAAAATTACAAAATACTAATCATGCTAACCATAAATGGTGCTATTATTAACTGTAAATATATATAGCAGCTTATATTTTGCAAACTTTCATTTAAAAAATTGCCAAAATTCAGCTACGAAGACTATAAAAAATATTTTAAGTTACAATTATAGAGTACATCCAAAATGCCTATATTTCACTGGAAGGAAAGTTACTGAATTTTTTAGTCTCGATTTCCATAGTAGGTTCATATATACAGTGTCAGAAAAAAATGTGTACAAATATTTTATAGGGTCGTTTACTAGAAAACGCCTGTCTATATAAAAAACACATATCTATATGTATGGTGCCAAAAACCATACATGCAATTTTAAGCGTTTTTTTTAAATAATCGATTTAGATAAAAAAAACTATTTAAATTTACAAAAATCGACATATTTTTTAAAAATGACAGTTGTGATTTTTATACACCCTGGCTGACACCATCGCCACACCATTTGCTTTGACATCTTCTACCAGACAGTTACGAATTTCCGTAAAGAAAGTCCTACGTGCCTATTCGTAGCGAACAACAGCTCGCGCATTTCATCCTTTGTCCACAATTGCAACACACCTCTTCTCTCCATACCGGCCGGGCACACACTTCTCAACTATTCCTGTTTTCAACACAGCAGTACGCTGGCGCTCTCTGCAAGTGAAGGTCGTGCTTCAGACAACAAGAGAAGGACGATGCCCGTGTAACCACAATATATTACCAACCCAAAATCTCAACGCCTTCTGAAAATTGACATACGGGGAATTGTTTCCCCAACTAGCTCACGTATATTGGGGAAGGGGAACGGAGTGGGTTAATGATGTTTCAGGAGATTTTTTTATTGTCCGGTGATATTTTGTATGAATGTCGAACAGTTGGTCCGGCTTCCGTGGTGTTACCACATCGCGCTACGACGCCAGGGGTTCCGGGTTCGAATCCTGGTCTGGGCATGGATGTTTCTGAGTGTCCGCTCATCAATTTCATCATATCATCACTCATCCCGATCTTCGCAAATTAGTAAAATAAAGTAAATCAATAAATCAGTCGAACAGTTGGAAAATACCAAATTATGGTATTTGGATAATTTTCGATGTCTTGTACACTATAAGTGTCAGAAATGTTATGAAATTAACACTTTTAATCCAGAAATGGAAAGCAACCACTTGAAAGGGAAATAGTGTGTAGAATTTAACTTTATATCCATTGAAATAGAAAAAGAAGAAGAAGAAATGACAAAACTGGCGTACAATTTCTGTGACTGCCTCCTGTACGACCGCATCCGAAACAAAACTGCGACCTTTCAACTTATGGTGTTATGACTTTGTCCTGTATCTTGTCACATGTGTGCGGCTGACACGTTCTTCCTTGACACCATCGTTTCACGTTTCACAGTGTCCAACGAAATGCAATGCTCTCCGTACATTGCAGAGAAGCGGTGATAAACTTTGTGTTGTGAAACACCTTCAGCAGTCAAAAATCTAACCGCAATACTCCTTTTCTCTACTTGAGAGTCCATTGAGATAGGATACCTTTATTTTATATGCAGTAACGTAGGGTTCTCCGTGCCTCGGAGCATGGTTCATTACGTCATTTACATGTCACTGGACGAAACAACTCAACAGGGAAAGGCCAGCTCATATAATTTTACTCGTCCTTATACATTCTGCACAGTTGTTCCTTTTTCTGTAATTAATTATTTTTATTTTTGTTATTTTAACGTCGCTTGTCTACCACTTTTGGCTAATCGTGACGATCAGGATGAGTGATGATATATATATGATGAAATTGATGATGGGACCGTCACAAAGACCATCCATGGCCAGGCCTTGTCGTTGTAGCACGCCGTGATAACCACTCAGCCACGGAGGCCGGCACACACTAGTTCAGATTACATTGTTAACTGTAGACCTAGTCCCGATTACTATATCTGCGCATAAAGTGTACGGAAAACACCTTTTGCTCTACCGACTGCACCGCCACCCTCTCTTTTTCTCTGTCTCTTTGGATTTATCATTCTCTCTCTTCTCATCCATGGCGGAATGATTAACACAGCGCGCTACCACCCTAGGAGTCCCGGGTTGGAATCCCGACCTTGACATGGGTGTTCTTTGTGTGTATTCCTTCTTAAGGTTCATCACCCATTCTCATTTTCGCAATGATCTAAACGTTTTAGAGAAGCGAATTTTATTTTTGTCATTTAGCGTCGCTTTTCTGCAACTTTTGGCTAATTGCGACGATGGGCATGAGCGATGATACGGTGAAATTGACGATGGGACACGCAAAAAAACGCGCATGGCCAGGCCGGGATTCGAATCCGGGATCCCTGGCGTCGTAGCCGCTGTGAAAAGAACGGCGAAGTAAAATATACCAAATCAATCAATCAACTCTAGTTAACAGACACACACCCACGTCTTACATAATTGAGATTGTATACCGATAGCAAATCCTCTAACATCCTTAGCTAAAGTAGCAGCCAGTTTAAGCAGACAAGGTAAACTTTAACTCTGAACAGGTCCTTAGACAAGATTTTACCCTTCGTCTTCACTGCGAGCAAACAAGAAGAAAGATAGAGAATCCTTTTATGTAATATTTTCTTAGAAGCTTATCTCTCAACAAGAGAGTTTTCGGAATAAACGCCGAGAAAAGAGAGAGGAAAAAATATCCTTCGTTGCAAATGTTCTTTTCATCTGTTTCTCTTTTATGCTTGCATCTATTTGCCAAAATAACAGCTTACTGAAGACGATACAGTCCCCCCCCCCCCCATCTCGGCGAGAGGCGACATGAAAAGATTCAACGTCTTAGTTCGAAATGGGAGATGAGCAAAACAAGCTCGGATCTGGATCCAAAATTCTTTGCAGAAGAAAAAATAGGATTACCCCAGGAGAAGGCAACAAAAGCTTATATAATCTTCTTATCTCGGAATCCTATGCTTCGTAATTGTCACAAGAGCTTTACCAATGTTACTAAGAGCCCGAGAATAGTGGGCTGGCAAAATCTCTCTTTGTCGAAAATTCAAGGGAAATGCAGCAATCTTCGAAGGTGTTCTTTGTACAGCGTGATTGTATTGCTAGCTTACCTTTTTATCTCGTAATTTTTTCTTGTTCCCGAGACAGGTGCATTTTGTGTTTTTTGAAACTTTGTCAGAAAAAGTTCTAAGTGTGAGTGTAGTAAGTTCCACGGCACTTTTTTTGTTCAGTGACGGCGAACTTTGGAAACAAAGCAACAGCCCAAAATAAATTTAACACGCATTTGTCTTATACGTTAGATCCTTAATTATTGAGAGCACTAACGTAAGTAGGATTTTTTTCCGTATAGTTCTGGCATTGTGAAGGTCGATAATACATACGCTACACAACAAAATATTTTGTAATTTTGAAAGTTGTTCAGAAAGTTGTATTTACTACATTTGTTTGCCCCCGAGTTCTCTTCGGCTTTCATTTGAAACTTTTGATTTTTTCACAATTTCTGGACGGCCTGTAGCCCCATCACCTTTTTCCTGCGAACGCTAATGTTTGAAAAGCAACAACAAGTATTCAAGTACAATGTGGGGATGTGTCACTTTGCAAAGTATGCTGAAAGAAGTGTGATTTAGTTTATACACTCATGAGCAAATGTGGTGAGAACACCATACACGATTTCGAAAGTATGCACCCTTATGGCCGCATGACAATATTATTTTCTTCATCTTTCAGATGTCTGTTCATGTAGCCTCATTTGCGGCAGACCACGGTGAGATGCGATCAAATAATTAGGCAAGGTTTGTCTCTATGGTCTGAGAATGCTCAATGCTTACATATCCCCGCAGAGACTTGAGTGAGATCAGTACGCAGCCTCTCCTCTCCTCCTCTTTTTGTCTCCAAGACGGGACGGAGTGCTCTCGATGGGTCGGTCGCCTTACAAATAGCTCTTTCGTTCCTCCTGTTGTTTCTCTTGGGGAAGGCGGGAAACGGAGGAAGTTTCCGCCGAAGAGGAGGAGATCGAGAAGAGAAAAAAAGAGAGGAGAAAGAAAATTGGTAGAGAAGAAGGAGAAAGGATAGGAAGTTGCGAAAAGTGGTTATAAAAGAAAAAATCCTCCGGCGCTCAGGGCAAAAACTCATGCTTTTCCCTGCCTGTAGCCCGCGAAAACCCCAAACCGAGAGTGTATGTGTAACGGTGCAAATGACGGATGGTCATAATTTACCAATCTGGGATCGTTGGAGCGGGCAGGGTAATGAAGCAAGGAAAAGAGACTGTCTCCAATCCAGTGTCATTCTTCTGTTGTCTCGTTTCTCTCTCTCTCTCTCTGTTTTTCCCTCCGTCTCCAGCCGAGGAAAAAAGCACAACAGACTGAAAGATAAATCTTCGAGTGGAAGGAAAGATTTCAGAAGTTACTGTGCTTTGATGCGATGGGGGTAGGAATTGTAGTTAAAGCTATCCTTTTGTGTAGCTGGCTTATTCACAAGGGTTAATGCAGAGTGTTAAGTTAGTAATTATACAAATTCAAAACAGATGCAAGTAGGTGCCGCATTTACTTTTAGGCCATTATGTGCTTGCTCCATTCACACTAATCAAATCAGAATAGTCGAAAAGTTAGGTTACATTTTATTTACCAGAAATTGCCAAAAGTTCAAGTTTTATTAAGTAGTGGCGGGTACTCAATATATGACGTCATGAAGATGGCAGTCAGACGATTCCGCTTCCTTGCATTTAAATGACGATAACTTTTCTCCTATTAGAGATCGAACTGAATTTCTTTTTCCCAAATCTTCACAATAAAAATAATATCTTTCACATTTAAAGTGATCTCTAATGGATTATCCATGGTAACACGATAAAATTGAAAAATATTTTTCCTGCTCGCATAACTGAGTTTTTTAATATGAAAAACTTTGTAACGGACAACCTAACTGAAAATTTCCCCACAATACACAAAACTTCTTATTTCATGATCTATGAAACGATTCTACGATCATACTTACGCGATGAAGCCTCACCGATGGCATATAGTCCATGAGCCAGCCCAGATATCGGTACCACCCAAGGTGGCAAAACTTCAATGGTACTGAAATATTTGTTGCACCAATATTAGTAAAATAATATGTGATAACCTTTTCAAATCAGTAGCTTCTTCACTTTTCTCAGAAGTTACATGTCTGATGCAATTGAAGCGAAGATTGCATCAGACATGCGTCAATTGCGATTATGCAAGTTCAAAACTTACACGAAAGAACCATATTCTGTGGAAAAATTCACTGTTTTTCTTAATTTGATCTTTTTAATATAACTGTTTAGCCAACGTCTATGTATATATTAATAGTAATAATAATAATAATTGTTATTATTATTATTATTACTAAACCTTGGACAGTGTGTTGGGAATTTGTCCCATCTGAACGTTTTGGTAATAATTGTCTTCGCTTCATCATGAAGTCTGAAAAAGATTTTCTTGATATCAAAAGTGTTAAATATTATAATTTCATTGTTCCTGGTAATACATCTATGACTGAAGATGGCCGGGGCACGCAATCTTCCATCAAAGAGGCCCCGAGTGGAGAGAATTACCCACTGTTTTTGCCATATGATATGGACTAGTGGAGAACTTTGCTGAGAGCAGCCAAAATTCGTAAACACACACCACTTTTGGAACTTGCAAAATGTATCCCAATGGAACACTTTGTGGCAATCCAGCACCACCCGAAAGTGTCTTAGTATTTTTAGCATGGACAAACAAACTTCTCTGGTCTATCCTTGCAAAAGAGCAGTCCAGTTCCGGTGATAACGATAAAGGGTCGAGAAACCAGCCTTACAATATCCACGTTGTTCCCGAGCTTATGATGCAGAGTGTGCATCTTTTGAGAGAAAAGCGGGCGAGGTTAAGCGTACGTACGCTTTTCTCTAAAAATCGAATGCATTTCGTAAGGCATTAAAGTCCTTTAGAAGAAGGTTCCATGCTTTCTCCTTCTCTTTTTGTGTTGTGCCGTCAGTTCTTTTTAATATTATTTCTTTTTCTCTGCTACATCCTTGTACACGTTGACAAGGTTGATTAGTACATCTCTCAAATTCAGAGAAGTTTGCAGCCCGAGTTATTTTCTTCTCCTACATGTTGATACTTTAACACATCAAACTACTCTGTGGGGTTCTTGCTTGTCATTTGTTTTAGCCAACCAATCAGGCATAGCCATACAAATTAATCTAGGATCAGTTGAACGGAATCTCGTGAACGTCGTTTTTCGTTGGTGCAATGCAAATCTTTAAACAAAGTTCATTTAGAGTGGATTAAAATTGATCTCGTTTATCTGAACTTCGAAATAATCAGCGTTGGTGCACGCGGCCATTAGACATGATGGAAGATCTTGATAGCCCTGATCCGAGCATTTAGAGAGGGAGATGTGATTCTACATTCATCTCCATTTGAACAAATGATACAATGCTGCTTTAATATGACAGACTGAAATATGCACGCTGCCTACTATACTACTGTGCACAGATGTGTCAGCGGGCCACTACACACCCAGATGATGTGCACTCTGAATTAATCTAGGCTTTTCAGTTAATTCAGATCCACCAACACTTTTGGTCAAATTCCTGTTGACCAAACAATTGAAGAAAGTGTGAAAAAAGATACCAAGACACAGGAGGGACAAAAGGGTTTAGTTTGAACGAAGGTGCAGTGACGAAGTACTATCTTACAGGTGAGTACGAAAGCATGTATTTGAAACAGCTGAGACACATGATGGGTCAAAACTGTTAAAATTGTCCTATCAAGATCTAGAAAGTCCAAAGATCAGGAAAGGCGAAGCAGATGTGAAGTCCCTTATCGATCTCATGGAGAACAGTTGGCTGAATCCCGTGTCTCCTGATGACGATAACTTGGTTAGTCTGTCCACTGGCTTCACCAGACGTAGCCAAGGATCATATGAGGACTCTTGAAGTCTGAGAGGAAGCTTAGCAGACATCCAAACAAAGGAAATAGAGAAGATAGGAGAAGAAGACGCAATGAACTGGAATGCGGGACTGAAGATAAACAAAGAATGGAAGAAGGTGTTAGAAAGAGTTGAAAGGACAAGAGCGAAAGAGGAGAGAAGAAGGAAGCGGGATTAAGAAAGAAAGTATAAATAAAAAGAAAAAGAACGTGAGATAAAGAGTTCAACCACTTTCCACATGAAAGGAAATGTTTATCCAAATCGCCTGTCAGGTAAAAGTATAGTTGAAAAGGTAAAGCCACCTGCTGGAATGTTCTAGAGAGAAAACAACTTTCCAATAATCTTGTGTCTGAAAGGGAGTGATTTCTGTGTATATATGTATATCTTCCTGTTTTGTACCTTGTTTCATCTGTACTGGGTACAGAGTCTGAAGAAGACCTTGCTAGAAGGTTAAAACGTTACGTTTAGTTTATAATTTTAAAATAAAATAAATTTTCTGTCTTGGTCAGCATATTGAGTTTTCATATCATGGAAACAAGGCTTAATGGTGTTATAATTCAAACGAACGCGGTTAGATGAAGATCCACCTCCAGTGAAATTTTATGATGAAATGGCCAAACAAAACGTGAAGACCTTCTCCAATGTCTGCACAAAGAAAACCCAAACATCCAAAGGAGAAGAAATGGTTCTAAAGGCAGACCTTTAGTCATAGAATGCTAGCAAGTTAACATGAAAAAGGTCATCTAGCACCCATTGGGCCTATAACCATGGGCCCTGGCAAATGCTAATGGTTCACTCAGCAAGACAAAGTAGGCCGCAGGTAACTCGAAGAGAATGTTGCCTTAGTTGAATCTATTCCAGCATCTTCAACCTCCATCACTAATTGGATGAACCTTGTGCAAGAAATGATGGGGAAACACAAAACTTCGCATAGCTGGCTTTGAACAGGGTCTTCCATCAGGGAGTACAGAGTGAGAGGTAGATGTATTTGATGTCTACCGCCAGCGTTCAATCAAAGGTGCTGAAAGATTGAAGAGGGGTTCAGCCACGATGCGCAAGTATAGCAGAAATGTAGGAGGACACCATATACAGAGTGGAGAAAATGCTGTGTAGTTCTGTCAATAAGATCAGCCTTATTAAGTTCCTAGTACAAGAGTGGAAATCCGCGTGATGCAGAAAGATGCTGAATGACAAGGTCCTGTATGCGACCTGCGAGAAACCTGTTACAAGGTAATGGACAGTGAGTGGGAAGAAGTGAGAGATTTGCGGTCCAAACAAGACGACCTGACACTAGACTGTTCCTACATGCCTTGCAAGTAGTGTTATTTGACCTATTATAAACCCGAGAAAGTATGAGCCCCCCTCAGGCAGATTTGGCTACACTTAAAACTAGCTCAAGATGTGCATATGAGCTTATTGCTCAAGTGTGGTACTCTGTCTAATCCAAGATTTTTGTAAAAATGCCCTCGGGAATTTCCCGGGAAAGTATGAGCCCCCTCAGATTGATTTGCCTACACTTACAAAAGCCACATCTGACAGATTGTTGTCCATAAGCCTGTCAAAAATATGCCCCTCTTGATATTTTTTTTGGCTACACCTAAAACTAAGCCAAGATACACCCACCCACACCCACCCACATACACACACACACACCCACACCCACCCACACCCACCCACACCCACCCACACCCACACATATTTACTTCCGGTCCACTTCCGGTTTACCCACTTCCGGCCCACTTGTGGCCTATTTCTGGTTTATTTCTATTGCATCATGTTTTGCAACAAATTATTACCCAATATTATGCAATAAATTATTAGGCATGTGTTGTTTTCTGATTGGTTGGTTATGACGTAATGTGATGATGTGTTATATTCTGATTGGCTTATTGTTTCAGATGTTTTCAATGCGGTCCGTGCTTAGGCTATATAAAGAGATTTTGCATTGCATATCAGCCAGTATTCTGAGAGTTGTTGAAGAGTAAGGGTGTGTTGTTGCAGTGCTCCTCATATTTTTTTAAACACAAAAATATTGCAAATTTATATAAATTGAATTACAAACATATTTGTAATATATTGAACAAAAGGTTTATATCTGCCCCAGTTTGTTATACATGACACATGGTATTAGGTTATTGTTTTTCTAGGACATGCCTGTGTAAACATGCATTTGTGCTAGGGCAGTGCTTCTGTACTTATTCTATTTTTGTGCATGTAGGCTATCAGCTTTATACAACCTGTCATAGGTTTATTAAGTATAGAGTTTTGATTTGAACCCCAAGAAATTTTATATAAATACCAAAGCCAAAAATATTAACACACATACACACACACACACACACACACACACACACACTAAATATACAAAGCACACTGCTGAACCCAACTGATATTTTTTATTAAGCATAGAGTTTTGATTTGAATCCCAAGAAATTTTATATAATAAACAACAAAAATGCCAAATCAAAAATATTGTAATCTATGCAATAAGAATATATCCAGCCCTAATTGGGCTAAGCACCAAAGGAATTGTAATCCAGACAAATACAGAACTCCCACAAAAATATGCCCTAAATGCCATAGAAAATATAGCATGGAATATTTCACATATAAACATATAGATACTTGTTCTGCACAGTCATCAACATTGCACCCACAACCATCTTCATCTGGTCTGAAAAGGAAGCATGAAACACCTGTTAATGCTAGACCGGCAAAGCAGCCACGCTATGAACCCATCCATAGCAGTTTTGCTGGCCAATTAAGGGATTACCGGTATGTATCAGAGCCAAGATGTGACATTAAGAATTTTTTGAACAGCATAAATCCTGATGTGCAGGCAATTCTAAATGTACAAAATGGCTCTTATAAGCTGTCCCTCAAATTGTTTACACAATATAAGAAATCAAATGGCACCAAATTTACACAGCCCCACATAACAGAAACTGTAGCTGTATATTCAAATGCAAATTTAGACAAAATAATAAGCAGTTTGATAGATCAATTGAATATTAAACACTCTGAATTTGCTGCAAAAGAATCAGGATGGAGCCTATGCGGAACTCCACACAAGCTCTATGTTAATATTTCTGAATTCAACCCATTACAAGGATCTACATATGTGACTTTACCTGCCAATATTAAAAACAAAAGAGCCGTGGTTAACATAGAAAATAATGATGAGAAATGCTTTTTGTGGTGTATTTTAGCTGCTTTGTTTCCAGTTTTAAAGCATCCTGAGAGAATAAATTATTATAAACAGCATGAACATGATTTTGATGAAGCAATGGAAGGCTTAAAATATTCAATGTCTGTTCAGAATATTGATAAATTTGAAAAAAAGGCCAGGGATATCAATGGTAAACAATTATCTATTAATGTTTTTATTTGTTCTACTGGCCGTGGCAATTGCTTGATAGATCCTCTCAGAATCAGTACACTTGATGATGATTCTGCTGTTCCGATTGATCTGCTCTTAATTGAAGGGGATGACACACACCATTACACTCTGATACATAATCTTGAAGCTTTAGTCAGAAAACAACTAGACAAATCTAACAATATTCAAGTTGTGTAGAAGATGTTTAACTGTATTTGATGGTAGAAAAATGGTGAATGGTGTTTGTAAAAAGAATGCAGAAATTGCTGAAAACAAGTTAATTGAACATTTAAAATACTGTGGCAACCATAAACCTGTTCATATGCTTATGCCTAACCCAAATGAAAATGCCAAATTCAAAAAATTTGAAGCCTTGTTGGAACACCCACCATATATAGTCTGTGATTTTGAATCAAACCTCAAACCCCTTGCATTCTGCAGCCCAGATCCTGATGAATCTTCAAGTACATCATACCAGCTACATCAACCTTTTAGTTTTTATTATGTTGTTGTACAGGATGGTGTTGTTAGTAAAGAATATTTATACATGGGACCAGATGCCATCAAAGAATTTGCACATAGAATAGAAAATGAGTGCCATAACATAGCATCTAATGTCTTATTAAAATCAAAACCTATGTTGCCTTTAACAGAGAAACAGATTGAAGATTTCAATAATGCAGAAAAATGCCCGGTATGTGATTCTGAATTTTCAGATACAAATATCAAGGTGCATCACCATTCTCATACAGATGGTAAATTCAAAATGGCCCTGTGTAATAGCTGTAATATTAAGATCCAGAGACCAAAATTTGTCCCTAGATTTTGCCATGGTGCATCCAATTATGGTTTCCATCATCTGATCAGGTACGAGGGGTTTGAGACGCAGAATTTAAATATTTTAGCAGAAAATGATGAGAAATATATTGCTATTAGCAAAATAATTAAAGTTAATGGTGTTCCTATTCACTTAAGATTTCTTGATTCCTACAGAATTCTGTCTGCTAGCCTGGCTACACTGGCCACTCAATTAACTGATGATCAATTCAAAATCACATGTGCTTTGTTTTGCAAATCAGGACCTGAAATTAATTAGGCGGAAGGTGTATATCCAAATGACTATGTTACAGATTTTTCTAAATTTGACGAGTGTTCTCTGCCACCACAACAAGAGTTCTACAGCAAAATCAGAGCATCTGGAATCACTGATGATGATTATTATCATGCTCAGTTGATGTGGAACAATTTAAAATGCCAGACATTTGGTGATTATCACAAGGCATATTTAAAACTTGATGTCACTCTCTTAGCTGATATACTTCAGGCATTTAGAAAATCTTCCATGGAAAATTATAAGCTGGATCCAATGTATTTTTACAGTGCACCAGGCCTAGCATGGTCTGCAATGTTTTTAAACACTAAAATGCAATTGGATCTGATCCAAGATCAAGATATGTATCTGTTTATGGAGCAATGTATACGAGGAGGCATGGTGCAATGTTCTCAGAGATATGCCAGAGCAAATAACAAGTATATTAATGATTATGATCCAGCACTGCCATCAAATGATATACTGTATGTAGATGCCAATAGCCTCTATGGTTATGCTATGATGGATAAACTGCCATATGCAGGGCTTAAGTGGGTTGAAGATTTCAATATTGAATATCTTCAGGATTTTGATGACAGTCGCTATGGTCTATTCTTAGAGGTTGATCTGACAATTCCTGATGATTTACACAACACATTTTCTGATCTGCCCCCAATTCCTGAGGTTGAATGCTCACCTGGCTCTAAACAGAAGAAGCTAATGATGACTCTAGAGCCAAAACAGGGTTATGTCATATATTACAAAAACCTCCAGTTCCTGATGCATCATGGTGTTCAAGTGACCAAAGTTGGCAAAGTTTTGAGGTTCAGGCACTCAACATGGTTGAAGCCATATATTGATACAAACACAGAGCTTCGAACATCTGCAATGAGCCAATTTGATAAAACTTTGTTTAAATTGATGGTAAATTCAGTGTATGGCAAAACCATAGAAAATGTCAGAAAACATACTGATGTTAAATTAATTACTGACCCCAGCCGGTGCAAAAAATTGATTGCAAAGCCTAATTTCAATTATAGAAGAATTTATGATGAGAATATGGCACTATTCAACATGAAAAAAATAAAGATTAAGTTTGATAAGCCTATTTATGTGGGGGCTGTGATATTGAAATTGGCCAAATTACACATGTTAAAATTGTATTATGATGTGCTGAAGCCTTTTTATAAGGATCGTGTAAAACTGATGTACATGGACACAGATAGTTTTATTCTTGATATTCAGACAGAAGATATTTATCAAGATATGTCACAGCCTGCATTGCTTGAATATTTTGATACCAGTGAACATTCAAAAATTCAGCCCCACAACAAAAAGGTGCCTGGCAAGTTAAAAGATGAGACACTTGGTGATGTTATTGTGGCATTTGCTGGGTTAAGGGCCAAGATGTACAGCTTTGAAACATGTAGTGGTGTTGTTGCAAAAAAAGCCAAGGGCATTGGCAGTGTAACTGTAGACAAAGAGCTTGAATTTGAGGATTACAAAAATTGTCTCAAATCATGTAGCACAATCAGAACATCAGAATGCAGAATTCAGAGTGTGGATCACTTGTTGACTACAAATATTGTAAGAAAAGTGGCTCTGGACCCACATGATGATAAGAGATGCATTTTATCATGTGGCATACATACTCTACCATGGGGTCATTGTGATTTGAAAAATGGCAATCAATGCCCAATTACAGAGCATGATTTGAAATAAATAAACATGCCTATGAACTTATTTGGGTTCAAAAAACAGGCTATTATGGACCTGCCAACACCAGCTCCCTCTTCTGATATAATATCTAAACTAAGTGGTTTGTTAATTATTCATCTGAACAGCATACTTACAGATGTTGATGATGAAACAGGTAAAACATTGTACATATTTAACAATAATTTAAATTATTACCAATTACCTGTAGGTGGTCAATTACAATTTATTACAACTCCCGAGGGTAATGTCAAGATTTCAATAGGGAGAAATATTTATAGAATTAAGCACTCAAACATGATTTCTGGCACTGTATATACTGTTTCTGCTGGTGACTGCTTATATATTGAGGTCCCGGGATCCTATGACAAGCTTACACCTTTTTTTATACAGGGTGTTTCTAAAGGTCGTTTACAACGCTTGGGAGGTGATTCCTCACACGAAAACAAGCAAAAAGTCTAAGTTCCATTTTTACGACTGAGGCTTCGTTTCCGAGATAGGAGCCTCGCAAAAGGTGACAAAGTGAACGTCACACCTGACTGGGACGAATACTATTAACAGATAGAGAGGCGGTTCCAAGGGAATCATAAAGGAATCGTATGTGCTCAGTCCGGAAGTCACTATGAAAAGTTCACTGCACGCATGCGCAATGGAGTCCTCAAAGGAATTGGGGATTTCCAGCAAGAACAATGCATGGAAAGTGTATGTAACGCATCAAGAAGGACCGTGACAATGAGAAATGCGTTCAAGACAACACATCCCGACCTCAAACATCAAAACATGAGCACGGAACACAAAATCCGAAAAGTTGAGCACGGTTGCATACCCCAGTTACACGCGAGGAACGAACGAATCATGTCATGTGGCATACGAGAGACACATTACTCCACCAGGAGGAGGGAAAGAAAAACACAATATCAGATGATTGCGACAACGTGTAATTTTACACGCGACAACTGCGTAAATCCCCCCCCACACACACACACAACAAACAACAAATGCTACAATGTCTTGCGTGTGCGTTTCACTGTACACCAACTGAAGATGTCACTTTCAACATACAAAGGGGGTGGGGAGCAATACCAAGAGTGTTCTCACTGGGATTTGCCGAGAACGATAATCACAGACGGTTTTCAAAATGTCTGCCGTTCACTTCTACGCAGAGATGACAGCGACGAATCAAGGATTGTCGAGTACGAGCAAACAAGCTAGGTGTATATGCTACCGTCGCGGCGGCGACGTTGATGCGAGCAACGAGGTCCTCAGCTGATGTGACAGGTGTGTCGCATACGAGGGTTTTCATATCTCCCCAGAAGAACAAATCGAGAGCGTTGAGATCTGGCAACCTCTGTGGCCAAGGCATAGGTTCATCCCTACCATTGAACCTATTACGAAACACGTCATGCAGAAAATGTCGTACATTACGATCGATATGAGCTGTTGTCCCATCGTGTTAGTACCACATTTCTTGCCGCAGTGCCAAAGGTACGGTCTCCAACAGTTCAGGCAGAACCTCACTAAGAAATGCATGCTACGTGCGATCAATCAGGCGAACAGGGAGAATGTATGGTCCAATTAAATGATCATGTACTATCCCGCACCACACATTCACTGAAAACCTGTGCAGGTGATGGGCCACAAAAAGTGCATGTGGGTTGTCAAAGTCTCAGACATGACTATTTCTACTATTGAAGACATCCATCCTGGTGAAAATGGCTTCATCTGCCCACAATACCTTTCCCCAGAAGTGATGGTTTGTGTCCAGCTGATTCAACAACCATTGGCAAAACTCAATACGAGGTCGAAAGTCACGAGGTAACAGTTCTTGTACTTTTTGCAGTTTCAAAGGGTGCATTCCTTCTTTTGACAACACTCGCCAAACATTCACATGACACGTGTTTCGTGCCCGAGCGAGCACGCGCGTACTGGTGCCAGGATGTTCTGCGACCGCTGTTAACACATCTTCTGCAAACTAATATGTGCGTACACTTCGGGGTCTTCCAACGTCTTGCCGCGGTGGTAAGACTGACCCTGTTTCACGCAGTCGACTGTCCACTACCTGAAAGAAGGCGTGAAACGGTAAACGTTTATGTGGAAAGCGTTCTCCATAAAGACAACTTCCCTCACGGCTATTAGCACGTGCCTCCCCATACATGAGATGCATGTCTGCTAACTGCTGGGTCGTATACGCAGCCATCTATGTAATAGGGAGCTGGAACTGCAAAGTATCGTTTTTGTTTAACACTGGCACACTGCAAAAATTGGCCGTATCACCGTACGAACACCAAAGACCAATTGTTGCGATACTTGACTTGCCCACTCCACCACGTCAACTTCTTTAAATACAACATACTAGTACTCTTCAATGCGTATGACAACCTAGAGCGAACTGCTGATCATATCCCAGCACCTGCAACACGATTGGGACGACTGCCGGAGAGAACCAACCTTTCGAGCTCCTCTCGCGGGTACAGCAGCCATGAAGGTCAAACGTAGACTACGAGAGCCAGACTTGCCTGCGCAGCGCTTCCAAAACTGGTCTCTTTTACGTCACAGTGATCGCGCGCGAACACTCTTGGTATTGCTCCCCACCCCCTTTGTGTGGTGAAAGTGACATCTTCAGTTGGTGTACAGTCACACGCACTGTCCGTGCGTAAGATATTGTAGCATTTGTTGTGTGTGTGTGGGGATATTACGTAGTTGTCGCGTTTAAAAATACACGTTGTCGCAATCATCTGATATTGTGTTTTTCTTTCCCTCCTCCTGGTGGAGTGATGTGTCTCTCGTATGCCACATGACACGATTCGTTCGTTCCTCGCGTGTAACTGGGGTATGCAACCGTGCTCAACTTTTCGGATTATGTGTTCCGTGCTCATGTTTTGATGTTTGAGGTCGGGATGTGTTGTCTTTAACGCTTTTCTCATTGTCACGGTCCTTCTTGATGCGTTACATACACTTTCCATGCATTGTTCTTGCTGGAAATCCCCAATTCCTTTGAGGACTCCATTGCGCATGCGTGCAGTGAACTTTTCATAGTGACTTCCGGACTGAGCACATACGATTCCTTTATGATTCCCTTGGAACCGCCTCTCTATCTGTTATAGTATTCGTCCCAGTCAGGTGTGACGTTCACTTTGTCACCTTTTGCGAGGCTCCTATCTCGGAAACGAAGCCTCAGTCGTAAAAATGGAACTTAGACTTTTTGCTTGTTTTCGTGTGAGGAATCACCTCCCAAGCGTTGTAAACGACCTTTAGAAACACCCTGTAGAATTAAGAATTAGATATTCAATAATAAATAACCACTAAATCAAAATGCCTAATGATATATTTGGCCATACAAGACATGAAGATCACAGTGATGAGATTTTTATGCTTGATGTCAGAGTCAAAAAATTAAGAAGTGATTTACAAGCTTTACAAACTACACTCAATGCCAGTCTTCAACTAGAAATTACAAATTTACAATCACAATGCATGGACCCTCTTCTTAAAATTGATTCTGAACTCAAATTGCTGCTTCAAAAATATACTGATTTGGCTACATTAGATAATTTTCAAAATTTAGAGGAGGCTGTAGCAGCTCTTCAAGCCAAATTTAAGACCCACGCCACCAACTCTGAGCAATTGAAACAACAATTGGAAGAGCAGATAAATAATATCCAGACACAGCTCCAAACAATTGTCAAAAGCACAAAGTCACAAGAAGAATTTGACCTACTGATTTCCACTCTAAAAGAACAGATTCAATCACTGGAGATTCCTAATCTGGACCCTCTGAACAATGTCATAGCCGAGCTTAAAGAAAAAATTGAGACACTTGAAAATTTTATGAACAACTTGCCATCTTCTGATTCTCTGAGTGCAATAACTCGGAGTGTTGCCAACATTAAGCTGCAACTTGAAACATATGAAGATTTTGGAAAAATTCAAAGTACCATAACCCATCTTGAGGGTACAATAGCAGTAGTGCAAAGTGTTTTGACAAATGTACAAGAAACTCTAGAATCTCGCCTGCCTGGTATTGTAGACACCCTTTTCAGTGTCCAGCAACAGATCACAAAACTTGAAAACCTCAACACTGAATCTGAACTATCTCATTTTCATCACTTGATCGATGATATCCAAACAAAGCTTGAAATTTTACAACAATCAACACCCACTCAGGCAGACATAACCCTGCTCCAAGATGCTATGCGTGGTGTGGTTGATGCTTCTGAATTAAATGATGTGAAATTGGCACTTGAATCTTTGCAGAATACTGTATCAAATCTGCCTACATCACAGGAACTTAAAAATATAAAGAGAGCAGTGAATCGCATATTGAAATCAGAAGATATCAAGAATATCTAAACAGAGATCAAACACCTTACTCAGACAGTGGCTACTCTACCAACTAATCAACATATTAATGAACTTTATCCTTTATTTGAGGATATCAGAAGACAAGTCCATGATCTTACTGCTCAAAATTCAAAATTGGCTATTGTTCAAAATTTACAGCAAATTATAGCTAATATCAAGCAACAGCTAGGGACCATGGAATCCAATCAAGCAAATGCTTTGTCTGTTTTTGCCACCCAGCTACAAGAGATTGTGCAACAATACAAGAAACTTGTTGTGGACATAAAGATCAAGCCAGGCCATGATGATGTTGTTAGGACTATCAATGAGCACCTTGAATCTGTAACAAGTAGATTGCTTACAGCAGAAAAAGAAATAACTGGCATAATCGAGAATCCTAAACATACAGTAATTCTTGAATTGTACAGTATCCCCAACAAAGTATATGATTCACCATTTACACCAGGTGGCAAAATATATATGCTGTCCCCTGCACAATTTTATTACCAGTTTTTTGTTGGGGGCACACTAAGACCAATCAAGATCAAATATTGGCTACAACCACAGGCACACCACTACCCTACCTTATCAATAACAAATGCTGACAACAAACCAAAAATCACCAGTGTAGAGTTAGAGGATTTTACAGATCCCAATACATTAGAAACATCTTATGCTGAAGATGATGGCTCTCTGGAATTTAATATACAAATAGGAGACAAATTATATTTAGAAAATCCTGTAGTATCAGCTGCTGAACACCCTATAGTTGCAATATTCTTGTTTACATACTATGTCTAGACAAATTATTGTTGATGAATTACACAGACAAGCCAGACATAATTATAAGAGACTGCCAGTGGTTACAAAAGGCATAGATGATTTATGGCAGTGTGACTTGGTTGAGATGGCAAGTGGACAGCTGAAAAACTTAGACAAGATCAACAAGGGCTACAAGTATCTACTCACTGTCATAGTCACATTTTCAAAATTTGCCTGGGCTGTGCCACTCAAATCCAAGACTGGAAAATGTGTTACAGAAGCCTTCAGGACAATCATCAATCAGAGTGGAAGATCACCGCGCTATTTGCAAACAGATAATGGCAAAGAATTCTATAATTCTGTGTTCCAACAATTTATTAAAAGCCAGTCAATACAACATTACTCGAGTTACAGTGATCTCAAGGCCTCTATTGTAGAGATATTCAACAAAACCCTAAAATATCATATGTATAAACAATTTACACTTCAAGGTAATTATAAATGGCTTAATATTCTTCCAGAACTTCTACATAAATATAACAACTCGGTCCATTCCACAATCAACATGAAACCCTCTGAGGTAACTTCATCTGATGAGCAAAAATTGATCAGCACTGTTTATTATCCTAGATACCAGCCAACAACAAGAAAAGCCAAATACAAGGTGGGTGATCAAGTAAGAATCAGCAAATATAAGCTCTTATTCAAAAGAGGCTTTACCAGAAACTGGAGCACTGAATTATTTACAGTGGTTCAAGTTAAACCTGGGACCCGATACACATATATAATAAAAGATCACCGAGGAGAAATTCTCAGAGGCAAGTTTTATGAAGAAGAACTCAGCAAAACTAAACAGCCTGACACATATCTCATAGAAAAAAGCATCCACAGAAAAGGCAACAAGATACTGGTGAAATGGCTAGGACTCCCAGAACACAGCTGGATCGATGCAGACAAAATGATACTATGAACACCTGGGATGTTATAAAGAGACTGCCAGATCCTGAACAGCAGAATAAGAGAAATGGCAAGCTGCTGCCTGATAATATTAGATGTCTTATTGTTGGGCCATCGGCTTGTGGTAAAATTACACTAATGATTGATAATTTTTTATTGGCACCCAACTGGTTAGACTGGAAAAACAGACACTTGAATGTCTTCTCTAAGAGCTTGGAACAATTAAAATATCAGCAGCTGATGAAGCTATATGATGGACTGGATATTGCCACTTTTGAATCAGATGATAAGCCACTCCATGAATGTCTTGATAACTCTGTTGTTGTGTTTGATGACATTATACTGGATAATCAAAACAAGGTTAGACATTTCTTTACACAGGGCCGACACAAAAACATAGATTGTTTCTACCTGGCACAGACTTTTTCTAAAATATCGAAGCAGCTGATCCGAGACAACAGCAATTTTATATGTGTGTTTCATCAAGATCATACCAACCTCAAACACATACATGATGAATATGTAGGTGGGGACTTGAGCTACAATGATTTTTCTAAGTTTTGCAGTAGGTGCTGGAATCAGGACAGCTATGGGTTTGTCACAATTGATATGACAAGGAAACCCAATAGTGGCAAATATAGAAATAAAATCAACAATTTTCTAGACATTGAAACTATATAAATAACCATGAAAAGGCCAATCATTGATGATCTTAAATAAAGAGATTATCTTGTAAAAAGATTTAAGGGATGGATATCAGAGAACCGAGGAATCTATGAAAAACACAAGCAAACAGAACAACCTATTATTGATGCTATTAGTGAATTAGGTAAAAATATCAAAACTGTTACAGAGCAAAATCAAAATTTGATCACAGAGCTTGTACCTGTAGCTGCTAGGAACATATTAGATTAACCAATCACCCCACTTTCTAGTATTCATACACCTAGTCCTGTTGCTCCTCGAAGAATTGAAGCTACTCAGGATCCTATTGAATTGGGTCTTCTTGCTCAAAAATATTTAAGCACACCTAAAGACAACAAAGATGAGGTCTTTGGCTTATATGCTGACACAGAGCGTGATGGTAGCATCATACATAGAATTGGCAATTTCAGAGTAACATTTATGGGAGATGATCTGATTGTATATTCAGAATCTCATCTTGGAGAAAGAGGTGCTTTTGTTAAGTATCCCGGCACACCTGGATTGTGGGAACTGATGACTAGGAAAAGGCCTGGCAGCTATACAGATCAAGATTATGAGCATTACAAAGAAATATTAATAAAATCAGATGCTCTATACCAGAACAATGATCCCACACAAAAAAGAGTCAAGTCTAGCAGTGGAGCAAAAAAAAAACAACTTAATCAAGCCCATATGGTCACAGATCAAGACAGGTAGTGGAATCAAACAATACAACACCCTGTCTAAAGAATTTGTGTGGGTTGATGATGTCAGGAAACTTGTAGATAGGTTGCTGGTCATAGCTGGGGAAGAAAATGCTGGCAACCACAATTTTTACAATGAAAAGGTTTGCAACGTCCTGCTCGAGAAAAGTGCCTACTACACCTACACGAGCACGTCAGCTGGATGCAAGTCTACTAACTTGGCCACGACCAATCAGTAGCACCATACGCTCTGCAAAGTTTTACCCATTATGCTAACCTTTTCTCCAGCGGTGGTATGAGACTCTATTTCACTCAGGGTTCGGGAATAAGTACACTTTCCAACGTTAGAGAAAGTTTAATGAAAGTAGCTGGATACACTTATGCAACTATAAACGTTGTAAGTTTAGCACACGCCCGTGTAGGATATTATACTCACTTGGCCAATATATTGCCACACAATGGGGGGAGAATGGCTTCTGCAAACTACCGTAAACTGGGAACAGATACACTGCTGCTGCTGCTGCCCTCTGGGGTCGTATCCTTAGCTCCAACAAACTTCAGGAAGTGCAGTCCTTTACTAGCGCCGACTTCTATAGCTGCAGGCTTTTACAGGGAACTGTTGGCTTTCGGGGAACAAAGGGGCATCTATTAGGGTCACCCTCACGATAACCGTAGTATTTCACTGACCTGTAATTTACCTTCTGGGCGGTTGCCTAGAAACCCCACGCCACACTACCCTGGCGGGGTGCCGCAGGTTGATAGGGGGAGGAAGCCTCTCGCAACAAGCGAAGCGGGTCCTCTCACTCTAAAGTGGAGTTTTTCTCTCTCGCCAATAAGCGGAGTGGGTATCTCTCACTCGAAAGTGGAGTGGGTTCTCTTGCCAAAGGCAGAGTTCAACCTCTCTCGCTGGAAGGCGGAGTGCGGCTTTTCTCGGGTGCTTGGCCTCTCGCAAGAGCGGAGTGCACCTTCCTTCCTTCTTTAAGAAGCTTGGCCTCTCGCAAGAGCGGAGTGCTCCTTTCTTCCGGGTCAGTTGGTAAGAGAGATCTTATCGTGAGCCGACCTGAAAGCCAACTGAAGAAAATCTGCTCCGCGGCTGGTTATATAGCCTCGGTTCAGGTAGCGCCTCTAGCGCCGTTCACGCGAACTACGTGGAACCGTGCTAGAGTAGGCAAGGCCATCTCTACGGCAGACGATTGAACTACGTGCTCAAGGCACAAACGATAAATACAAATTATTATATCAAACGTGTGCTAAACGTTAATATACAATTATAAGAAATATTACATATTCTTTGCGACCACGCAGGGCCTTATTAAGAGAATAATAATAAATCACTTCTGATAAACACAATTATCAAAGCAGGTATTAACACATGTAACATTGAACAAGTAAATAAAATAACTTTGAACCTAATAACAATGGTTACATATACACCGAGTAAATAAACATTATCGTTACTAATGAGAATGATCTCTCAGGATCATTACAAATGCCCCTCTCCTGGGGAAAAATTTTGAAGAAATTTAAGTTCAAGTTCTTAATTCAAATTCCAAATTTCTGAAATTTTTTTTTTTTGAACACTTAACACACATTGATCTCCCCTAGTATTTCACTTCTCCGTCCGGGGGAACACTGAAATAGGCGCAGATTATCGAAGTTCACTCGATCCACACTTTGCTTCGTCTTGGGGTGAACCAGCAAGGCAGTGTTGTTTCGAAGGTCAGTGGCAATGAAAGGGCCGATGAACACCTCGAAAAGCTTAGCTATAGTTCTAGTCTTTCTAGAGCTAAGCTTGTGATTCCTCACTAACACTAAGTCATTTTCGCGTAATTCCCGGGCATGTCCTTTAGTTTTAAACTTGCGTTTTTCACACTTTCTTCTCTCACGGGTCTTAGCGAGGAATAACTTTTGGTTCCAATTGGTAATTTGGGCGTCAGCTTCGTCATTGGGCCAGGTGAAATGGTCCAGCACTTCATTGGGCACCGGTCGGTTAAAGAATAATTCCGAAGGAGCATATCCAGTAACTTCTGACACAGAATTGTTCAGCAACCATGAAATGTCTGTTAAAAGTTGTGACCAACGCTGATGATCATTTTGGTTCAATAGCCTTAGCAGTAAAGGATTCAGGTAGTGAGAGACAGAAGGTTGTATGATATTCCACGTCTTCCACAGATTTAATTCTTTTTCCAAAGGCTTTCTCTTGGAAAGTGGTACCGGATATGGAGCCCGGTGGACAGGTTCAGAAGTTTTGAACATAATTTCACATTCAGCAGTTTCCATCGTTCCTGGTCTTTCAGAAAACACCTCTAAATAGCGCAGCAACACTTCAAACAACCCCTGCTTTTGGGAATCATTCAATATATTTATAGCTTCGACCTTCTCTTTGAGGTCCTCAGGGCTATTCATCCATTCATCATCCTCTTCTTGGATTCTTTGGACGTAGCGTACTATATCTATATTTAAGGGATTTCCCTCTTCATGTTCAGGTGTCCTTCCGAAGTATAAAATAACTTTATTATTTTTGAAGCTAATCTCAGCTTCATGCTGCTTAAGAAAAGGCATTCCTAATAAAAGGTCCGTTCCGAAACCTCTGAGGATAAACACTTCTGTGCTGAAATTCATTCCACCAATTTCCAATTCAACACTACGACTTCCATAAACTCGTTTCCTGTGACTTCCAGAGAAATCAACCAACCTTACCTCTGGTACTTTTTGAATTCGTATGCCTGGAACTTTTTCCACTAACTTAGTCCACACCGAATGACTAAGGATTGAACACTCACTACCTGTGTCAATAACACAATTCACCAAAATGTCCATTAGTTTGGCCTGAATAATAGGAGATCTGTATTTAGTTCTGGACTCACGTGCAGATTTCAACTCTTGTTGTAACCAACTTTCTTCTGTCTCTGTTAACTGGAAATTAACTTGTAACTCTTGAACATCTCTTGTAGTTGAAATTAGTCGCTCCTTCGAAGCCCCTTGCCTAAATGGGAACGAAGCAAGAAGACAAGGTCCTAGTTTGTTTGACAATATTGGGACCTTTGATTCTGATGGAACTCACGAGCCGTATCAATAGCTTCCTCCTGTTCAGATGTCAGGTCATCTCTTATCTCAGGAGGCCTTTCCAAGTTTCGAGGAGGATTTGGTCTAGTAGAATTAGGAACATCAGAGTTTTCGTTATTTTCTCTAGGTCCTGGTGACCTGCTACCTTGGTTACGGTTTCTTAGGAAAGCATTTCTCTGACCAACATTTCGAGTATTACCATATCGTGCACCCCCTCTATTATATCTCCAAGGCCTACCATTAGTGCCTTCTCTTCCAGTAAGTCTAGATTCGATGTTTCTTACCTTAAAATTTTTAGCTCCATTAACTTCCTTTACTCGTGAATCCTCTTTGTTTTTCCAAGGCTCTGGTTCATCATAGATGTCAAAGTCTTTCAAAAACTGAGTTAGTTCATACACTGTCCTAGGAGCATGGGCTAGACAAAGGCTTCTCATCCGATAAGACAATTGTCCAATAATTAAGTTAAGAACTTCACTTTCACTGAAATTCTCCGCCAGATTCCTGTATGCAGCATAAACACTCCAAGCAAAGCTTTCCATGTTTTCATACACCAATCGAGAATACTTTCGATTTCTGACAGCCGCCAATTGCCTTTGCTTAGCTTTCTTAGAGGCAAACTCTTCTCTGAACCTATCACAGAAATCTGTATAATCAACAAAGTTATCCATGTTACCGGCTAACCAATGTTCTGCCTTTCCAGTAAAAACTCGGGGAAGTAATTCAAGCCGATAGTGTTCTGGTACCTGCATGAGCTCGAAGCTAACATTGAGCTCTCGGAGATATTTCTCAGCAGATTGTGCTTCTATATCGCCTTTAAATTTAGGTATATGAGCGATATCTGCCATTCTGGGCATCTTAAAGTGCGACTTTCGCCTTGGAGGGAATTCATCTGAACTATCACCATCACGAGGTCTCTTTCTCCGTTCTAGTCGGTCTTTATCTGTAATACAGAATGGGTTTCGCACTGTAGCTGGAAATTCAAATGATTCTGCTTCGGGATTTAAGCTTCTATCTGGAGTCACTATAGGAGAACTTATCCCATGAGTAAGCTCAGGTTGAATTTTTAAATTTTGGAACTGCACCTGCAAGTCGTCCACTCTTCTAGCAAATAGCCCACTTTGTTCTTGTAATTCCCGCCTTAAGCTTACTTCCAGTTTCTGATTTTGTACTTGAAGATTTTTAATCTTATCTACAGTTGTCCTCTCAACTTCATCCCGAAGAGTGGAAGTGGCAACCTCGATAACTTCATGCTGCTTTTGGACTTCTCTTTCTATGACTTCAGTTCTGTCATTTAACACTTGAACAGAAGCCTGAATGGACTCTACTGTGTTTTCAATATTTCTCACCTTCTCCTCATGAAGTTCACTACTCTTTTCTCTCTCAGCTAAAGCTTGGGCCAGCTCCAAGTAAGAACCGATATGTTTAATGATTTCACTTTGCCAAGATCTTAAAGGTTCTACAGCTTCACTAACATACTCTTTTAACTTTACAGTTATTTTTCCCATTTCCTCCTGTAATTCTCCTCTACGCTTTTTATCTTCTTCCTCCTTCTCTTGATTTCTCTTTTCTTCTAGACTTTCAACTAATTTCTGAAACATCTCCAAGTCTTCTTGTCTTCTAGCTTCCGACTCTTTTCTTTCAAGTTCTCTTTTTTCTTCAAATTCTCGCTTCTCAAGTTCTCTTTTCTCTTCCTGAATCTGCATTATAATTTTAAGCTCTTGCAGCTCTTGCTTTCTTTCAGCAGCTTCTAGGAGTCTTTTCTCTTCTGCTGCAGCCATTTGTTTTTTTCGCTGTTTCTCTTCCTCAATCTTTTCATTTTTCCTTTCCTCTTTATCCTTCATCAACCAGTCTAGTAAACCTTGAGCTACTGGAGTCTGAGCAGAGAAACTTAGCTCTGGATCGGAGGTTACGGAAGGCATTGATAAACACGTCTGACACAAAAGTTCACCTTCAGTTATATTAGTCATCTCTTTACCTTCACAGTGCCAATGGAAATTTTTGTGACACTGGCTACACTGGAATGAGTCTTTTCGCTCTCCCTGGTTCCTACAGCAAGCAAATTCAGTCTCTATCTCCATTGTCTTCTTAGATCTGCTTCGTAGGGTCTTCCCTGCTTTATCACTGTCCATGGTTTCACGTAAGTTCTTCACTTTAAAAGTGGCAAAATACTTTGAAAGGGTGCTTCCAGCTGTTTAACACCACCACTAGTATTTCCGATAACAGTTCACACTAGTGTTGCACTTGCCAGTAATGTTAACAGTTCGGGTATATTCACTTCGGGCCCCACGGTGTAAGCGCCAATTAACTTTGCAAGACTATTGTATCGGCTCACGTGCTGACACAATATAACTTTGCCTCAGGCTCCACTATGTAAGAGTCAAATAACATTGCTTCGGGCTCTAATGTGTATCAATTAACTTTCTTATCGGTCTCCACGTTAAGTCACCAAACAACTTGACACAGTGTCCACACTAGTTTGGCACAATCGGGCTACACTTACTTATTTCCACTTCGGGCGCCACGTTGTGCACAATCGAGCCCCACGTTGGGATGCCAATTAACTTTGCAACGTCCTGCTCGAGAAAAGTGCCTACTACACCTACACGAGCACGTCAGCTGGATGCAAGTCTACTAACTTGGCCACGACCAATCAGTAGCACCATACGCTCTGCAAAGTTTTACCCATTATGCTAACCTTTTCTCCAGCGGTGGTATGAGACTCTATTTCACTCAGGGTTCGGGAATAAGTACACTTTCCAACGTTAGAGAAAGTTTAATGAAAGTAGCTGGATACACTTATGCAACTATAAACGTTGTAAGTTTAGCACACGCCCGTGTAGGATATTATACTCACTTGGCCAATATATTGCCACACAATGGGGGGAGAATGGCTTCTGCAAACTACCGTAAACTGGGAACAGATACACTGCTGCTGCTGCTGCCCTCTGGGGTCGTATCCTTAGCTCCAACAAACTTCAGGAAGTGCAGTCCTTTACTAGCGCCGACTTCTATAGCTGCAGGCTTTTACAGGGAACTGTTGGCTTTCGGGGAACAAAGGGGCATCTATTAGGGTCACCCTCACGATAACCGTAGTATTTCACTGACCTGTAATTTACTTACTGGGCGGTTGCCTAGAAACCCCACGCCACACTACCCTGGCGGGGTGCCGCAGGTTGATAGGGGGAGGAAGCCTCTCGCAACAAGCGAAGCGGGTCCTCTCACTCTAAAGTGGAGTTTTTCTCTCTCGCCAATAAGCGGAGTGGGTATCTCTCACTCGAAAGTGGAGTGGGTTCTCTTGCCAAAGGCAGAGTTCAACCTCTCTCGCTGGAAGGCGGAGTGCGGCTTTTCTCGGGTGCTTGGCCTCTCGCAAGAGCGGAGTGCACCTTCCTTCCTTCTTTAAGAAGCTTGGCCTCTCGCAAGAGCGGAGTGCTCCTTTCTTCCGGGTCAGTTGGTAAGAGAGATCTTATCGTGAGCCGACCTGAAAGCCAACTGAAGAAAATCTGCTCCGCGGCTGGTTATATAGCCTCGGTTCAGGTAGCGCCTCTAGCGCCGTTCACGCGAACTACGTGGAACCGTGCTAGAGTAGGCAAGGCCATCTCTACGGCAGACGATTGAACTACGTGCTCAAGGCACAAACGATAAATACAAATTATTATATCAAACGTGTGCTAAACGTTAATATACAATTATAAGAAATATTACATATTCTTTGCGACCACGCAGGGCCTTATTAAGAGAATAATAATAAATCACTTCTGATAAACACAATTATCAAAGCAGGTATTAACACATGTAACATTGAACAAGTAAATAAAATAACTTTGAACCTAATAACAATGGTTACATATACACCGAGTAAATAAACATTATCGTTACTAATGAGAATGATCTCTCAGGATCATTACAGGTTGGAATTATGGACATGATAAGCACCAAATTGTCTAATTTTATAGTGAATGACACTAAGGGGATTCGATATCTTATAAAAATTATTAATACTCTACCTCCTAAATTTTGGAATATCTCTGAGGGTCGGGGGTTGGTTAATGACATCATAAACAAGCTGCCATTTGAACTACACATTCCAGGCTATCAGTATTGTGGTCCAGGCACAAAACTAGACCATAGATTAAACAGAGGTGATCCTGGTGTTAATCCCCTAGATGCTGCTTGTAGAGACCATGACGTAGCATACAACACACATTCTGATCTTGACAAGAGACATGTGGCAGACAAAAAATTAGAAGAGGCTGCATTTGGTAGATTTGTAAGCAAAGATGCGTCTTTAAGTGAAAGAATAGCAGCATTGGGGACCACCATAGCTATGAACACCAAACAGAAACTGGGGTGGGGGTTGTGAATATGTATATAATAAACCTAGGATGAAGGCCAAGGGTGTTATGTATCAGATACCTTATGCAGGTCTTAAATCTCTTAAAACTATTGATAGTCTTTTAACCAAAAAGCAGCGCAAGAAAAAAATTCTTGTCTTGCCAAGGGCCATGGTATGAAATTATTACTTAGTACCCCCAATTAAAAAAATTACAGCAATCCAGGAAAAAATCACATGTGGGTGGCTTCATATTTACTATCCCGGCCATCTTAGCAGCACTTGGGGCTGTTGGGAGCTTGGCTGGGGGATCAGCTGCCATAGCAAAAACAGTAATAGATGCCAAAAAAAATAAAGCAGAATTAGATGAAATGAAGCGCCTTAACCTGGCCATGGAGAAACAAGGCAAAGCTGTTAAGAGAGCCATGAATAAGTTTTAAAAAAACAAGAGCCGCTTACAAACCAAGATATTAAAGCTTTAATCAAGGCACTGGGCATCAAAAATTTTAGAGGTGTGTACATGTCTGATTCTTTACCAGAACAACCACTCAACAAAGAGTGTGGCATAGTTAATTTGGATAAGTACAAAAATCAGGGCACTCACTGGATCTGTTATCTTAAATATTTAAAAGATGAGGCATTTGTGTTTGATTCATTTGGAGGTATTCCACCTGAAAATTTAGTAAAATATCTAAAATCAGCTAATCTTTATTACAATAATGCCCGTGTTCAAAACTTCAAAGATGTTAATTGTGGACATCTGTGTTTATCTGTTCTTAGATATCTGTCTCAAATAAATAAACCATCAATTGAAGATTTTCAAAAAGCCTTGTGGTATTTAAAACATCATGGTGGTATTCCATCTCACCAGCCAAAATTCAATATTGAAACTTAGATTACATGATGATATAGTGTATCCCAAAACAATAGCTCTCAGAGCATTTTACGGCATGTACTTGATCCCTAATATTACACACCACAACAACACAATTGCAGTTGGTGATCAAAAAATTGTTATCACTCCAGGGCAATATAATCTGTCTACTCTAAATGCTCAGTTACCCAGAGGTATAGTATTAACTCAAAATTCTGTCACTCACAGAGTAGAGATTGTGTCTGTTACAGAAACAGTGGATCTGGGTACTATAGGAGAGCTGTTAGGCTTTGAGAACAACACAAAACTTGAACCAGCCATCAAACACACTGCTATTAATATACCTAAATTCTTAGCCATAGAGACTCTGAATATTCACTGTAATGTGGCCGAGGGTATGATCACCAAATCAAATGGCATAGGCACTCACAAACAAACTGGCATCATTGCAACATTCAAACCTAACTCTGAATTTATGGAGCCCATCATCTACACTCCATCACCAACATTATATTTTCCTGTGTGCCATAACAGAATAGATTACATTGAGTTGATGGTCACTAATGAAAAAGAAGAATTAGTTAATTTTGCTGGAGCCACAACAACTGCAATCATAGAGATTAATATTTAAATAAAAATACATATAAAAAAATGGAAAATATTGAGAGTTATGAGCTACAATCATTCCCCCCAAACAGGAGGACCTTTGCAAATTTAAATCAACCCAACACAGAGATTGAGGTTGATCTTGATGTAGGGGATGGCTTTATACACCCCCACAGAGCAGATCTATACATCAAATTTGATGTTGTAAAGCTCGATGGTACAGACTATCCTGCAAATTCAAATATAAGATTGGTAGACAATTTTGTGCCACATCTGTTCTCTGAAATTGAGATCAGAAAACATGGTGTTGTTATAAACAGAGTGGATTACCCCGGCATTACCTCTACAGCTTTGGCCATACTAAAATTATCCAAGACCGAGGCTTCTTACTACAAAATAGGTGGATTTGAGGCTGGTGATAAAATTATATCTAAAAGCCACACAGTGCTGTTCCCCATGCGCCTGTTACCAGGATTCTTCTCAGATTACAAAGATATTATGTGGAAGGGTAGTTTAAGAATTACATTTAGAAGAGCTGCCAATGATAATAATGCTTTGATGAGGTACAGTACATTAAATTCTACTGGGGAAGCTCTGCCTAATACCGTACCTGATGAGGGCAAATGCCTTATTCAGACTATGGAGCTAAGAATGCCAGTTGTTGAATATGAAGCCAGTTATGCTCTTAAATACAAATCAGATATAATAAAAAATCCACAGGTACCTTTACAATTTTATACACATCAATGTGTACAGAAGCCTGCCACTGGTACCTATTATGAGTTTGATGCTACAAATTCATTCTCCAGTATACAATATGACATGCCAGATTTTGTGGTGGTACTGTTTCAGACTGGAAGACACAATAATCAGGAAAAAAATTCAAGTAAATTTGATAACTGCAACATCAAGAACATATATCTTAAAAATGGCAGAAATTAGGTGTTTCCCAGAGAAAATTATAATTTAGACATGTCCAAGGATGATTTCCTTAAATTATATGAGGCATTTTCAGCATACAAAAGGGTCACTACTGGCAATACTGACATGTATTACACACCAGATGAATTCAAAGCACAGAGACCCATGTTTGTCATCAACACTTCAAAAAGGAAACAAGTTGTGGTTAATGACAGGACAAACATTAAAATTATCTGTGAATTCCACGATACACTCCCTGATGACACCATATGTAGTGTTATTCTTATAGGTGAAAAATCATATGTTTATGATGTAAGAAATGAAAGAGTCACAGAGCAATTCTAGAAAGCCTCTGCACAATGCATTGTCTTAGTACTAGATATGCAAGTTTGGCCTGGTGCCCAATTAAAATATTCGGGTTAACATATTAATGCTCTGAACTGACTGTCAAGTATTTAAGCACACTTGACAGAGTATTACACTAGAGGCAATAAGCTCTTATGAGCATCTTGGCTTAGTGTAGTTTAGTGTAGCAAAAACAATATCAAGAAGGCCATATTTTTAACAAGCTTATGGACAACAAACTCACAGATGTAGCTTTTGTAAGTGTAGGCAAATCAATCTGAGGGGGGGTCATACTTTCACGGGAAATTCCCTAGGGCATTTTTACAAAAATCTTGGGTTAGACAGAGTACTACACTTGGGCAATAAACTCATATGCACATCTTGAGCTAGTTTTAAGTGTAGCCAAATCTGCCTGAGGGGGGCTCATACTTTCTCGGGTTTATAATAGGTCAAATAACACTACTCTTGCATGCTGCAAATTCTGGGTCATAGGCAATCTTGATTGCAGCTGAAGATACCGATGCCATGGTTCTTTGCCTGGGGTTTCAAAAGAAGATATTATGTCGCATTTACTAAATGTGTGGGTCTTAGAATCGAACACATTTCATTGTCATCAACAAGCTAGCAAATTCAATTGGACAACCCATGTGCTACAGTCTAATTGGCTTAAAGGATGTGACACTGCCAGTGCCTTTGCCGGTTGTGGGAAGCTCATAGCTTTACAGATGGTCAGAAAAGGCCGCTCATAACAGGTCAGTTATGGGAGATCAGTGATGAAGTCTTTAACAAGATTGAGCAGTTTACCTCATGCAGGAATGTTGCCGTTTCCAACACTGGTAAATGAACTGTGCTTTCAGCTATTCTGTACCAAGATGGGAGAGGTTGAATCCAGGCACCATGCAGAGACTGTCATTTAATGCATGTTCTATGAGCCTTCCAGGTAGCAATATGGAAGTGTGACCTGCAGGAAACACTACGGTGCCAAGCTCTACAGAATATGGATTGACGAATGGTGAAGATATAAACCTTGTCATTCAGTGGATGCGTTCCCTACCTGCACCTGATGTGATTTTGGAACAGTTAGCATGTAATTGTGTGCGTTCCTGCAAACTGCACTTGCCTGTCCAATGGACTCAAGTGCACATACATGTGCAAGTTACAAACCCGTAGTAACCAGAAACAGCAGGAAAATGAAAAATCTGATTTTCAACTTGAGCGCATGTGAGCACTATGATGATTGATTGTTGTAACGTATTACCATAGTGCTGATCCTAATTTGATTTGTAACAAGTAACAGTACTGTCGAGGTTGTTAACCATTAACAATAAAATAATTTGTACCTTTCATGTTAGTCATTATACTTACCAAACACCAATCTGTTTAAAGCAGTCTACTAGGTCTAAAACTAATAACTACAAGAGTTTAATTGCTATTATTGCATTCCATATTACCATGTGCAATCAACTTTTGCTAAAAGAAAGTAAGGTAAAATAATTTTGTAGATTATGTTGCTTTGAATTAAGTTATTTCCGAAAATTGTCATTTTTATCATTCCTAAAAGCCTTTCACGGATCTAGAGACAAGAGTGGTTATAACTTCCCTTAAGCTACCACTCTGCAGAGGTTATCACATCAGAAAATTTCCCTCACGCATGGAGCATTACAAAAATCATTACTAGAACTTTCCACTCCAGGTGGTACCAATAAGTGAAATTTTGAGCCCTAGCTCATGGACTAATAGTGGTAAGGTGGTCTCATTATAATTAATGGGGTCCCGGGTACGATACCCGGTGGAGGCACATGGTGGTTTGGATCCCACTTTAAACTGATTTGTAATTAAATCATGGGTCTCGTGTAAGTTTGATCCCTACTGCCGGCAAAAAAAAAAAAAACAATTAGTTCACCAGAAAGACGAGAGAAGATATACTCTCTCGAAATGCAGTGTTAAGTATAGTTAAAAGGATTAGACAATGGGTATTGTCCAGTTAATATTGCATGCCAACATTTGGACTGAGGTGTCCCAGTGGACCCCCACATCACTTAAGCTAGACAGTGGGATGTCATTTCAACTTACTTCCATCCGTTATCCACTTGTTTCCGTCCTGTCATATTCCCGGTCGCGGTTAGCCCCACTGCACAAATAAGCGAACATCGGAACACGCTGGGATCGTGTGATAATATTTTCCACGGCTCACGATTCCGCAACCCTCCGCCATAATCTTACATCTTGCATTTCCAAAAAAAAATAAAAAAAAATTAACAAGCTTTGTAACGCCCTCTCGTCTCACCCTGTTTTTTTTACGAGGAAATGAAGCTGATTGTTTTCCTTTTCTTCTGAATCGTTACATGTCTTTCCCCCTATTTCTTCACCAACTTGCTCTTCTGACATCCATTCAGGTTCTGCCTCACGGTCCATTGCCCGCTCACTTATCACCTCCCGGGATGCGTGCGTGTGCCCACGACGAGGCGTCCTCCCCAAGATAGCAGCGCGCGGGAAATGGCCTGAGAAGCGAGCTGTCAGAAGGAAATTCACTTCATATCAGGAGACGCAGACTCCTCATCTCGCCCATCCTGTTGTCCTCTCCTCCTCGCTGCTCGAGCGAAAAGAACAAGAGGAACAGAGGCGGAGACGACAACAATGCAAGGAGAACTGATAGCCGGTACAAGAGAGGGAAAAAAGTATACGAGCATGTTTCATCATTTTTCAAACAGCCTGTCTTGTGCTTTCCGATGAAAAGTTTTGGCCATCTTTCAACTCGCTGAGGAGCGACTGGAACTTGGTTCGGTTCTCGTGGTTTCCAAAAAGATCTTTTTTTCATCATGGGCGTGATTTGGGACCTATCATTGCAGGGGTACAATCGAACTGGGGGCTTAACTTTGGAAGGGCAGAAGCGAAGTTTTCTATCCATGAGTATTTTGCAAAACAACTGCTACCTTTGCGAAATCATAAAAATTACTCTTTAGTACTTTTCGCCTCAGGTCCCAGATTAACAAACGTACCATTAGCCTGATAAACCTGAACATTTTCGAGGGCAGATACCCCCCTTGCCCCTGCCAAGTTAAGCCTATGCTTACATTGCTGCTGGAACCACTCAGCCTCACTCCAAGGCTCCTAAACTTGCCTCTAAAATATCTCGATCATTTTCTTTTATGCATGAATGTAATGCCCTCGAGCATTACACTGCAATTTAACTTTTTGTATTCTTGAAATGATAATTTATTCAACGTTTGTTACTTCGAAAAATATAACTATGTCACAGGATACTTTATTAGAAACTAAATCCGTTATTTAAACAGGTTTCACTTCGGTCTTCAAAATGCCTCATAGGCCGTAATCGGTGACATTGTACTTCTAACTCGATAGGTAAAGTCGATGGGCCAGCCTGTATATACCTACCTAACAACGTTCACTATCAAATAATGAAGTTGTCATCATGGCGATACCATTTTTGTCGGTACACGCGTGAACGGGGGAAAACATTTGGGTTTCGTGGTACAACGTTGATTTTTACTGTACTTACGTTTTCATTGATCGCGATAGAAGTGACATAAGAATCGTCAATGGATGATATTCAGCAAATAACTCTTCCCGTAATTCATTCCGCGAAATCACGCCCGCCGCCATATTTCCGGCAAACAGACCAGATCTTACGTTTAAGACATGCTGATTAAGCATTGTGCATATGGTCTTTGCCGAAGTCATTCAAGGTATGAATATCATGATCATATGAGGAATGTTTATGTATAAAATATTGCGAATTTCTTTCTTCCTTCTGTTTGCCCGATTTCATGCTGTTTCTCCCAAAGTGCTTTTTTTTCGTGATGACGTCAAGTTTAACATCATCCATTACTCTTGCTTTTTGCCTGGCATGTCTACTGAAAAGGATTATAAATTATAATATTTTTTAGCATGTCTTGAATCATCTCCTAACTCAATTTCAGAGTGGTTGAGATCTCACGTTTAACTGTAGGTCCAATTATGTTTGTAACTTTGGTATTTTGTGTGCTTTTTACCTCTAGAATAATCAATGATGATGATGCTATCTGATGATAAATAATGATGATGAATGAATGGATTGTAGAAATACAAGAGGGAACAAACGGAAACTTGTATGCCTTACTCAATAATCGAACCCAGGGCCTCTGGACTCGTAGCGCAACACGCTAGAGCTCCTCCCAGAGGATGAAAGTCCAAATGGTTATTGATGAGGGCATAGTGACGTTTATGAATTTTATATAAAAATGGTAGTTAGAAATGTGAAATGAATTATAAATAGGCGCTCAAAAGTTTCAGAAAACCCAAGAATTCATTCTTTTCTTCGAGACCTTCCTGGCTGTCAGTTCCAATATTTGATTATCTGTAATTATATGGAGTTTCCATAGATTGTTATTTTGTTTTAGCAAGCGTGAATATATTAGTTTCCGACAAAGGTGCATTTGCGTTCGTTCTGTCCGATCGACTTTGCCCAAGGAGAAGAAATCTGAAGCGTAGACATGTGCTGGAAGCGTTTCACTTATCGGACAACACTCAAACAGCAGTTTTTCTTAAGGATCGTTTTCTGACGTCATGCAAAATGCTTTCGTTTCTAGGTTAAGCTTGTTAGGTCATAAACACCTTTTTGGTCAAGTCCAGAAAAATTACAGTGCATTTATGCTAGGAGAACTAAACCTAACGGAAGATGAAGGGGGGGGGGGGGGGGCTTGTCCAAAAAGTTGTTTGAGTTTGGTGCGATCAGTTGCACCCGTGCTGGAAGGTTAACGGACTTTGGCAGCCATGACAACTTCTCCACCACGCAATCCAAGTCCCAGAGGACGTGCTCGTGTTGGAAACTTGAGAGCCAGCAACTAACAGGAAAGTTCATTTAAATTTTATGAATGGAGAACGGGACACAACTGCGTAGTTCCGTTGTCAGACGCACGGAGTTGACAGGAAATGTAATGAGGTATCAGACCGCGACGAAAACTGGAAAACAATTACGCAGTAGCCGAACAGGGATTACCTCTCGCATCACAGAGGCTGAAAAAACAAGATAAGAGATTTTGATTTCTCCTGGAATTACAGGATGATCATGGGAATTGGAACAATAATTAATATGGAAATATTACTTTTATTGCAGACTGTGCGGTGTATGTTACGTGCTTTTTGGAACTCTTCTGAATGTTCGAAAATCATAAACTTCCTCTTTCAGTGTACCTGTACTCACACCCGTACCCGGTAGAGGAAGCAGTCATGCTGGTGCCGTGTACGGTAATCTATGGAGCATTACCGCGCATAACGGTATAGAAGGGGAGAAAGCAAGTGGGCGGAGCAAACCAGTGCGCGCCGCTACAAACAACTGGTAGCTTTAGCCGCGTTTTCCCCTCCATGCACTCGCTTCCCCTCTTACACGTTCATTGGTCGAGCCCTATCGAGTTACTACGTATTTCCGCAGATTTCTTCTCGTTCGCTTGCTCCAAAGATTACCGGGACAGTGTGTAGACTCGGAACATTCGAATGACGTTCGGTCGATGTCGTCGATATTCGGAATCATTCGGCTGTTAGTTAGCAAATACAAGGTGGTCAATACGTATGGAAACACCCATTTAAAACAAATATGGAGGGTCAACCACGAGTAAAACATTTCTGATACATGATACAGGAATGGAAAGCGTAAGTGATCAACTTGGCGGCCACATTGAAGTCCGCCATTTTGGATTCAACTTTTAAATGGAAAGATGGGAATGCAACATGTGAAAAAATGAGCTAGAATTGCAAGAGAAACACGTTGGTATGCTTCTTTTTCGTTCGATAAGGTGGTGTTTACCTACCCCTACATACCCACTTATGCCCTTAAGAGCTTCAATTGACAATGTTAGGTTTTATACAGCTTGGGAATTGAAGTTAAACGAAACTGAAGAATACCAATGTACTTCTTTTGAAATTTTAGCCCATTTTCATGGTGTAGTGTAATCAAATCAAATGGTAATTAATTACCATATAATTTACCCCCAGTAGGAGTTCGTTCAAAACTTTATGAGCAATAAACATGTAAAGATTCTCATTGGTTCACCATGGAGTATATCCACAACAATGTTTATTAATATGCGGCTTTGAAACTTTACTGAAACAAGGATTGTGAAATGCAGTCACCAATTAAACAATGCGTTACAACGCTTTTGGCTATGTTCGGAGGTCAACGTTAAGCTCAACGCATTGATTTCTCCAGCCATGCCAAATCCCCCTAATGACGTCGAAATTTACTGATGTTGGCCGATCGGGCGTCCGGGTCGGGGGGACTGTGGGGCTGGGGGAGGGGGGTTTCCATTCAAATGCAAGATTCTTATTCTGTGGTGGAGACAAAAAGAGCCAGGCCACCTCATTAGTGGCTCTTAATTTCTTCGGATGCCCCATTTACAGGCCAAGAATGGTCTGTTAATCGTGGGAACTGAGAATCTCTCTAACAGATGCTCGGGGGAAAAACCATGGCGATGGGAGGTCATTTCAAGTTAAGGACTGGGGGATAATTTAACTACGAGAATTGCTCTCCTGCCTTTTTTAAGTTATTTTTTTCTTTTCGATTGCAATCTCAAAATAACTCAACATTTACCTTTTTTCAGTTGGTACGGCATTGTCTTCGGTTAAAAAGAAAGTTAAAGTGGGCGCTGCTCTTTAGAACTTAAGCAGTTAATTTTAAACTTTCGTTATTGTCTCTGATGTTTATAATGGGAAGCCTTCGTTGTTTGTAAATTAAGTTAGTTCCTGAGGAATTCTCTTGATTGGCACAATTACTACTGACTGCATTTTCTGTGTTCCTTGAAAGGTCTTTCGGTATTTGCGACTTTAAGTCGCTCTTCCTTCTCGCTTGGTTAATCGCAACGATAAGGATGATGACGAAGTTCATGACTTCTTTAACTGTAGTAGCTTATTGCGATGCCGTTGGTCACGTGACTCAGACACAGAAAACAAATGCATCATATCCATTGATACACCAGAAAAGCATCATTTGATGTACTGAAGTGTGTTTTGTGTCGTCTCCAGAGAATCAGGTTTACAGTTGGATGCATTTTTTTATATCGCAAAGGTAACATCAAAGTGCATCATGTGACGCAAGTGAGTCCTTCTATGTATTTCAATGCATCAATTGATAAGTTTTTGACGCACCTTCCTGCATCTTTTTCGATGATGCACTTAAACATTTAGTCTAAGCCACAGACTTGATGCATTTTTATTTCACATTATGCATTTGCTTTTCTGTTTGCAGCCGACCTTCCAGAAACCATTGACTCTAAAGCGAAATTCAATCCCTACGGGGTGAAAAAATAGACGTTAAAACTTTTTTTTTTTTTTGGTAATTTCGATATTATTTACAGCCCAAACCCCTACACATAGAAATTAGAAAATTTAGGAATGTCTTCCCCTTATGACGTAAGCAGCCACTAAGAAGATATTTTTTCTAGATTTAACCTCTAAGGGATGAAAATGGGGTGTTAAACTTTTTTAAATTTTGATGTGTTTACGGCCCTGACCTCTGGACCAAGAAACATAATACTTAATTTGTAAACAAAAGTCCTCAACAGATAGTACTGCGTGAATTATATACATCGGGTAACAAATCCGTGAGCGGGTATCTAGTCTAAGTGGACTTAAGATAACCTTTTCTGAAAAGTTAACCCAACTCAAACTTGATCACAGCTTCACTTTTTTACCTGATCCCTGGTCCAGCTTTATAGCTTGGAACTGTGGAGTCTTCTTATATACTTTCTTTGTTCGTAAAATAAATATAAGTCGATCATTACTGATAATGAGAATCGATTTGTAGACAAACGATCTCAACTTTCCAGCCTTCCCCAAGAAGTGACGGTTACAAAGTTGGGACATAAAAGATAATGGGTTCTCTGTAACGATTTAATGTAGAAATCTTGTAGAACCGTTCGTAGTTCACGATCTGATTTGTTACGTTTAACGTTCATGCCGATCTTTCACCTTTCTTTGCTTAGTGAGACATCAGAAGATGAGTTTCATGTAAGAACATTCAAATGGCGTGTATTCCATCAAATTTAAAAAAAATATTTGAAACAGTGAATCCGAGTGAATCTGTTACTTTCATGTTTTAATTCTCTATTTTTGGGTACACTTACAGTAATGGCGGTAATCGCGAATGCGTAGGGCCCTTCCAGTACTTCCACTACAATCCTATGCACAGGAGAAGCTAAAGAACCTTTACCTTCTATTAGCCATATTTTTTTCGTTGTCTTCCATCTGATTGCCACGTAGATGGGCATAGAATGACACTAGAATGGATTCTTAAAACATTTAATTGGAGACAGGTTCATCTTAATCTTGACGCTCATTTCACTGTGTTTTATCTTCGCAAGTATGATAGATTACATTAGATTTATCATCCAGAAAGCACTTGCTATGAGACTTACATTAGCAAATAATTATTTTCAAACATATTTATAACGTAGTTCGTAGCAATGGAAGCTTTTGCTGCATACCCAAATACATCTGCAAGGCAATCAATTCTTGTCACTGTTTATTTGATAAATTTAATTTGGTATTGTTAAATTATTGTAATGTATTTTTGTACAGACTGTAAGTGCACTGAAATCATTGAGCCTGTAGTAGAAACAGCCTCCCATGTAGCTGATTGGTTAGTTGTTGTCTTTTTTTGGAAGGGGGCGACGGTGGTTTTGGGTTCGATTGTCGATAGTAGCCCCAAAATGTCGATGATCGTGAAAACAATTTCAGCGCTGGTTGGCTGGTTGAAGAGAAGCAGCAACCTGTGATAAAAAAAAAAACACAGATGACACAGACGAGGAGGTTCAATCCGTTGACGGCGCGTCATCTAGAGACAAGCCGTTGGAAAGACTATTGCGCTACGGAGTTCATTTGCCTTTCTGGGCGTGTTCTCTTTCTTTCATCTGAGAGTTCAAGTACTTGTGCATCATTCAAAAGTTTCAAATGAAGTACAAGAATGAAGGAAAGTATCAAACACTTCCTAAACTCGCGAATATTTCCTGATATTCCTGAAGAATCCCAAGTATTTTAATTACAAAGACTTAACCACATTTCTTGGAGGTACGCGCTATCGAACAGCTCCCCTGGCGAGAAAAACGGAAGCTCTCGTCGTCGTCAATTTACGGAATGTCGATTTTGTCCGAGGGGAGTCTCCAACCACGTGGGCTGTGACAAGATATGAATTTACATACCTGAGTAAATAATACGAGTTCTCCCTCTCGGAGGGTAAAACATATATATACATTAAGATTTCTCCCTTTCCCCAACTTCTAATAATTCAAAGAGAGCTCTACCTGCGCCCCCTCTTGAGGAAAACAGTCCGAAAACTCTCTCCATCGCATCTCAGTCTCTTATTAGAAATAACACGAATATTTTCTCTTGTCTTTGTGAATTCTTTCATGCATTTTTGAGCAAGGCTTGATTTTTCTTTCTTTTCTGCCTGTTTTCTTCTCCTTCCTACCAAACCCTGGGGCTTCTCTGTTCATTTCAATTTCAGGAGGACTTTTCGATGGCCTTTATGTTGTTTTGACGCGAGATTTTCCCGGGCGCATTCCAAAGGTGCTGGGAATCTTTAGTCGAATATTGAGAGCATTTTTCTCGTCTCTGCCTCCTCTTTAAAAAGTCTCTTTCATTTCAAACTTTTGCACAGCTCTTAATTTTTATGATAATGGCAGCACTTTTCGCCCAAGAATTTTGGATTCGAATTTCTTCAAGTCAATGTTATGGCTCAGAATAGCTAATCGGGACTGGACCTACAATCTGATTGATTTGGTTTACTTTATTTTGCTTTTCTACACTTTTGGCTGATCGCGAAGGTGAGGATGAGTGATGATGTGATGAAATGGATGAAGGGACACTCATAAAGAACACCCCTTCCGGGATTCGAGCCCAGGACCAATGGCGTCGTAGAGGGCTCTGCTAACTACTCCACCACGAATTTTCAGCTGGATCCGAACCACTGTGCAATGTGCCTCCACCGTAGATCGAGCCCTGGACCCCTTCATTACAAGCCGAAAAGTCCAACTACTTGTTCACTTCGAAAACAAACGGTGTAGCGTAAATGTAGTATACAGCCATCAATTGTTCACCATATCGGCAAGTTACGGATAACGTTTCCAACAATGTGTTGTAAATTTGTTTCTTAGGTTCACTTTACGCTCAGATAGGCTAATCGGGATTGGACTTACAGTTTAAAGTGGGACACGAAGCACTGAGGAATTTGCCTCCACCGAAAATCGAACCTAGAGTATTTTGATTACAAGGCGACAGAGTTACCGCTACGCCATCTTGAAGTCCATGCCGTAAATTCAAGGAATACTATTATCCAACTACGTACTTAATCAATACATGGTCCATTAAAAAGAAATGTTTAAGAACCACGATTGTGTTGCCGTTAGACCATATGACCCTCCCATGCACATACATGAGTATTGAACAAACTGCTCAAGAGCTATAGAGATCATTCAATCTCTTCTAGTGCTGTCATGTAGAATGTGTGAAGCCTTACCTTCGGTCAACCTTTCTATGATAATGTCCCTATGCAGCAAACAGCATTTATTTTTTTTCTTCAATCTAACGATTGCAACAAGATTCCATTTACGAGGGCTGTACCGAAAGTGATGCATAATCGAGCATATAATGTTTTAATTAACTGACGTAGATCGTTCAAATTGCCTCGCAATTCCGCTAGAGAGCTCAATGTCAATCCGATAGACCCCTCTAGGAAGAAATGTCAGAATGGTCAAATGACGCCACGTGTCTTTCTGTGAAAATGTGATGCATGTGAGGAGTATCAAATGTGATGTATGTGAACAAGTGCTCATTTCGAACACTGTTAACCCACACACGCACGGAATCTCATTCACAAGCGTGTTGTGATCTGAAGTGTATAAACCGTTAGGAAGGGATATGGGGGACTAAAATTTCAGTTCATCGGGACTCTAATCCAGTAACTGTTAATTACAGGGCGGTAGAGATATCAAGTTATTTCGTTCAATATTGGTTATGCTGCAGTGAATGCATTGGGAAAGCCATGAAGCAAAGTCGACAATAATTTTGAAGCTTAGCGATGACACTTTGGGAGGAAGAACTACTCATGAAGCACACAAAGGTATTCCAGGAAACAGGAAATTGATTCATGGGTATTAATAAAATTAATGGATCTCATAACGCTTCAAAGAAGCAATAAATTGTCTACATTTTCTGTCCATCCACCAGTGTGCATTCAGAAGGTCCGAAACGGTACCGCCATTTGCCAATCCCACAGGAGACAGTGGAGGGAGTATTTTACGACAGTCCAGGGATTTCTGGGAAAGGGGCTGCGAGTAGGGGAGGGGGTATGCTTGACTCGAAATCGAATAGGGTTTATTGCGATGCGTAAACAGACCTGGAAACGTCCCCTGGAAGATCCTAGATATTAATTCCGGAAGCAGGAATGTTTGGCTGGCGACGACATTATCTCTTTGAAGCAGGTCGACCAAAGTCGGATATGAATCATGTCCAGAGCCAATTCAATTGCTGCCAGACAAAGTCACACAGGCCCCGGATGCAAAGTGCAGAAAGGATGGAGCTTTCAAAGTGAGGAAGAAAGTAAATAGTGGACTCCTCCTCCCCCATATCCCCGGATAAAAACATATAAACCTTCATGGCGTAACGGAAGCGGTATATCCTGAACACCCTGCTCGTTGTAAGTAAGTTGTAAGCCTATTGCCTATTGAGCCCTGTGTGCTTGAAACCAAGGATTAACACTAGCCCCGTCTAATTCGCTGCACTTTTTGGCACTAAGTGTAGTGGAGGTGTATCCACTGGTTAAAGGAAATGACGTTCAACCAAGTAGACGCTAAGCGGTGTTGAAGTTCAGAGGATTCAACAAATGCCCGTCTGCTGCTTGAAACGTTAATTTGATTAGTTAGCACGCACCACGTAACCTTGCACCACGCATTACACCGCTCCAGAACGTAGTGCAAACGATGCAGGCACCAAATGCACTACTTGGCACCAAATCAATGAAGTAGACGAGTGGGTGTTGCACCGTGTAATCAACTATACGCGTGAGCGCAGAGAGAGTGAAGCAGTGGAACTTACTCTATCTGGTACACAGTGTGGTATTTTCGTAATCTAGCTGGACAAAATTATTTAGCCTTCAATATGTAAGTTATAAATGCTGTAAAGTGTTGTAGATGAAATACAAAAGCACTGCCAAGGGTTGAGAGATATTTCAAGAAAATATCTCATACTAATAATAAAATATATGACAACGATTGGCGTTAAATCGGTTAAGAATATCAATGAAACCAAAGCACAGAAGAAGCGAAAGTATTTAAGAGAATATATAAAAACAATAACCTACATAGTAGTACAAATATATAGAGGTACAACAAATAATAATAATAATATACAAAACTATAGAAAATTCACAGAAAATATAGCTATTAATCGGAATCACTATCAGATTGCACAAAATCACTTTCGGTATCTTCTGCAGATTCCTTTGAATCGCCATCAGATTCATCTAATTGGATTTCATCCTCCTCCATAGCTGGAGCTCTCATTTCTAAGAGCTGGCATAGTTCTGGAGAAATTGTTCCACGTTTAGTTTTGGGAGGAGCACGTAAACTTGCAAGAAATGGATCTGAGGTAATAAGCAATCTGTTAATTAAATCTCTATTTGTATCAACTCTTGAAGTTTTCCTACTAAATAATTCTCTGAATTTCCTATTGTGCGTATTTCGTGCCTCTTCCGACATTGGGCTGTTGGAAGGACAAAAGAATCAATAATGTCTCGTCCGTGAAACAGAATTTTATGCACGCTTACAGCCATTGGGTACCATGAATATACTCGAATATACAATTCTCTTGTTTCTTTAGCGTATTCATGAAATGTATTACTATTTATGGGCAATCTGCTATTTATGCACTCTAATATAACATGGAAGCTCAACGTTGACACCTGTTATTGCAGCCGACTTTTTTTGCATTACGAAAGAACTTGCGAGCTGTTTTCCCGTCATTAGTGGTTTCTGTTTGTTGTTTGGGCATGTCTACAACAAACGTAGCTCACTTTTGAACTGTTCTTGGATTTGTTTCTTTTTTCAGCCACTTTGTTTTTCTTTCAGCTCCCCTAGCCTGCCTGCTATGATTTGATATCTAAACGATAAGCAATATGCATTCCAAAAGTCGAATCCAAGAATGCAAAGGTGACAGGCCCAGGGAAAGAAGATCACTGCTCACAGTCTTTTCTAAGATGCGCCTTTCAGTGTTCATTTTGCTAGGCTTGGCACCACACAATTAACAAGTCTGTGTTGATGCATATGAAGCTATGGCATTACAAATTTTGCCATCAATCATGCACAATATCAACGTTGACTTTACGAAGACTTCCATGTCGTTTACATTAATTTTAGTGGGTAACAATGAAGAACCATGCACCTTGATTTTTTCAACTTCTGTCTTAATGACATTCACTGTTTCCTTGGCAAACACAAACTTGATGGGACGACAATATCTAGTAGAAGATGGGGAAGGGTTTTGCCATATGACGTGTTTGAGGTTTTGGCTATTCATTGAATACAATTGAATAGGCACCATTGATAGGCTAAACAAACTTTCGTCAGTGGAATTTTTATCAGAAATTTTTTGCTTATATCTATTTTGTTCGGCCCCATCGCAACCTCACTTCACAATTAGTTCTAAAGTCTTCAAGTCTGTAATACAATTCAAGGCATCTTCTTGTACTTTGCACAATCGCGTAATAGTGTAATCCAGAAGAGATTGCAGTTTTATTTCTGCGAACGTTTCTGTTACAGTAATGTCACTAGGATAGCACAACTGTTTTGCCTCTTGGACTTTCTTATAACTAGGATACATATTTTTCTTTAATTGGTTAGTTATATGGCGTATTGTGTTACATTGATGTGTCGAGAGATTCGCATCGACCATTAACGCCAGGGCTTGGTCTTCCGACAGTCCACTTTGTTTTGGGCTTACCAAACACTTCCGCGCTTTCTTTATCTTTGTCCCTCTTCTAGGCGAAAATTGACAAAGCTCTTTTACATTTGCTCCTGAATCTCTTTTGCCTTCCTTCCAAAGCTGTAATTCGGCTGCTGATGATATCTCTTCCTGATTCGATGATTCGAGGATGTGTTGAATTCGCCTTTCTTCTGTTTTATCACTAGCACTCTCAAAGTCTTTTTGCGGTCTTCCGACCCTTCTACTTGGTCCAGGTAGTGAAACACTTTCGACACTTTCAGTAATGATATCGGGAAGTGATATATATTGTTCTAACCACAAAGAATTAGTTTTTAAAAAGCGTTCTCTATGTCTTCCGGACTTCAACCACTTTTGTTGTATTTTTGGCTAACATTTCTGATTGTTACTTTTAAAGGGTTTATAATGTCTTCAAGGACGAAGCACCACATTCTTACATTATAAAATTAACAAAGCATCCGTTCTTGGTTCTTTGGCGTTGGTATACCACACGTCGAAAAAATTCCGCCGTGAAATTTGCGTAGTCATTCTGTAATTAAAAAAACAACAACTGTATGAGTGTTGCAAACACTCGCAAACAAATTAACATCATTTGTGTAGGTAACAAGTAACTCCTTAAGAAAACTAGGATAACAGATCTGTATAATGCGATATAATGTACTAAAACTCTACTCCAAACTGAGTTATACGTTTTCTCATACATAAATAAACGTGACTTTTTCTGATGCTGCTCATGCTTAAGCTAAAACATATATAATAATACACCAACAAATGTAACCTTACGTTGAAACACGAAAGAAAATAAGAACACCACACAATCGCCACTAGCACACAGAAACAGACCGTATTCATGGAGCAAACTCAGACGAATGACGCGATCGCTCACAGCACTTGGCAGGCGGAACTCAGGCAGTCAGCTAGTGAGACCCTTTTTTTCTATTGTTCAGTGTGATTTCTTGGAATACAAAGCCTAGTTTCATGTAATATGGTTCATCTTCTTTGCAAATTAACAAGTATTTAACCCATTTAGCCAAATGCGAAAATTGACTTTTGTCCAGCTAGATTACGAAAATACCACACTGTGTGGTGGGTGGAAAGCAGTGAATCAGCTATTAGTTCTGTTGATTGATTGATCGATTTGCTTTATTTTACTTCGCTTCTTGTGCCACTTTTGACTAATTTGCGATGATGGGGATGAATGATGAAATTGATGAATGGACACTTACAGATATCCATGCCCAGGCCAGGATTTGAACCCGGGACCCCTGGCGTCATAGCGCAATATGCTAACCACTCCGCCACGAAGCCGGCTGTTGTGTTTGCCTGTCATCGTTCACATTTTCGTCTCAATAGCCCCCTCTAGGTCGCTGCTCTTTTTGAGTCTCTTTTCACTCTCGTGTCTAGTTGGTTAAACTCTGCAACACCGACTCGTCTTCTTCGTTGATTTGGTGTCAAGTAGTGCATTTGGTCTCTGCACCGTTTCCACTACTTTCTGGAGTGATGTACAGTGTGGTGTATACTCCCGTGTTATATGCCAACCAATGAAATGAACATTGAAACCAGCTGACAGGTATTTCTTGAATCTTCTGAACTTGAGCGTCTACTAGGATGAAAACAATTTCATGCACCAGCCTCACATTGGGGTGCACCTGAACTACATCTGGTGTCATAAAGGGTAGCGAACTACACGGGGCCCATGTTCCGAAAACAAAACAAACAAGAATTGGAGACACTGCGTTCACCAAATCTACTATAAGTGCACACTTTCCTCTCTGTTGATGACGCGGGGTTGCTAAGGAACCCTGTTATGAGTGCCACCTCCATAAGCGAGTGGCAAAATAGTTTTCGAAGCTTGGATCATTACACTTCCTTTTAAACACGGCAAAAAGCAACGCAACGTTTTCTTCAGACAGTTGAAATTGTTTCCGGGACATTGTCTCAAGGGAGACGATGTTGGTTCTAGAACGTTGTCTGGAGGAAAACGATGTTGTTCCTAGAAAGTTGTCTGAATTGAGTCCATGTTATTGCTAAAACGTTGCCTCAATAGAGACGATGCTGTGTCTAGAACGTTGTCTCGAGAAAGACGATGTTGTTCCTAGAACGTTGTCTGGAGGGAGACGATGTTGTTTCTAGAACGATGTCTGGAGAGACACGATGTTGTTTCTAGAACGTTGTCTGGAGGGAGACGGTGTTGTTCCTAGAACGTTGTCTGGAGGGAGACGGTGTTGTTCCTAGAACGTTGTCTCAAGGGAGACGATGTTGTTCTTAAAACATTGTCTCAATAGAGACGATGTTGTGTCTTGAACGTTGTCTCGAGAAAGACGATGTTGTTCTTAGAATGTTGTCTGGAGGGAGACGATGTTGTTTCTAGAACGTTGTCTGGAGGAAGATGTTGTTTCTAGAACGTTGTCAGGAGGGAGACGATGTTGTTTCTAGAACGTTGTCTGGAGGGAGACGATGTTGTTCCTAGAACGTTGTCTGGAGGGATACGATGTTGTTTCTAGAACGTTGTCTGGAGGGATACGATGTTGTTCATAGAACGTTGATTCAAGAGAGAGTCAATATTTTTGCTAGAACGTTCACACTCCCGTATATTAGAAATTATTTGCATGACTCATTTCGGAGTAATACCTGAAGTATCTTCAATTGCTTTCAAATTCGACATACTCACTAATTTTGGCCTCGTAATCACGAATCTGCAGTTAAAATTTTGTGGTCACGTCTAGAAATTGCGGAATAAGTCGAAAAATGTGGGTCCGTGAACGGAGTAATCACCCTTGATTTATGAAGAAAACAGCTATTTTTAGCAATGATTAGCGTCTACGATCACCATTAATTTTAACTATGCTTGCCTAACCTAACCTTACCGTGAATGGTTCGTGGGGCAAACATGTTTTCCAACTTTACGCAAGACGCCATTTTCTCACATGCGAATGAACGCTCCATGCAACGGATCTCGCTTATTGCACACCACTTGACTACGGTAGCAAGACCGTTGTGCGGAAAGGAAGACGTCTCCATAAATGTATGGAGAATTATAGCGGTAATTGACAAGTATAATTTTTCAATTTTTAGACGTGACCGCCAATTTTTAACTGCAGAATCGTCATTACGGGGCCAAAATTAGTGAGTATACCAAATTTGAAAGCAATTGGAGATACTTCCGGTATTGTACATTTATACCCTCATTCCAAACATATTTCCCGTCTATATCCATCCATGCTTAGCCTCTACATTCTCCTTGTGTTACTTTCTTCAATAATATGCAATTTATCTTACTTATTCTCCCGTCAAAACTACTATACCTCCATTTACCTATCAATTTCAGGACAACGCCCTCTATGCTCGCATTATATAGCCTAGACCAATTTCGGATAAACGGCTGGGCGGGTTAGAAATACGGTTTGTATTCATTTTCTATTTATTGTTTACCATAATCTGTTTTGTAATTCCACTAAAAAGGTAAGAAGGCGCAATGATGTATTTATAATAAGAATATTATTACATATTGAGTAGTGTCAAGACTGTCAACCCTCTGCAGAACATGCTTTCATTTTTCTTTCCATTATGGTTTATGGACATCTTTACATTCGTTATGCATTGTTCTTCGGCACTTATCAACTCTATTTTGGAGCAGAGTGGATGTTCGAAAGGGGAAAGGAGGGAGAAAGGGATAAATGATTTGTGAGCATCAAAAATCGGTATCCCGAAATTTAGGATCCCTAATCCCGCAATTTAGAATCCCTAATCCCGAAATATTATTTAATCTACGCCTGAATACATTCCATCAGATACACATGCATAAGTCTTAGATTACAAAAAATATTTCCTGCTTATTAGTAAAATTTGAATTTCTGTCCCAAACTTGTTCCTTTATTTATTAGGGAAATATTGTTCAATTGGCAACAGATGGGTAGAGTATATGCCTCGGTTACAAATCGGAACTGGAGAACGTAGGGTGAAAGATGAGAAACTGCAAATCTATACCCGTTCTCATATTTCCACTTTCTGGTTATATGGACGCCTTGAAATGACCTTTTTTATGCGGTTGGAAAATCCTGCCGCTTGTGATGAGTGAGGACCGTTCGTCGGGAATCTGCACTGTCAAGTTGCAATAACCGAAGTGTTATGTAACCGACAATAACTGATGAAAAGGCATAAAATCCTTTGAGTAATGGTGCTTCCCTCGTTATGCCCTCGCACATTTAGTGATGATTAAAGAGAGTTCAAAATTGAGGAAAATCTTAAGTGATGTGAGATGTTGTCATGTGCTTAAAGTACGTCATAGATGAATTTCTAAACACGATGGACTAACCTGAATATACCCACCTGGGACAAGTGCACTAGTACATTTTCATTATTCAAAAAGTATGATGGTGAAAATGTATGTCCAATAAATGATGATGAAGACTACGCGTTTCGAATAATTGTTGTGAATTTCAATATTATTCTGTGAAAATCATTTGATATGTATTTATAGTAAAACATAATGATGACGAGCGTTCATTGAATAGTAATGAGACACATTTTTTATTCATAACTGGATGACTTCACAGAATTCCTTTGTTAAGCAGCGTCCTTCACATTCAATATAATTCTTACATCTTTTGTAAGGCACATGGCACACTGTGCGATACCACTTTTAATGTTACAACTGTGGAATTTTTCACACACAGATTTTTTGGCGTTGGGAATGCTCAGAAACCACACGACTATCCTTTCCGCCAGAAAATATAGTTCTAAGTTTGAGCTCATTCGTTAGCATTATATGTAGGCTTTCTATAATATGGTAACTGAAGAAGTGTCATGCACGTTCATGTTTTCCAAAGCAGACATTGACATTTTATTGTGAATGAAGATGTCCACTAAGAAGCATAGGATCGTTGGCCAACGTTCTGATAATGTTGGCGGACACACTGAAGTCAAGAGCGAGCCTGTAGTATGTTAGGCGTGCCAGCCAATGGTTTGCATTTGCAAAACGAACCATGTTAAATGTATAAATCCAACCGTTCAACACTTATTATGGGGTTTGTGTGCGTTCACTGAAGTTCCAAGCTTAACTACAACCACAAATTGGATTTCCACGCGCGCGGATTGCTATTTTCATTTCCACACGGCTGTGAATCGGTCAATACCTACGTCACTGGCAGGATAGATTGACATCCAGACCGTGTCCGAAAGGTGCAAAACAGTATATGAAGCGAGCATACTTCGAGAATGGTGTCGACAGCAGCGCCTCATACGATCAGTAGATAAAACTAAGAACACGTTGTTTTTTCCGCGTTATAAACACTTAATTTTCACCATAGAAATCACATAGCCTTTTAGAAAGCCCTGAAACTTACATTTCCACATAATAGAAGAACTACAACTAACAAATGGCTGACTTCCTAGTTGTACGATTAAAAAAAAATGAACAAGCAAGCAAGTGTGCATTGACGCGTGCTGCGGACTCGGTTGCTCGTTTAATTGGTGCTTTCTAACTGCACTAGATGACGTCACTTCCGACAAGACCATACTTCAAGCCTTTTTTTACACTTTCGAACACAGCCTCAGTGTAGAGACGCAGAAAATCGGCCAAAAAAACAGCAACAACATAAAAAAAACAATCTTCCCAAGACACCTCTTGCGTTCCACACCCATCACCACAACATATACCATGCACAAAAGACATCACCTTACAGTAGTGAGAATTCCTAGAAAAGTAAATGAAGAATTGATAACACGATTTCAAGGAAACTCTGCTGCTCGCCTTCCTGGCTACGGAGAACTGAAGAACAAAGAAATTTCTGGATCGTGCTGCCTGACAAACTATGATTGACAGGAGGGTTTATCTCGGTACTGAACGTATTTTACCCTCGGTTTGACCTACCTCAATCACGCACTACTGGCATTAATTTGCTCCTAAATAGAATTCACAGTCAATAGACATTGACACGCACACAGTGACGTAACCAAGGAGGGTTGGTGTGACATAACCTCCCATTTGCCCAACATCCTAAATGGAGGAAAAGATGGCAAAATGAGAGCTGTCTACTAAAAAATACGCACCCTTTCGAATATTCTGGGCACGCCACTGCACGCACCCAAGTTTCTATTTGTTTGATATTTTATATTTGTTTTCATAATCAGAATTTTTAGATTTTTATTGGTGGGGAGTTTTAGTACCTTCCTGTATGTTTTCAGTTGGACTAGGAATTTGATAACCAATAAATTGCAAAAATACCATGAAAACAATGATCTAAAAACAAATAACATAACATTTTTTCTCCTTGTGTTACATATATTACAGTGGAAGCGAAGAATTACCACTAAAATCATAGTTTATGACCTGAAATGTAAATATTTGATATTTGGTGTATTGGAGGCCTGTTCATGGGTCCTAAGTCCATAACATGAACGAGACAGTAGTTGCAATCCATGTATTAGTCCACATGAACAACACGACTTAAAAACTTGGATATTCATGACTTTTGGATCTTTACACCCGCAACAAAAGAATGTACCCTCGTATATTTCCCTATTAGAAGAAAATAGCACGCTGAGTTGCGGCCACCACTTTTATTTGCACAACAGAAGCATCGTGTGGTGTTGCTTTTGGAGTAGACCAACGAGTGAATCTGCAGAGAAGATATCAAGGGGGGGGGTCTGCCTATACAAGTTCCATATTTTTTCAATAAAAGAGAGAAATAAAAAGATTTTTTTACAGAAAAGGAGACATGGGTGCTGCGCGGTTTGTGATTTATAGCCCGTATAACTTGTCCTCTGAGGAATAGCAGTGACAAATCTTTCGCAATCTGTTAAGATTTTTTTCCTTCTCCCTTTACCATTTTCGGTGGAAAAAAAAATAAAAAAGAAAGAAGTTGGGAAAAGAGTGTTTATCGAGCGCGACAAGTCACATGATGTTTTGAAAGGAAGTGGATATTTCGTTCAGTCCAGGGATGGGAAAATGGGGGGGGGGACATTTCTTGCGTCACTTTATGTCCAAGTTTTCCTGGGAGTCGAAGACAAATTGTCCACGTCTGGAAGGACTTTTACGGCTTATAGATTTGCCAACTTTAGCTTTTTCGTTTTTCTCGGTCTGTAATTTTCCCCTGAAGAGCTGAATGTATATTTAGCACTAGAATTTAACAGAGTTCGCACAGGGGAATTTTCATCGTTGCTACAGGGAATCCCCACATCTCGTTATCGTAAGAAACGGCTCTCCATGTTTGTATGTACAGACTCGTAGACCCATACATACATACATATACACTTTTTTTCTAATGTAACAAAATAGTCATGTATCGAAACGCTACAGCTAAACTCCGTACCAGCTAACTGTAGACCAGGCGAACGAGAACAAGTCTCTGCGCAAGTAGTGACGCGAGACGACTCCACCAATGAACAGTGAGAGAAACGGGATTGTGTATTGGGCGACGGGAGTTACCGGATTTTCTCCTCGCTCTGTAAGCGTTGCAAACTTTTGAAAAGGATAATACCGAACGCACATGGCAAACGGACCGTATTTTTGTCTCCAGGTCTGTACGATTGGTTTAAGAATTTCTTAGGGAAATATTGGGGAGAAAACAGCAAGTGCAAATTTTGACAAGCCGTGCATTTAGCGTACGGACTAAGGCCTGGACCGTACGGATGGTAACGCTGCGCTTTCAGCACTCGATTTTCCTCCTCGTCCTCTGACGATATGCGCGGCCCTGCTCTACAGTCAGCTGGGACAGGGTATAGAAGTGGCAGGAGACCCATGTACAGGCACCGGCAATGAAATGGGACACCTAGATCCTGAAATACTGGTTTCTTTGCAATGTGTTATGTATGTTGCCTAACTCCCCGGCGATAGCAGAACTTCCTATTGCAAATTTACTGTTCAAGTCGGCTCATCGCCTTATAGGGAGGCAACACACATAACTTATTTCAGGATCTGGTTGTCCCATTTTTATTGCCGGAAACTCTACAACCTTACGAGTGGCAATATTGCATTTCTCAAACTTTCGAAAGAACATAGTGGTTCGGATCCCACTTTCATCTGTAGCTACATTTCCGATTAGCCTATTTGTGCATAAACTGTACTTATAGCACATACTCAAACATCTAGTGAAGAGAGTCCACCCCATACCATGCTAGAATCTAACAGAATAATGTATTTCGTTTCAACTTGTAATTAAAGTAACTCAAATCCTGTATAATATGATCGTAAACTCCTGTATTATGAATTGTATCTTTGTACCCTGGTGCTGTTGTACGATTTAATCTATAGAAATGTGATGGATTATTATTGATTTTCATTTATGTATAATTGCAGTATTTGGCATAGCTTTGCTCAGCACAATTATCAACAAATAAAATACCACATTTCAGGGAGCAGCTATCTTTAGTTGTACAGTCATGGATATTCTGGGTTGTAACGATTCTATTGAAAGTTAATGGAATTGTTATAACCCAGAACTGTCCGTGACTGTACATTTTGTTGCTGAACTGCAATCTTCTTCTGGTGTCAACTGTACATGTATCTTAGGATTTGAAGTACAGTATCAAACTACAAACGTCTGTTTAGGCACGACAATCGACATAAGTGCGCATGTGCTTAGTGGACGAGTCCTATGACAAAATAGGGTAAGTCACTGAAAGTGGAACGCAACCTGACGAAAATATAGAACCGAACGCTCACAAACCAAATATTGATCTGCGTAGTTTTGCGAATGTCTCTAACTTCTTCCCCTTTCACATATAGGAGAATTCACACCGAACAGACAGGAGACACGTTTCGCTTCGGAACGAGCCAATCAGCAGCAACGTTTCGCACCATAAAGGCATGGCAGGCCGCACAAGACTGCGTTCGATTGGTGAAATCCTCAAGCGACACATCCTCGAGATAGGCGCCCATCTCCCGCAGTCACCCACTATGTCGCTCCGAACAGACACGCGCTGCTCCGTATGTGTAATAGTAAGTTTAGCATTTGTCTTTCGTTTACCTCTACGAAGATACACGAAATAGCACGAATGGCCATTCAGAGCTGCAATCAACTACAAAAACCTCTTTTGTAGATACCCGCCGACTTCTGGCATGGAAAGCCCGACCCTGTGGCCGAGTGGTTAGCAGAGCGCGCTACAACGCCAGGGGTTCTGGGTTCGAGTCCCGGGTAAGGCATGGGTATTTGTGTTCGTCCAGTTGATTGGAAACAAAGAAAAATGTAAGAATTGAAAAGTGTGGTTTTTCAAAAAATGAAATAAAAATAATAAAAAGTGTTTAGCACATCGCGCTTCGACGCCAAGGGTCCCGGGTTCGAATCCCGGTCGGGCTTGGTTGTTTGTGAATGTCCATTCAACAATTTCATCATTTCATCACTCATCCCCATCTTCGCAAATTAGCCAAGAGGCACAAAACGTGAAGTAAAATAAACTAAATCAAATTTAAAAAAATCTGGCATGGAAATTCTCAAGGCACCTCCGCAAATTTCGGCAAGGTTTGATTGATTGATTCGGCTTATTTTTCTTCACTTTTCTGTTACTTTGACCTAATCGCGAATATGAGGATCAGTGCTGATATGCTGAAATTGATGAAGTGACCCACACAAAGACCACTCATACCGGGATTCGATCGCGGGACCCGTGACATCGTAACGCGCTGTGCTAACCAACCTGCCTCGGAGAACAGCAAGAGGGAGCATTTGATTTAATGAGAAGTAGACAACGTCAATTTCTAGGTGGCGCGTTACGGCTCGGACCGCCTTATATAAACCAGAATCATACCCAGGAGGGGTGGTGGAGGCATAACTCCCGCTTTGGCCGACATTTCTTAAGGAAAAGCACGTCAAATGAAGAAAAGGCGACGAAATATTGGATAAAGAAGACCTAAACCTCATTCCTGTATGAGACATAGGTACAGTCACCGGCAGAAGTGGGACACCTAAATCCTGAAATACTCGCTTCAGTGCAAGGCAGTATGTGTGTTGTCTAACTCAACGGCGGAGTTAGAAGTTGCGATTGAAAATTTGCTATTAAAACCCACGAGCGAGTATTTCAGAATCTAGGTGTGCCATTTTTATTACCTGTGACTGTACAATTCAAAGGAACACTACTTGTGTTGGCTTTACTAGCTCCCGGACGATTTCTTACCTTCACTCTGCTGGTTTCTCCTCGGGACTTCCCACTCTGCACCCTTCGTCCCCCCCTCCCCCTTCGGCAGGGATTTCAATCTAAGTTTTCCGCACTCCACTCGCAGGGTGCCAATGTTGAAGAACACGACGCATGTAAATGCCAGTGGCGTGCCGTTCTCCGGAAGTTCGTAATTGGGGGAATTTTTTCCTCTCCTGCGTAACAAGTGGCCGCGAAACTCCGAAGAGGAAACTTGTTAGGGGAGACAGGGGACCTGAACGAAGTCCAGATTCTCCTAAACCGTCGGCGAGGGACATTGTGCGGTCGCCTGCTTCTGACAGGTGGTTGCACACTGCCGAGATTGCGGTTAGTTCGTACGGGGTGACGTCATTTTCAGTGTTTTTTTTTGTGTGAGTCGGTCTGGCCGAACGAATCAAGGTATTTTTTCAGTAGCCATTTTTTTTTCTGTGGGAGGGGGTAGCGTCCATGTGGGAGTGTTCCTGCTCCCCTTAGCGAAGATATTACCCTCCGATGGTGGAGGGTCACGGTTCGGCTTCAGTGCAGTTTGGTCTCGTAGGGAGAACCGCACCTGAGTCAATGTTGCCAACTAGTCCGTTATAGGTCATAATATGGATCCTAGGGCGATATATTCTAAAGGTAGACGAGAGAGAACGCACAGATACTTGTGAACCAATTATTCTGCATTTAGTATCAAATGACGAGAGAGGAGTATCTCAAGTGTGAACCGGGCCTCCCAGATGAAGTGCGAGAGGTACGGGGATCGGTGCCCCGCATCTCCACCGCGTAGCGTTCCAGCCTTTGGAACGCAGGGATCAAAGCTAGGGCTGTACCTCACCCCACTAATTTGTAACACTTGTGTTAAAGGGCCAGGTACGAATGCTTAGCTTATAATTTAGTAATAATTGGGAAACCCATGCTTTAGATTTAACACTTTTGACAGCAAGTGGGAATGGCAGATAGGGTGAAGATAACCTACCCCTGTTCGGTAACGAAATAAAGCTATTGCTCATGCTCCTCCCTCTCGACGACCCCCTTCTATCTTTCTCACCTCCTCTTGTCTCCTCTCCGTGACCTCCCCTAAAGGTAGGCGACCTCGCCGTTTCCTGTGTAAACTCTTATTCCACAATATTCAGAGCAAGTGTTGCCAGCTAGCTTTATTCGTCACCGGACAGGGATGTTACGATAGTGGTAACGTCGTAAGCTTGTAATCAAGGGTTCGCAGTTCTGATACCCGGTGAAAGCTCATAGTGCTTCGGGCATAAAAGTGGACAAAAAACAAAACTCAAAAACTCAAAAAACCTCACAGAGGGTATACTGGCCTTAGACTCAGGAACCATAACCTCGTTAGCTGCAGCTGTACGACGAGGAATTGAGGTTGAATTGTGCGTGCCTCATCAGGTCACCCCCTTACACGCACAAATAGCAAAATGGTAATTGTTTTCATTCTGCTTAACTCCTAGTATCACTTCCATGTATAGGACCGACCTTCCCGATGGTTTCAAGGTTTCGACCTATGGTGTACTCACATTCCATAGAATCCCACTTTAAACTGTAGGTCCAGTCTCGACTAGCATTTCTGAGCATAAATTACACTTCCAACAAAAACCTCCACACACAATCTAAACGTTATGATTGGGGAACGGATTTTAAGGTGCAGCACCTTTCCAAAAATATGACTGTTTTCGTACAGATCGTTTGAGATATGTATTTTAGGACATGAAATCAAGTAAAATGAACACACATTGTTGCACCTTTTCGTGAGATTAGCACATTTATCCCCTTTTTACCTCTCTATGATTCTTCAGCACCTCTTTTCTTCATTTTCTTTCATGTTTTATTAAAAAAGTTGGAGAGAAACATAAATGATTTTCACTCCTCTTGAGCAGCTACATAAAGTCATATAGTCTCATTCATTTTGTAGACCAGAACGAGAGCTACAAAATGGTAGCTATAATATAATCACTGCAGCCCCAATAGTTCCCAAGATCATGTAGCAAAACCCGCGAGAGAAAACACAAACTTCAACAAAACCTATTCCGTAGACCTCAGTTCTCTATGCGGTCCGCGCGCATTATATACAGAAAGCGCAGAAAAAAAGAGGATTTTATCAGCACATTTTTTACACCCTTTTGGAAAACATTTTCAGAACTTTTATTTTCCTATCCCGACCATAATTTTGCACCTTAAAATCCTTTCCCTAGTTTTGATAAAACAAGTGAATATGCACAGTACAACAGAGGAGACGCTTTTCACTACGAAGCCATTTTCCCCCAGCATCACTTGGAGACGTCTAAATGCAGAGTCCGTCTCCTAGTTTCGCATCAAAGCAGAGACAATTATCGCCTCTGCGATGAACCCTCCCCCCTTTGTGCAGGTATCTCCGGCGCCGCTCGGTAGGCAAGGCACGTACTTGCAGCTTCACCCTATTCTCTAGGAGAGAGCTGGATTTGGGAGTCCCCTCGCGGAGGGAAGGTGTGTTGAAACGGTAAGTCAATTAAGGTCCCACACCGAGGCGGATGCAATAACAAAAATATTTCTCGATCCCAAGGACGAGATAACTTCTGTCCTCTTTAGCCTGTGACCGGCAGTGCGGCTGTATGATAGGGTTCTCGCGCGGAAACTTCGCTTCGCTTCGCTGAAGCGACCTGTGTTTTAATTGAGTTTGCTGTTCCCGAGACGGGGAGTATCCTGTGAATAAACTGCCCGCTACGTCAAGACCTGATGTCCATTCGAAAATGACGTCCTAGTGTTCGAATCCTTGATGTACCATAATCTATCCCCATGAATATCCACATGTAATTATCCTGAGAAAACATTTTGCAAATGGCCAATCAATAAGTCGCAGTAACAGTAGCGTTTACTCAGACACTTGCTTGGAAAAGAACTAGGTAGTGAAAATTACTGCATTTAGAAAATTACTCAGTTGGAAAATAAATTATGTACAATTAATTGTTTCAGATTAACTGAGCTACATATTTTTAGGCACATCCGAGATACCTTCAGTCGCCTTCAAAGGACTGCAGTTGCTAATGTTGAGAAGTGGTGAATAAGTGATAGTTGATTATTTCGAAAAGGGGATAAGTCAGTATCAGTTAATCATTTTAACAGGGGAATAACTTACTGCAAACAGCTTTTTTCGAAAAATTAGTAACCGCCGACCTAAGTGGAAGACCGGTAATTGTAACACGCTACGAAGCAAGAGATCCAAGATTCGCATCCTGGTAAAGACAGGTAGGTATCGTTGTGTTTGTTGCATTATCTATTTCATGAGTACGCCATTCATCATCCATGTCGTGATTAACTCAGGAGGTAGAAAAGCAACCTAAAATAATCGAAATAGAAACAAAGAAAATTAAGCAACCGTGTGGCCGTTGCCCATTTTGTGAAATAACCAACAGACTGACGGTTGTACGTTTTGAGGAAAAAGAAACTAAGTGGTAGTTGTCAGTTTCGAGAAAAATAACCTAATGGCATTTTCAAGCTTGGAGAAGCAGGCAACCAAGTGGCAGGATCCGGTATTTAGGAAACAAAGAACTGAGTAGCGGTTGGTTATTTTGAGTTAAAAGCAACTGAGTAGTGGTTGGTTGTTTTGAGTTAAAAGCAACTGAGTAGCGGTTGGTTGTTTTGAGTTAAAAGCAACTGAGTAGCGGTTGGTTGTTTTGAGTTAAAAGCAACTGAGTAGCGGTTTGTTGTTTTGAGTTAAAATCAACTGAGTAACGGTTGGTTGTTTTGAGTTAAAAGCAACTGAGTAGCGATTGACTGTTTTGAGTTAAAAGCAACTGAGTAGCGGTTGGTTGTTTTGAGTTAAAAGTAACTGAGTAAAGGTTTGTTGTTTTGAGTTAAAAGCAACTGAGTGGCGGTTGGTTGTTTTGAGTTAAAAGCAACTGAGTAGGGGTTTAATGTTTTGAGATATAAGCAACTGAGTAGCGGTTGGTTGTTTTGAGTTAAAAGCAACTCAGTGGCGGTTGGTTGTTTTGAGTTAAAAGCAACTGAGTAGCGATTTGTTGTTTTGAGTTAAAGCAACTGAGTGGAGGTTGGTTGTTTTGAGTTAAAAGCAACTGAGTAACGGTTTGTTGTTTCGAGTTAAAAGCAACTGAGTAGCGGTTTGTTGTTTTGAGTTAAAAGCAACTCAGTGGCGATTGGTTGTTTTGAGTTAAAAGCAACTCAGTGGCGGTTGGTTGTTTTGAGTTAAAAGCAACTGAGTAGCGATTGTTGTTTTGAGTTAAAAGCAACTGAGTGGCTGTTGGTTGTTTTGAGTTAAAAGCAACTGAGTAACGGTTTGTTGTTTTGAGTTAAAAGCAACTGAGTAGCGATTTGTTGTTTTGAGTTAAAAGCAACTTAGTGCCGGTTGGTTGTTTTGAGTTAAAAGCAACTGAGTAGCGGTTTTCTGTTTTGCGTTAAAAGCAACTGAGTGGAGGTTGGTTGTTTTGAGTTAAATGCAACTGAGTAACGGTTTGTTGTTTTGAGTTAAAGTAACTGAGTGGCGGTTGGTTGTTTTGAGTTAAAAGCAACTGAGTAGCGATTTGTTGTTTTGAGTTAAAAGCAACTGAGTGGCGGTTGGTTGTTTTGAGTTAAAAGCAACTGAGTAGCGATTTGTTGTTTTGAGTTAAAAGCAACTGAGTGGAGGTTTGTTGTTTTGAGTTAAAAGCAACTGAGTAACAGTTTGTTGTTCTGAGTTAAAAACAACTGAGTAGGGGTTTGTTGTTTTCAGTTAAAAGCAACTCAGTGGCGGTTGGTTGTTTTGAGTTAAAAGCAACTCAGTTGCAGTTGGTTGTATTGAGTTAAAAGCAACTGAGTAGCGATTGTTGTTTTGAATTTAAAACAACTGAGTGGCGGTTTGGTTGTTTTGAGTTAAAAGCAACTGAGTAACGGTTTGTTGTTTTGAGTTAAAAGCAACTGAGTAGCGGTTGGTTGTTTTGAGTTTAAAGCAAGTTAGTGCCGGTTGGTTGTTTTGAGTTAAAAGCAACTGAGTAGCGGTTTTCTGTTTTGCGTTAAAAGCAACTGAGTGGAGGTTGGTTGTTTTGAGTTCAAAGCAACTGAGTAACGGTTTGTTGTTTTGAGTTAAAAGCAACTGAGTGGCGGTTGGTTGTTTTGAGTTAAAAACAACTGAGTAGCGATTTGTTGTTTTGAGTTAAAGGCAACTGAGTAGCGGTTGGTTGTTTTGAGTTCAAAGCAACTGAGTAACGGTTTGTTGTTTTGAGTTAAAAGCAACTGAGTAGCGGTTGGTTGTTTTGAGTTAAAAGCAACTGAGTGGCGGTTGGTTGTTTTGAGTTAAAAGCAACTGAGTGGCGGTTGGTTGTTTTGAGTTAAAAGCAACTGAGTAACGGTTTGTTGTTTTGAGTTAAAAGCAACTGAGTAGCGGTTGGTTGTTTTGAGTTAAAAGCAACTTAGTGCCGGTTGGTTGTTTTGAGTTAAAAGCAACTGAGTAGCGGTGTTCTGTTTTGCGTTAAAAGCAACTGAGTGGAGGTTGGTTGTTTTGAGTTAAATGCAACTGAGTAACGGTTTGTTGTTTCGAGTTAAAAGCAACTGAGTGGCGGTTGGTTGTTTTGAGTTAAAAGCAACTGAGTAGCTGTTTGTTGTTTTGAGTTAAAAGCAACTGAGTGGCGGTTGGTTGTTTTGAGTTAAAAGCAACTGAGTAACGGTTTGTTGTTTTGAGTTAAAAGCAACTGAGTAGCGGTTGACTGTTTTGAGTTAAAAGCAACTCAGTGGCGGTTGGTTGTTTTGAGTTAAAAGCAACTTAGTGGCGGTTGGTCGTTTTGAGTTAAAAGCAAATCAGTGGCGGTTGGTCGTTTTGAGTTAAAAGCAACTGAGTAGTGATTTGTTGTTTTGAGTTAAAAGCAACTGAGTAACGGTTTGTTGTTTTGAGTTAAAAGCAACTGAGTAGCGGTTGGTTGTTTTTAGTTAAAAGCAACTGAGTAGCGGTTGGTTGTTTTGAGTTAAAAGCAACTGAGTTGCGGTTGGTTGTTTTGAATTAAAAGGAACTGAGTAACTGTTTGTTGTTTTGAGTTAAAAGCAACTGAGTAGCGGTTGGTTGTTTTGAGTTAAAAGCAACTGAGTAGCGGTTGGTTGTTTTGAGTTAAAAGCAACTCAGTGGCGGTTGGTTGTTTTGAGTTAAAAGCAACTCGGTGGCGGTTGGTTGTTTTGAGTTAAAAGCAACTCAGCGGCGGTTGGTCGTTTTGAGTTAAAAGCAACTGAGTAGCGATTTGTTGTTTTGAGTTAAAAGCAACGGAGTGGCAGTTGGTTGTTTTGAGTTAAAAGCAACTGAGTAGCGGTTTTGTGTTTTGCGTTAAAAGCAAGTGAGTAGCGATATAATGTTTTGAGTAAAATAAACTGAGTGGCGGTTTGTTGTTTTGAGGAGCAAGCAACATGCTAGCTCCACTTTCGTGTGCACTGAAATGTTACCCTCAGTTTGACGTCACAGACTTTAAATAACAAACTTTTTGCACACAGAACCAGTAGCTACTTGAGCAATTGATCGCAGGTCATATTACATCGTATTTACACTGAGCAATGCCTCAAAATATAATAAGTACTAAGGAGGGCCATATAAGAATATAAGAGGTAATGGTGAACCTGATATGACCCGCGAGCAGTATTTTGGGCGGTCCTGGTATACAATAAATGTCCTAATTCCACATTTTTGTTTGTGCCCACAAATCCTTTTGTTAGGAAATGAAAGCAGCCGATTTCATCATCGTTACCACCGAAACGGCCGAGGTACGCAATCGCACCAAATGGGCTTCTCCAGGCGTAAAGTTAGACAGATAACCTTGCACAATAGGTGAATTTCTCCCATAAACCATAATTTGGCTATATTATTATAAATTTTGTACCTAACTTATATTTTTCAAATATCTAGTGTTATTGTTAATTTTAACGAAAAAATGATAAGAACACAAATTCGAGTCCTTATTTAGATTATTGAAACGAAAAAAGAAAAATTGAAATCGGTTGAGAAATAGCCGAGAAACAGTCGATTTAAAAATTTGAATTCCGCCATGGCGGCTGAGAGATCAAAAAGCAAGTCATGTGATCAATTTTTTTCTACCTATTAAAAGTCTGTGAAGTCAAACTGAGGGTACATTTCAGTGCACACGCAAGTGCAGCTACCTCCATGGAAGTTGCCAGTTTTTTAGGAATATTCAACCAAGTGGAAGTTGTTCATTTCGAGGAACAAAGAGGATTGTGGCAGTTGGTTTGAGGAACAAGCAACCGATTGGCAGTTTCCCGTTTAGAAGAGCAACTACATCTTGGTACAGTAAAGATAACACTTCTCTTCCAATTAAAACGCTGTTGCAGCTAATAAATATATAATTTTGGTCTCCACAGACCAACATCCGGTTTGTTAATTAGAAGAATCCGCCCAAGTATTGAAGAATCACCGAGAAACACCCTTTCCAGAGCGGAGCGATAGTGAAGCGAAGCAACAACTTGCGGATAAACGGGGCCACCCGTTGTAGCAGAAATCTGAATCTGACGGGATGTTCCCCCGGGGCGAGCACCTCAGCTTCCCTTCCCGGTTTCATCTCTCCCGTGTACCAACTGCAGCCACGCATATTTCATCTCCCGTTCTTTTTGCGATCCCACATTCGGCGTCTTTGAGCTGTAATTAACTTCGCATTGATCCGGAAGCAAGGCTTCTTCTGTTCCTGTGTGTTCACGCCGAACGCAGGGAGAAGATGCAGAAGAAGAGAAGGGAGGGATGAAGAGAGATTTAAGGGACAAGGGGGAGGAAGAGGAACGGAACGAAGAGGAATGGAACAAAAAAAGGAAAATGAAAATGAAGAGAAGATTAAGGTTGAACGTTATGTAAATTGAGGAAACTTGTGTTTTTTGTTGCATCCTGGGAGGGGATGTTCTGATTGGATACTGTTTTTGGGAAAGTGTTTAAATGACTAATCTCCTTTATATGGGGGAGTCTGCCTCCCTTCTCTCTCTTTCTCTCTGTCTCTCACTAGAGAACCACATTGTTTCTTGTGGCTTATTAGCATTGACGCGAACTTCGAGACGGTGTAAAAATGCTCGCACGCACAAAAGTAAAAGCAATAATTAACGCAGGAAAGTGCGTAAAATCTTTTATTTGATTTGTTTAACGTCGATTTTCGACCAATCCGACTAATCGCGACGATGAGGGTGAGTGATGATATGATAAAATTGATGATGTACAGTCACAAAGAACACCCACGCCTAGGTCGCAGTTGGGACCTGAGACCACGTCGTAGTGCCCTGTGATAACGACGCCACGGAGGGGGGTGCATAAAAGCTCTAGCCTGAAGCAAGATATTGAATACTCATTACACAGTATAACATATCCATTTTAGAAAATATTATCAATAAAGTTACTCGACTCGCTAAAGTGCGCAGATTTGTTCATAAACTTACTTCCAAGCAAAACTATGCTATTTTGAATTCTTAAAATAGAATTAGCCAGTCTCTTAAAAAGTAAAAAATAAGTAAAGTGGTCCCCTGTGCTTAGCACCACGCCATGAAGGCATATGGAGGGTGTGGGGGTAACGCCCCACACATTCTTGATCCGGTCTTGAGTGGGGGTGATGTAATCAGCATCACGCCCCTGACCGCCTTTACCCTTCCAGGGTTTCCCCCTGGTACCCATGTCATTCGACGCTGGGTGGTCGCCGGGTTCGCTTCCAATGTTAGAAAAGTTCCCCGATTTGAACCGGCCGGGGAATGAACCCGGAACCTTTAGCATGGTAGTCAGACGCGTTACCTACTTTTTTTTATTTACATTTCGTTGAAACTAACATATTATTGTGCATCTTATACATTTCAGGTCATTATAAAGTGAACATTACATTTAGGAAATTTGCATATAACATATATCTTTCACAACGAGGGATCATTTGCTATTCCTGGTGCAGGCGATTGATAAATTGGGTGTGAAAATCTTATTGCCTATATATGGATACAAAAACAGCATATTGGCCTAAGAGCCATTGTACACTGTGACGTTTTGTTCTTGGATAATATGCAAAGGAAGGATACAAAAGAATATCTACTGAAATGTTACGTTCTCATGTACGACAAATTGTACTCACAAGTTTTTTTATATATATCCATGATTTTTGGATTATTTGACATTCACTAAGCTTATGCACTAAATTATCTTGTACATTACATGTAGCACACATTGGAGTATTTACTAATTTTATATCATAAAGTTTAACTCCAGTAATGAATATTTGGTGTACAATTATATACTACGCTGATCTGACTCTTAACGTAAGGTGGAATGCCTGTATATTATTCCATACTTATCGCCAATTGACTCTTGAATTCCGATCTACAATTTTACACTGTTTTTGTGATAGTGCACACATTCTTCTATATATTTTCGACGCCTCTTGCGTTGGAAGGATAGGAGATTGTATTAAAGTGTAACTGATGTTCACTATGGTATTCTTAAAATACCATAATCTGTCCGGAAGTCTTGTAACATCAATGGGGGCCTCCAATTGAATGTTGTCCAAGGCGTTTCTCATAACTTTACTAGTGAGGCTGTTAGGGTGTTGAATAAGTGTCGTTACATCAGCTTGAAGACGTAGAACCTGACTTTTATATTCCGCGTTTACAAGGTGCATTCCCCCTTCGGCATAGGGTAAACAAAACGTTACGTGATTTACACGCAAGATTTGACGGTTCCAGAGAAACCAGTTCACAGCACTCTTGAGCTTATTAATATCCAGTTGCCGCAACGGGAGGATTTTTGCTACATACCACACCTTGGAGAGAGAGCATACACCTGTACAAACGTCACTCTTGACAGTATAATAAATATTCGAAATTTATTCATTTGGAGAACTGCTTTAACACCATTTATCACTCTGTCATAGTTTAACTGGATCATTCGTTCAAGGGAGTGCGCGAAAATTATGCCACGTGTTTTTATCGTTGGAACAACATGAAATTCTCCGCTCTGAGGGTAAGTTATATCCGGGTTTAAATGCATAAGAGTTGATTTATTCTGATTTACTGTGAGCCCTGAAAGGGAACCAAATTCCTGTAATACCTTAGACGTTGCAGCAATATCAGACTGCGTATTTATTAATACATTGACGTCATCAGCATAGGCCAACACCTTAATGTTTGTAGATTGTATGGTGATGCCTTGTACTTGCTTTTCTAATGCAGAGAGGAGGGGTCTCAATGAGATACAGAAAGCTTTCATCGATAATGGGTCACCTTGTCTTACTCCCTTGTGAATAGGAAGTTCTCTTGTCATAAATCCATTTATTTGTATTTAGGATGTTGCGTTACTATAAAGGCTTTTAAATGCTGACCAAAAATGTCCACGTATACCGTACTTTTGTAGCACATTAAATATGTAATCATGGTGTACCGATGGTGTGCTTGTTCAAAATCTATTGCTAATATAGCATTCTCATGGTTATTGCTATTGACTCTATAACAGGTAAGCACTTCACGAAGCGTTTGTAAGACATTTGTAATTTTCTTGTTCATACCAAAAACATATTGTGTATCTCCAACTAGTTTTTCTACATATGACATAAGTCTGCCAAGCATACAGCGAGATAATATTTTATAATCAGTACATAGGAGGGTAATGGGTCTGTATTGACCAACTTCAGTGGGTTTCACACATTTTGGTATTGAAACTATAATCCCAGTATTTGAGGATTTTCCCAGTTTATACCTTCGGAACACAGCATTTATCCATTCAGTTAGTGTTTTTCCCATCAACGTTTAAAATGTTTAGTAGAGTTTGTTTGGTATCCCATCCAGACCAGGTGCAGAAAACGGCTTCCCCGACTTAACCGCTCGGGTCTTCGCTTGTGTAGTCGTTATTTACTAAGCCACCGCGCCCATATTAGCCAGTCTCATGCTTATATTAATACGAGGTCATTTTTTAATCCTTTCGAACTTGCTGTGTGAGAGAGAATTTTGTATATCTTAAGTAACAAATAGACAGAAATAATACAAATAAGAAAACGAAAGAATGCAATGAAAGTAACAATACCATGAAACGCATGAATGTAAAAGAATGCATTACATTTTGATTGAAGTAATTCCAGTCTCATCTTTAACACTTAATATTCTCTTTGATTTATTGAAATGCATCGAATAAGAAGTTTCCATCACAATCAGAAAGCATGAAACCAAGAAATGTATTAGTTTATGCATTTGATGGATTGATTGATTTGGTGTTTTAAGTTAACTGTCTGCTCAGTAAGGCTAATCGTGACTGGACCCACAGTTTAAACTGGGATCCGAACCACTATGTGCCTCCACCGAGTATCGAACCAGGGACCCCTTGATTACAAGGCGACGACGTTACCACTGCGCCATCTGGAAGGCCCCCAGCTGATGCATTTGAAATACACATATTAAGTGTGGGGCATTTTCAGTTCTTTGTGTTGGTATCTGCTAGTAAGCACGCTTTCTGACCTCGAAGGGCAACCCGAATAAAGCAGTCTTCTCAAATCTTCTAATACATACATTATTCTCGGCTTTCATACAAAATCACACGTTCGAAGCCTCGATGTATTGCGCAGCTCTAAAATATGTCTACTTTAACGAGAAAAGACAGAGTTATATCATCATGGATTTGTAATAGCGTAAAACTCATGATAATGGAAGGTACTGAAATTTTTCGTGCGTCTCCAGTTCGATATGAAATAGTAATAATTAAAGTAATCAGTGTTCTGTTCAATCACACTGTAGAACGTTGACTTGAGAAATTACGGTTCAAGACCGTCAATTTTCGCTACCATTCTGCTACCGTAAAAAATGACCATGATTGTCTTTACGTGTAAAGTACAAGCCATTGCATACTTACCATTAATTTGTAATTTTTAATTAATCTGTGTTTTTAAAATATATTTATGGTGCACTTAAATGTAAGTTATAATTATTATAATAATTATTATTATCTATTTTTATAATGATAAAATTTTCTGAACAAAATATCCAACCTTCGCGGCGGAGTGGTTATCACATCGCGCTACGACACCAGAGGTCCCGAATTCGAATCCCGGCCTAGGTTTGGGTGTTCTTTGTGAGTGTACCTTCATTATCACATCATCACTCATCGTCACAATTATCCAAAAGTGGCATAAAGGTGAAGTAAAGTAACCTAATTGATTCAATCAATCATTCAGATTAAAATAGAAAAAAAGACGGTTTTGTCAATCAACATCAACAGGAAGACCGTTAAATTTTAGCGGTACAATATTATAAGTGTTACTTCTTATAGTGCAGGCGATTATTGAGTCGTTTTCTCTCGAAATAGAAAATTGATAATTAAAGTTACGTGATAATGCAGACCCACCGTCAATAGCGTTCAATTTGAACTTAATGTTTAGACAAATAAGTTGCTGCATCAATTGTTCAATGCCTACGGAACCCCGAACCAACCAATCGACAGCATACAAAATCTGTCACACGATGCTCATGTGTCGGAAGCGATATCGTTATGGTATTATTAAATGAATCTGCATTCATCATTTACAGAAGAGATAAAAAAAGCTGGGAAGGACATTTGTTTTACGAAGGAAACGATCAGTTTGTAATATATATATTTCCCTGTGATTCCCCTTCTAAATGGTTGAGATCGAATTATTACTAGAGAAAGAGAGGTGGGGGAGAGAACGTAACGTTACGAGTAAATGATTAATCTGAGAACGTATAGCGGCAATTCTATACAGCGGTTTTAATACCACCACATCAATCACAGCGAGAGGCCAATGGAAGGCTTCTGACAGATCTATTGCGAGGAATTTAATGCCTTAGCCGGGAACCACAATGCCTTTCCGTAGATCAATGTTGTTTCATAGCCCCAGGTACTAAAGTGCTGCGAAGGATGTTTTATTGTTGTCAACTTTTTTTTCTACTCGAGCGGACAACAAAATCCTCAATTAATTAGTTTTTGTTCTCCTGAGAATCTCTCTCTGCGAGGCCGCATCACCGGAGACTGTTTCTGCGAGATTTTTTTCAAGGTTCTCGCACTTACCCTATTGGCGGATATGCTTACGATTGGCGATTTCTCACATGGAAGTAGCAAAGTGAGAAAAAAGGTGGGTATTGTTGTGCTAAGTAGGGGGGTTACTTTCAGGGTGCTAAGCTGCAAAGGTGATTATTCTGAGGGTTATTTTCGAGCGGAGTAAAACTCATCCTGGTACTATTGCGGTACATGTTTAATGAAACGCCAGTTCAGTATGTTTCAAATGAAGTCAAATCTCAGTACCTGCTAATAACAATGTTTAAATATTTTCTCCCTGATTACATTATTACTTAACAGCGGCAAATATGTTCTCATTTTAGGCACATCATCTCCAAACTATTGCCCCTATCTTTCCATGCTCTCTCTGTCTCCTCTTTCATATTTCTTCTCTCCCACTCTCTTATATCTTTTCACTACTTTACTTCTTTGTCTATCATTTATCTCCATTTTCCCTCTTTCTGTTTTAGTCTATCTTTTCTTCCCCTGTCTTCTCTCTTTCACTTTTCTTTTCAGTCTCTCTTTATCCACCCCTTTCTCTGCATCTTCCCTCATTTTCTTTTCTTCCTGTCTTCTTTCCCTTTTCATTCACGCACTTCTTTCTCCATACATTTCTCTATATTATCTCACTTTTTATTTTCTTCCTTCCTTCTCTCGCTTTTCACTTCCGCATTTATTTCTCCATCCCTTTCTCTATATCTTCTCGTTTTTGTTTTCTTCCTATAATCTCTCTCTCTCTCTCTCTTCCCTTTCCCCCTATTTTCTCAATTATAGTATATGAGGCAATTAAGTAATTTCACAGAGTGGTTGTGGGCTAACCTGTAAATATTCGATTACTGAGGGAATGCATGTGGGGAGATTAAATTTTGATATTGGTATTTGATATTGGTATATTTTGTATTTTTGTATTTTGGTCCAAAAGTGTGCTATTTGCTTTCTGGAAGTTTGACAACTGTAATTGAAAATAGGTTGTTCAATGTTGTTATTATTATTATTATATCCTTCGATGCTTTTTAAAGTGAGAATTACATAGATAAAATATAAGTGGTAGCCGGGTTTAGGGCTCAACAAAGGCAACTTTGTACTATTGTGTTAATACAGTATTGGATATTTAGTTCTATATCTTGCTCCATGTCAGAGATGACCGTTTAAGTTTCATTGTTCAGCCGTAAGGATTTAAAGGGTCAATTCTATATTCACCAATAGCTGGAGAAACGTAATATAATATACAGGGCTACTATAAATGATTCATTCAATTTCAAAACACTGTATTTTCCAAAGTATTGCTCATGGAAATAACTGTAAACTCACCAAGTTTACATTGTGACACACCAGTTGGCAGCACGAGTGTAGTGACTACAAAATGGCGACACACCGAGACAAGAGTTTTTGTGTGTTGGAATATGCGAGATGTTCATCTGTTATTGCAGTTCAGCGTGCATTCAGAAGAGAACACAGACAAGAACCACCATGTAAACAGAGCATTTGCTTACGTGCGCCCTCTGCCAAGAACGCATCAATGCTTCTCTGATGACCACTGACAGGGGATTGCTACAAAATGTATGGGCACACAGAACATTTGTAGAATGTGAGGAAAACTTGGAGAGTTTACTTCTATTTTCATGTATCATTCACATCTGTATGTGCAATACTTTGGAAAAAATACAGTGTTTTGAAATAGAATGAATCATTTATAGTAGCCCTGTATATTAGAGACTCAGAGCTATTGGGGTCTAGATATAATTTTTGTTATTGAGCGTCGCTTGTCTGCCACTTTTGGCTAATCGCGACGATCAGGATAAGTGATGATATGATGGACACTCTCAAAAGTAACACCCATGTCTAGGCAGGTCCCCATCGGCGTTGTAGCGCTAGCCACTACGCCTTGGAGGTCGCCGGGTGGAAAGACAGTAATCAAGTGTACAATAAATAATCTCTCCCTCATTCACTAACTTCATCTCCAGTTTATTAATTCAACGCGGCATCTAATTTCACTGCTCTCTAGGGCTGCAAACCCCCTTAGCCCCTCCTTTGGGGGCGCACCTTAATAACCGCCTTCCGAGCGCGTTACTTTATGCAAATACTTCTCGGCACTGGAAGGAGGGTTACTAAAAAAGGATGCAAAAGAGCATAACACCCTGAACACGTTTTCAAGTTGTTAGTTAAGTAAATGCAAAGAGAGGGTGAAAAAACAACATATGCCGTGCCTAAAGTGTTGTTTGCCAGCACTACAAGCCAGCGCGCGTGCCCCCTTTTTTGTGCGTCCCCCCCCCCCCCCCCTTCGTCTTTCGTGTAACTAGCGAACCAGGGTTCTCAGGTGTGCGCGCAAAAAAGGTGCAGCGTAAGAGAATCTGGATGAGCTTTGAGCTTTGTCGCTGTCAGAAGCAGATGGTGCTGAGGTTACGGCGCACAAAGGCAAAGTTCCTCTGAGTAGGACATCCATATTTTTTTTAAAAAAAAATGGAGAAAATAAAAGAAGAACTGTAAGATAAAAGCTACCTCTATATCGTTTTGATGCCTGCCAGCGACTTACGAGAGTATAAATATTCAGAATTTCCTTCGTTTTCGGCAATACTGTGACTCACCTGAAGGAAGAAATGTTACATTACCTCCCCCCTTCTCTCTTTGTCCTCTTTTCATTTGTTTTACCTCTATCTCTCCTACATTTCTTCAACCTGTGACCTTTGATCTTCAACCCTTTGTGATCCTTTACTGAAGACGAGTTGCAATTTGTACCGGAGATATTTAACAAGGGATTAATTGTGTGTGTGTTTCAAACAGTAGCGAAAGTTCCTGTAGAGCTGTTCGCAACAGTTAGTCTCCCCACTCGTGACACCCAAAGAACGACACATCACAATGGATAGGAAGCATGCCTGCATCAGCTTAGAGCAGGTGTCCCTATTTTGTGCACGATTGCACCTTAAAGTGAATTATTCCTCAAATGCACTTTACTTCAACAACTAATCGGTTCTTCTTTGATAGCTATTGTTTTCGTTACCGAGAATAAAACTGTGCAGTGTAGCAAACTATATTTCATAAAGAATGAAATAGATTGCAGAAACGGTCCATCGAAAAGTAATATGAATATCATGTCTCTTCGAAAGGTTGCATTGATTACTGAGTGTTCACTTCGTTGTGAAAGCTTTCTGAGAGTTCAGTGATGAGGAAAATAGAGCAAGAGGAGATACGAGGAGAAAGAAAGAGATGAGACAAGAGGAGTTTGGAGACGAGAGGAGATGAGGTGACGAGAAGAGTGGGTGGAGAGTATAGTAAAAAAGAGAAAAAGAGAAGAACGAAAAGAAGAGGAGAAGAGTGCAGTGGTGTCGGTAATCGAAGACAGGAGAGGAGATAAGAGGAGTGGAAAAGAGTGGGATGGAGTCCAGATGCGACAAAAGTAGGGAAGGCGATATGAGATAAGAGCAGAGGAGAAGGAGGGGAGAGAAGAAGGAGAAGGCGAAGAGAAGCACAGAAGGGACTAGAGACGAGAGGAGAGGTAGTTGCAGAAAATATCGTCTCAGCGTCAATAACACTGGTCTACGTCCATTTTGCTGACTGGAGGCTGATGGTTGTTCTTTAGTAATTCGAGGGTGGTAAATCCAAAACCGAAATCCGTTTTTTTCTATCACGTCAGGTTTCGGAGGAAAATAGAAAATTATCTAATATTAGGGATGTATATTTAGAGTAATGAAACAACGTAGTCCGTAAAGAGGTCACAAGATGGCAGCACATGGAATATTATAGTGATTATTATCTAAATCAGTTATTTGAACATTGTTAACCTCAAAACAAAGGACAAATATTACTAACTTTGTAAGGAAAGCATATAGTGCATATTTCGGAATTAAATTGGGTGACCAAGATAAATCCTGGGCACCTCATAAAGTATGCAGGAACTGTGTAGAAAAGAAGGAAAGAAATATGTTAGCGTCTGGAACAACCTTCATGTATCTGGACAGAGATAGGCATCTATTAAGATATTTTCAAAGGGACGAAGAATATGTCTATTGTACAGATGTGAAGGGACTAATTGAAGCTATGGGATGTACGTATAATGCAGGAGAATGGAGGCTTTTATTGATAGCAAGAGGAGTTTGAAGTGTGTGTTGATGCATAATGGCAATAAGTTAGCATCCATTCCTGTTGGCCACTCCGTACATTTGAAGGAAAGCTACGAAACAATGAAAGAACTGCTTCGAAAGAAAAAAGTATGCAAATGACAGTTGGCTTGTGTGCTGAGATCTCAAGGTCATTTCAATGTTACTTGGTCAACAAGCAGGTTTCACGAAATATCCATGCTTTTTGTATTTATGGGACAGTCGAGCAAGGAACGAACATTGGGTACGAAGACTGTGGCCTGCCAGGAAAAGCTTTGAAGTCGGGGCGAAAAACATCCAGAACAAGCCGCTTGTTGATCCTAAGAAAGTGTTACTTCCTCCACTGCACATTAAGTTGGTATTAATGAAGCAGTATGTAAAAGCTCTGGATAAGAATGGGGCTTGCTTTAAATACATTTGCTCAAAATTTCCTGCATTGACGCCTGAGAAAGTAAAAGCAGGTATTTTTGATGGTCCTCAGATAAGGATGCTAATGAAAGATGAAGAATTCTTACAAACAATGAACCGCACAGAGAAAGATGCATGGTGTGCCTTTTCTGATGTCATTACAAACTTTCTTGGAAACTTCAGGGTGCACAACTACGAGGTTCTAGTTGAAAATTTGTTGGTGACGTTTCAAAAGTTAGGAGTAAATACGAGTGTCAAGCTTCACTTCCTGCACAGCCACTTAGAAGTATTTCCGTCCAATCTTGGTGCCGTAAGTGAAGAACAGGGCGAACGCTTCCACCAAGACATAAAAACCATGGACCACCGATATCAGGAGAGATGAAATGAAAACATGATGGCCGACTATTGCTGGTGCTTGCAGCGTGACGTTCCTGAGGTCACGTACTCCATAAAATCAAAGAAACGAAACATTTTGCCTAAGTAGGTACGCATGTTGTGCTATTATGTGGTGTATGTTAAGTTTAGCATAAGTACAGGCATCAGGTGCTTACTGTATGTGCTCGTGAAACAAATTGATCAATTTGCCGGAATTACCTAAACTTTTTGTCCATTAAGAACTCCCTATTGAGAAAATAGAAACGTATGTTTGTTCAACAACGTGACGTGATACTCTGCATGAATATCTGACTACGTCGCATTCTCTTTGCAAGTGCTGTTGGAATGTAGCCGGATATAATTTTCTGAAAATTTTGAAATGTGACTTGTCAAACAATGCAACTTAATACCTGTTATCAGCTCCGCCACCTTATGTATAGTCCTATAATTTCATTATGTGCAGATATCTATATGGAAAATTGTTGGAGTTTAGCCCAGTATTATAATATTGTGAAAATTTTCAAATGTGATTTGTGAAAAATTGTGACGTGATACACTTTTTCTGACTACATATTTGGAATCAGCGACCTCAAATTATATAGAATCAGTTATAATATGTAAGTCAGCAGAAGAAGAAATTTCATTATGTGCAGATATCTATATGGAAAATTGTTGGAGTTTAGACCAGTATTATAATATTGTGAAAATTTTGAAATGTGATTTGTGAAAAATTGTGACGTGATACACATTTTCTGACTACATATTTGGAATCAGCGACCTCAAATTATATAGAATCAGTTAAAATATCTAAGTCAACAGAAAAAGAAATTTCATTATGTGCAGATATCTATATGAAAAATTGTTGGAGTTAAGCCCAGTATTATAATATTGTGAAAATTTTCAAATGTGATTTGTGAAAAATTGTGACGTGATACACTTTCTCTGACTACATATTTGGAATCAGCGATCTCAAATTATATAGAATCAGTTAAAATATCTAAGTCAGCAGAAATCATTTTTTCATATGTAGACCAGTGTAATTCATGCATTGATCAAATTATCGACATGAAACGTTCAAAAACATTTTGAAATGTATTACAGAATGTACATATTCGATCGGTGCGAAATTACTTTTGGCTGAGTACAGATCAAGATAAAATCTTCCAAGTAAGATCTTTGATTATACCTGCGATTATATCACTAAAAGCATGAATGTAATTTTAATATTTATAAGAATTATCCAATTTTTCTCCACTTCTCGGTTCGTTAAAATGGAGATTTTGTAATTTAATATTTCCCCTCCCCACATCGTTAATTCCAAACTGAATCATTCCGTTTCACACGCCGGGGACAATGAACACAATGGGATATGTCTAAAACTTACAAAAATTTTCTGCCACCGGAGGGGTTTGAACCTACGATAAACACTACCCCCACGAGCTTTCGCTCCTGAAAGCAGGTAGAAGAACCTGCTCCATGTGATATGTGGATGCCATTCTCCTCCTACATGTAATGTGCAAAGAATACTTGTTTGTATCAAAGAAAACGAAGGTACTCGTAATACGAATCGGCGAAAACATTTAATGGAGAATTACACATGATAAAAACTTTTCAGTCGATATTTGCAGAGAGTCGGGCCTCCCCCATGGCGCAGTGGTAGCGTCATTGCCTTGTAATCGAGGGGTCCCGGGTTCGATACCCGGTGGAGGCACAAGTGGTTCGGATCCCACTTTAAACTGTAGGTCCAGTCCCGATTAGCCTTACTGTGCATAAAGTGGACTTAAAAACATCAACTCAAAAATATTTGCAGAGGTATTCTTGCATTGAACTCGAGTGGGAAAATGGGTAAAATTAGTATGTCCTGAATTGTCACAAATATAAATAGTTATTTCATTAATATTTGTCAATGTCTTTGAAGCAGAACACAATTATCGTTAAAGTATCACAATTCGCGATCTTATACATGAAAAACGTGTGTCAATTGATTTATATATATATATATAAATTCCAGATGCAGAACAATGCAACCACTTTACTCTGCTATTACAAATAATGTCAACATGCGCTTCATTAATAAGAAGAAAATATAAAGCAGAGAGACTACGTCGGTAAACAAGCAATATCTTCATGCAATATTCAAACCTCTAGATATTTTCCATCAATGATGTCTAATCACAATAATAAGTTAGATGAAATAACTCACATTTTCTCACATTTTCACAACTACTAATATTCTCGTTTTTCTTAATCACTTCGAAAATTATTTCTCGAAGATATCTACTATACTACAAGAAAGCAATTCAAAATTAAAGTAAAAGTTCAACTACATGTATACCCAACCAACGACATTTACAATATTGGAAGGATAGAATACATAAAAATTGTTGTTTCAATGGAAGGTAAGGGCGTGGTGTAGTGGTTAGAGTTCTCGATTTGGCTGCTAGCGGTCCCAGGTTAGATCCTCCATACTAGGTGTGGAGAGCATGGTAACATTATTTGCAATAGCAGTGTATAGTGGCTACATTGTTCTGCATATGGAATTTATAAAAAAAATAAACAAATAAATGAATTGACACACATTCAAAGGGATATTTTCATGTATAAGATCGTGAATTATGATACTTTAACGATAATTGTGTACTGCTTCAAAGACATTGACAAATATTAATGAAATAACTATTTATATTTGTACTTGTGGCAATTCAGGACATACTAATTTTACCCATTTTCCCACTCGAGTTCAATGCAAGGATACCTCCGAAAATATCGACTGAAAAGTTTTTATCATTTGCAATTCTCCATTAAATGTTTTCGCCGATTCGTACTACGCGTACCTTCGTTTTCTTTATTACAAACAAGTATTCTTTGCACATTACATGTAGGAGGAGAGTTGCATCTACATTTCACATTGGGCAGCTTCTTCTAACTGCTTTCAGGATCGAAAGCTCGTAGGGTAGTGGTTACCGTTGTAGATTCTCAACTTGATGGTTGTAGATTCAAACCCCTCCGGTCGCAGAAAATTTTCGTAAGTTTTAGAAATATCCCATTGTGTTCATTGTCCACGGCGTGTGAAATGGAATGATTCAGTTTTGAATTAACGATGCGGGGTGGGGAAATAATAAATGATAAGATATCCATTTCAACGAACCGAGAAGTGGAGAAAAATTGCATAATTCTTATAAATATTAAATTTACATTCATGTTTTTAGTTATATAATCGCAGGTATAATCAAAGATCTTACATGGAAGATTTTATCTTGCTCTGTACTCAGCCAAAGTGCATTTCGCACCGATATAATACATTTCAAAATGTTATTGAATGTTTAATGTCGATAATTTCATCAATGCATTAATTCTTGACGCCCAGACAATATTTTCCGCAACTACCTCTTCCCTCCTCTCGTCTTCAGTCCCTTCTGTTTTTCTCTTCTCCTCCTTCTTCTTCTTCTTTCCCCCCTTTGCTTTTATCTCATATTACCTTCCCTATTTTTGTCGCATCTTGTCTCCATCCCACTCTTCTACACTCCTCTTATCTCCTCTCCTGTCCTCGATTTCCGACTGCACTGCACTCTTCTCCTCTTCTTTTCGAACTTCTCTTTTTTTCTCTTTTACTCTACTCTCCACTTCCCTCTTCTCGTCTCCTCCTCTTCTCCTCTCCTCTCCTCTCCTCTCCTCTCCTCTCCTCTCGTTTTCCTTCTCTCTTCTCTTCTTTACTTCATTTTCCTCATCTCTCCTCCAATGTCTTTCCTTTCTTCTCACTACTTCTCCTCTCCTCGTCTATCCTCTCTTTCTTCTGATTTCTACTTTTACTCTTCTCCTTTATCTTTCTCTTTCTCCTCTCCTTTGTTACCTTTCGTTTCCTCTCACCTCTTTTCCTTTCTGTAAGCTCATCAGCGATGAAATACTAGAAAACCTCTTTTTTCTTTCAGAAAGAGTTTTGTCATTTGCGATATAATAGTGATAATTTTATAATTTTATACAATAATACTTGTTTTTGTTTCTTTCTCGTATTTCATAAATATCTATTGTGCATGTGGCAACCCTGAAATTGAGCCTAAGTCTACACCCAACCTACCAACACCTTGCGTAAATTGAGTTGCCTAATTTAAAATGTCGTGGTCCTAAGACCTTTGAGAGACACTGTACAATACTTCAGGTCCTTACCGAAAACAATTTGTGGTAAGCACTTATCCCTTGCCCTTGTTTTTGCTTGCATCTCTTGCCTCTTTCGAAGACTTTTAACTAAGCACTTACTTCTTTTTTCGTCTTTTTTGCTTCCTCTTTCTACGCAGAACTTTGATTTCTCTTCCATTCTCTTTCTTTTGGGGTAAAACGTCAACAAATCTACCCCATCTGTCGGTGTTTTTTCTATTTACTTTATCTGCTCTCCCCTTTTTTGCCTTTTTGCTAGGGACATTTCGTTAACGTCTCCTCCCCACTCTCCCCCTTTTGCAATTTATCCGTTTCGTTGTCCTCTCTCTGCGAAGGAATTCAGGGCGCTTGATGTCGCAGTCAAGTGGGAGGCTGTCCATTTGTCCCCCGACTTCTGTCCTCAACTTGTCCGGTCTTGCTCGGCCTCGGACAAATAGCGAGCATTTCCAGAGGAGCAACAATGAGTAGAATGCTCTCTTCAAATCTGTATGCAAAGTTCCAGCTGTCTTCGTTCATTCTTTATGTACTGAGGAGAATAATTCTCAATGTCATTAGAAAGATCAATTGGCAAAATGAATGACTGTTGTGAGAAACATTACACAGAACACACAAAGAGAACGTACAGCACAAATTCAATTATAATCTAGACCTGAATTGCAAGCCACGTGTCGTGGATCTGTTTTCTATTTCTCTTGATGAAACTGAATCACGGGCTTTCTGTTAAATCGTCACAGGAAGTTTAATGTCAGAAAGCAAGTAAACTATAATTAACTAAATACTAACTAGGCCAACAAATATTTTAAATACAAATATCTTCATCTTGAAATTGAATTGTTAGTTGGAGCAAGGGCGTAATCAAAGAAAACTATCTGCACGCGTCATCTCTTGCTAGAAAATTACAATATTCATGGTTAACTTTTCAATATCGTACGATTACGACGAATATCTTACAGTAGCTGGTCAAAATGGCGGCCCCCAGCGTCGATGCAGGCACGACAGACTCGCATACACTCTAACATAAAGGGATGCAAGAGGTGTTGTAGAGTGCTACGATAGGCTGCAGTAATTATTGTATTATTTCTACAAGCCGCATCTTACAGTTGTCTGATTCCACTGCCATAGGCGGCCCCCGTGACGGAGTGGTTAGCACATCGATTTCGAATCCCGGCTTGGGCATGTATGTTTGTGAGTGTCCATTCATCATGTCATCACGCATCGCCATCTTTGCAAATTAGCCAAAAGTGGCACAAAAAGCGAAATAAAATCAAGCAAATCAATCAATCAATCAACCACTGTCATAGGCAGCCCCAACTAGTTTTGGCTTACAATTTTTTAATGGCGCGTTTCCGGACGGAGGTTCCTTATCTCATATTGGCTCTTGGATCAGTCTCCATCCACCCTGCAAGTTTGAATAAACTTCACGGAAAGACCCTGTATGTAGTTCTGTAGTATTTATAGCGGTGGAAACATTCCTCCTATAAATCGGTTAAAAGACATAGAGCGCCTGAGTTTACTGCAACCCAATTTACATTATTGTATGGCGGGATTACAAAAATGGGAGGATGGTAATAGAAATTTTCGCGCGTGTGTGCGTGTGTTAGAGAGAGAGAATCTGTAGAACTAACGGAATGACAATATTGTGTATTGTATATGTATTGTGGAGAAATATCACAAAATTCTCGACCATAACAATAATTTGAGGTAGTGATATTATTGGAAACATATTTTGTGTGGAAATATGTATGATCTCGCATACAGAGAAGATGTAATACATAGAAGTTTCAGCGAAAAATGCAAGGTCGACCTGGACTCGAACCCAGTGTACCAAAGGCCCAGTTTCGAGTTCTTGTCGAGCCTTCACTTTGCGCTGAAATTTCAACATAAAATGTATTTCATATTTAAGGACAAATAATTTTAACGGAATATAATTGAAGACTTTTTGAAAGTCATAACTTTAGAAAAATATTTGGATATGAAAGAATGTGTGGAGAAAGTTATATAAAACTGACCACATAATCGCTATTCATAGCATTATGTTATAGAAATAATCAAATCAAAATTATTTCGATGCTCATTGCAGAGAAAGGAAGAGTCTACAGAATTTTTGGGGAAAACTTAGTAGTAAGAGGCCTATACGAAGGCCAAGACGAAGCTGGAAGGTCAGTGTTGAGATTAACGTGTTGGAAAGTTTGGCCGATATTAATTTGATCTTACCTCGGCAAGTAAGCTTCGGGTTTAAGGGTGTTAAAGAGTTAGTTTATGTTAAGTATTGTTGGTATTTCGCACACAACTCCCTGTTTACCGCAAACGTTTTAGCAAAACGATATGACTAGGAACCAAGTGTAATTTGAGCCAAGTTTGAAACATGTCGTGATATGTCGCGGAACAGGGAATTTTTATGCTTATGTAGGTCTTCTAACTGACGGTGCCATGGTGGCACAAGGGCCCCTACGACGGAACATTTCTTCCTCTTGGTTCCATCGGAGAAAACCTCCTCAGTCCTCTCCCCCAATACATCTCTCCCCTTCTGAAGTGAAAGGAACATATGAACGAAACAGTAGCAACCGCTGATCATAACCTTGAGTCAAATTCGCCCTTGTTCTCGGCTACCTATTTCACCAAGTCCCTTCTCCGCAACAGTGTTGTCACAGTGTGAGGGCAAAATTTCCCTCTATAAGTGGAAAAAGTCCTCTTTTCCCCCAGATTTCCCTCCAACTATGTAAATTATAATAATAAGGACTAGTAGTGGTAGTATAGCTAATGGCAGCAGCAGTAGTAGTATTTTTGATGGCATGTTACAGAAATTAATCACAATCATGCGGCGTGTTTGTTGTTTATGGATGTGAAAGTGGGGCGTAATATAACCTGTACGAATACTGATTCTGAAGTATTGAAATTAACCTTAAATTTTGATATTTTTAATCGAATTTCCCTTTTTGCTTAAAACTCGGTCAAAATTTCCCTGCAGAAAGGGAAATTTTTCTACCGAAAGGGAAAGTTAAGGTGGAAACACTGCATGCGAACTTAGAGCAAGTGGAAAAAAATTTGCTCGGGAATTGCAGAAGGTGGGTTGCATCATGGGAGGAAACACGGAATGTCCAGACATCGATGCGCGTAAATATAAACAACCTCCGCATCCCTCATAGTTCAGAATTAGCGCCAGCGTGCTGGAAAGGGGATTGGGGGGATGGGATCTTCATCTCCACGGGCTGATTACGAGTAATTAACAGAAAACCGCTGCTCGAATTCAACACACGCCTACTCCCCCCCTTTCGGAGAACGGGAACCGCGGGATGCGGCCTGCATGGGAATGAGGTGGACGAACAAAACCGGACCCCGTCGGGGAAGCCAACTTTTCCTTTTGTTCGGGTTGTTGCGCGTGGGAGGGAGGGGGGGGAATGAATGAAATGAAACTCGACTCTTGTATTCATATTCAGAGCGTCGGCACGCTCTCCCTTCACGCCGGTTAGGTCGTACTGGATGCGGTGCGTTGAAAGGCGAGACTAGGCGAGGTCTCGTCTCGTCTCGTGCATGACGAAGCCTGTCTCGGTCTGCGTCTCGTCTCGAATGGCAGACACCTGTAACTTCCTCGACATCTAAAATCCATTATCTGTCTCTACAGGATAACCCGACGTCATCTCGGTATTGAAAAAATATTTGTTGAAACTAAATAAAAATAGATGGTTCTGTACATTAAACGACACGTATCTTGTACTAATCGGGGCATATCGAACAATATATATCAATTAATCGGGTCGCATTAAACAACACGTTTCAACTAATCGAGGTACTTTCAACAACACGTATATATTAATCGGGCACATTTAACAGCACGTATCAACGAATCGGGTCACATTATATAACCCTATCAATTAATCGGGGCACATTAAACAGCACGTATCAACCAATTGGGCGCATTAAACAGCACGTATCAACGAATCGGAGCACATTAATTAGCACTATAAATTAATCCGAGCATATTAAACAGCACGTATAAACTAATCGGGGCACATTAAACAGCACGCATCAACCAACTCGGCGCATTAAACAGCACGTATCAACAAATCGGAGCACATTAACTAGCACTATCAATTAATCGGGGCACATTAAACAGCACGTATAAAATAATCGGGAACATTTAACAGCACGCATCAACGAATCAGGGCACATTAACTAGCACTATAAATTATTCGGGGCACATTAAACAGCACATATCAACGAATCGGGGCACATTAAACACGTATAAACTAATGCGATTAATCGAATGGCAATCTTCCTTTGCATATCTTTATTTAATCACACAGTGAAGAATGTTTTGTTTAGGCGAAATTTCCATCTGATTTACAATTACTTTGCTACCCCGTAAAAACTATGTTAAAATAACACAGACAGCGGTGTACATCCAACTTTGGTGAATGTCAAATTTCAGTAGTGTTAAAAAGATACTGACTGCAACCATTGATGTACATGCGTGTTTTCTTTAAACAAAATTGGCGTGAGAACAGTAGCCAAAATGTCGTGTGGACCTCCTGGGACTGTGTTGTTTTCACGCCATAGGCGTTGTGTAAATTTACTGAAAGAAGAAATAGCGCAAAGCCCTACTTGAATCCTGAACAGAGATATGCTTGAACCAGCTGATATTGTCACCGATTTATACAGACGACCAGCTCCAGATATCGAATAAATTATTCCTCTGTTCCAAATTGAAACTACGCTAGCGCCACTGCTCCTGGAGTGGTAATTGCCGAAGCGCAAATTCAGTCTCAAGAGATAAGGACATCGGACCGAAGCAAATCGGCAATAATCCGATCCGTTTAATGTGTTTCCCTTTCTACCCCCAACAGCGACAGCGTAAAAAAAATGTAAATAACTGCGCGAAAACAGATTCCACCCTCGCATATTAAAACGAAGAGAGAGTTATTGGCAGTCCGTCATTTTTGTTTGCTCTCCAAATAACGCTATTAATTGCTTCCGCCTCCTCCCTCTGCATTTTCGGACCTCTGGAATACATCGTCCCAGTCCCCCCCTCGTGATCTTCCAAAGCTGATCCGTAATTACAGGATTGGCATGATTAATTTATCGTTAATGTGCATGTTTATATTAAGGCGGGAACGCATTTAGTATCCCGGACGCGTGTTTTGTCTCCTGACGATGCAACTCCCATGTTGTTTATGGACAAACTCGCCTCCCCTCCTTAGCGGTGGTTTATGTGTTATTTTTGTGACTATGAATATGGACGGTCAATTTTATGAGGGGGTGCATGAGCGATGCCTACCTCAGCCTTTTGCCCAAGGGGACATTGGAGCTATACGTCGATAGTTATTGAACTTGGTTATCTTTGAGAATTCTGAATTCACGTGCTACTGTGTTCTCGTTAAGGCGAAGAGTGACAGTTAAGCTCGAAGTATGCATTTCTTTCGTTATCGTCGGAATGGGCATGGTTACTGAAAAAAAGAACATAGCACAAGAGAGTATCAATTTTTCCCCACGTTGCAAGTGGAATAGGTTTTAAAAGTTGGCAATGCCCGGGTATTTATTTATCCCAATCTTCTATTAGACAGGAAAATAATGAATCGTAACTATAGTGTAAAATGAACTTGGAGTTGAACGGCATTTGGAGTGTCACTATTCACCTCAGCGGCCCCGAAAACTATTAAGCTAGATACGTTCTGTAATCGTATAGAGATTGCCATGTAATCCTTGTGAACAAAGAACTTCAACTTCAAGTTACGCCCATTCAAATAGATGTTTCAACTTTTCCCAACACAAACAAAATCTTCAACCTGTCCTGTTCCCGTTCATGTGTTTTTCTACACCATCGGAAGTTTGATCTAATAGAACAAGTAAAATAATACTAAGCTTTCTCCCCCTCGTACAACCATCCAGCGCACTGACCTCTCTTTCTCCAGCTCGCCGCGGGAAAAGGTCGGTGGGGAGAAACATTTTCGGGGCCTTGCGTCTGGGTGGACATGGAGACTGTTCTTCGTGCACTTAACCGGTCACCAAAACAAAACTCCATGGATCAGCTGCCTTTTGAGGACAGCAACGTTTCAGTGGTTGTTGTGTGGTCAGCGCCACAAGCCCCATCGTCGCTGTTTTCTGGTTTTCCAGATCGGGGTCAGCAACCCCTATTCAAGTGGCTCCCCTATTGGCCTCAAGATCATGGGTCAGTGCATACGTTTGGAACTATCACCGGGATTGAACGCAAGACCAGTGGCGTCTAGTGGAGAAAGTGTTTGGGTATTCACACCCAGCCCCAATTCAAACACAAAAGTTTCCTTGCCCCCTCCACACATACATAGACAAATCAATTATTGATCACTATCACAGAGGAGAGAATGACGGACGTTCGTGACTGATTAATACAATCACAAAAAAAAAATGCAAATTGTTATTTAAGAATCGAAGCAATATGTTCTCCCAGATGGCGTAATGATAACGTCGTCGCCTTGTAACCAAGAGGTTCCGTTTTCGATACTCGGTGGAGGCACATAGTGGTTCGGATCTCAATTTAAACTGTAGGTCCAGTCCCGATTAGCCTATCTGTATCTAAAGTGGGTTTAAAAATTCAACCTTGAGACAGTCGCAAGAAAGAGTCTCCATCTGTCTGCCAAATTATCATAAGTAGTGCTAAATCAGCTCAACTCGAATAACGTTAGATGGCAAGGGTTCTACTCAGCACGCCTGACCATCGGGCTCACCGTATTAGGGTAAGAGAACATAACAGTCTATGTTAGGTTTAGATTTCTTAGGTGTGATCCCCAATTGAAGCCTAATTCTGTGATTTGCAACCGTTTAAACTGTACAGGGTGTCCACATGAAACCTCCCTGATTTCAAATTATAATTGTGAGGAAACTATTCAACATAGAGCCTTGCGGTTTTCGGCATCATGTACTCAAAGAGTTTTCTTGTATGTGCTGAGTAATTAGCAACCATAACGACAGCAGAAGAGAGAGCTTATTTAGTGGTGTGTTACGCGAAATTGAATTCGCTAATTTCAGTCCACAGACATTTCAGACGTGCGTTTGAACGGAGGGCACCAGACGTAAAGACAATTAAGGCTTGGTATGACAAGTTGCTAGCCACTCGAAGAGTTAACCGACAGTCAGGTCCACAGTGGGTCGAGATCGAGTATCGGCTAGACATTTTAAGGGCTACGAAAGGAGCCCACGTAGAAGTGCACTTAAATTATACTTTTTGAGTTGCTTTACATGATGCCGCAAACCGCAACGCTCTACGTCGAATAGTTTCCTCACAATTGTAATTTGAAATCAGGGAGGTTTCATGTGGACACCCTGTATATATCATACCACTTAGCCTATCCCGTTGATAAAATGTTTTTTTCCTCCTCCTGTCACGTTAGATTTGTAAGTTATTCGAACTTTCTGCTTATCAACTAAAGATGAACATTTCAGAATGCAAGGAGCGCATAGACGTGCATAAAATGGAACTTAATAGGCTCCCAAATGGCCTCACCAGTGTCAAAAAGGCTACTGTGCTTACTGAGGAAGACATCGCCCCGCTAAAAGATCAAGGAGAACCGAAAATTGACTTTTAACACCGAAGCAGCATCCCGCTCGTCGCCAAGACGCCGCGCTGACTCTCCAAAGAAATCGAAGAAAAACCTGCGAATGCAATATCAATGACTTCACGGAAGCTGACTTTAGAGTGTAATTGACCTCACAAGTGTCTCTTGATCGCCGTCCGGCGTTTTATCGCTTCGGTTCCTGCGGGGGCCATTCCGAGGCTTTACGGACGTCCTAATGGACATCTGCGCGGCCTCTCCATGAATTCTAGATCACCTCTGGGGAGGCCCGTCCAGGCCCCTCCGATGCTGTCCCGACCCGTTTTCTTTTCTCGCTCGCAAACGTATTCCGGCGGCTAGTTGCTAGTGAGGTCAATTGTTATACTTGTGGATCAGAGGAATAAAATATTAAGGAAAACATACTGACCGTTTAAGGAAGTCATACAGCACGCTTTCGTGGTGGAGTGGTTAGCACATCACGCTACGACCCTGGGTTCGAATCCCGTTCTGGGCATTGGTACTCTTTGTGAATGTCCCTCTATCAGTTTCATCATATCATAACTCATCCCCATCTTTGCGATTAGCAAAAAGTGGCAGGAAAGCGAAGTAAAATAAACCAAATCAATCAATATTACGATGAATTACGATATCGATCTTTTCTCTTTCTGTTATAATACGTCGCTTATCCAACCCAGTGGTTAATCGCGACGATTAGGATAAATGACGAACTGCTGAAAGGGATGATGTGACAAAATGATACATCCATACCTTACCTAGGTATCGAAACTGGGAACTAGACTTTGTAGCTATTATTAATAATACAATTATTAAACTAGGTTATAATAATAATGGTACTTATTATTTTTTTTATTACATGAATAGGTAAAAAGATTATATATAATAATCAAGGGGTCCCGGGTTCGATATCCGGTGGAGGCACAAGTAGTTCGGATCCCACTTTAAACTGTAGGTCCAGTCCCGATTAGCCTTCCTGTGCATAATATCGACTTAAAATCAAAACTCAAACTCAAGAAGGTGATATAGGAATTGAGATATAACATCATGTATTCATTATCTAGCTTTTGTCTAGATTAGAGCACTAAAATTTGTGTAAAAAGAGCTTCTCTACGGAGTAAATTATTATAAAAAATCTTTTAAATGGACTATTTCAGCCACTTGGGAGTAAAATTGATAACTCATTGAGTTAACATTGAATTCAGTTGCTGCACAATAGGGAATGTAGTTCCTTCAGTAGCCGCTGGGAATATCTGGTAACCCATAAGCCACAATGCAAAGGAGGAAATTTCACTGTAATTCTCTCGGTTTCATACTTATGAGGGATATCAAGTTTTACTCCCGATCCGCTCATCTATTCAATACCAAAAAGGTTATCAGGTCCAGCTGATTAAACGTCAAGTTCCCGATTACTATTTTCATGCTTATTATTAGTCATACAAAGTGGCGCAAAGGTCATCACCTGATTTTCTTAGCCTATATATATCTAAGTAGGTTTTTTTGTGTTAAAGTTTCATTGATACTTGTAAGTTTTATGTCTCAATTTTTAAAGATAACATCCAATAAATGACCACCATTCGAATTGATACAAATTTGGGCCCTTTTTATTGCGTTTTCCATGGTGTTGGAAAGAATCTGCGTTGAAATGTTTCCATTTTCATGCTGAATATTGTCCTTTAGTTGCTGTAACGTCTCTGGCTTATTCACATAAACCAATGACTTCAAATATCCCCAAAGGAAGCAAGACGTCGAATGTTTGCGGTGTAGGAGCTGGACGACTGGGAAAATGTCTAAATTCTCGTTGCGTCAAGATTACAGATAGATTATTCCTTAAAAATATTGTCACAATTTTTCCACGTTCTTGTGAGGTACACTTATTCATTTTCCCACACAATAAATTTCGTAAGTATCTTCTATTTAACTGACAAAACACTACTGATATAAACAACAAGATGTCAAAATAAAGGTCAGTTAAAATAGGATCATGACTTTTGCGCCACCTTTTATAAGGTCTGGGGAAATAAATCAACTTCATATTATACAACAGCAAGCATTGCTTAATTAATTTTGAACTTGGTAAGTCTTTCGGGGGTAAGGACCACCTGAACCCTCATATAAATGCGTCCTTGAGAGAGAAAGTTCAGTATCATCTCCATACACACACTCATCTTTTCTGTAATTACGAATAGGAGCTATGGAATTCTGTCGCTCTGTATTCTTCTGTGCAGGAAGCCCAAAAGTGGGTTTGCGTGATTTTTACCTCCGTAACGCCTCATTCGGTGTGCCAGTTTCCATCAATAAGGAACACGTTATATTCCGAATGACTTAAAGGTATTGAAGTTTTGATATGACCTTGATCTTATACGGTACTCTTCCAATTCAAAATGGCTGTTTCGCTGTACGTTCGAAGAGCAATGCCCTCTGGTGCTGAATTGGGAATATGCTCGCTAAAGAAGGAATCTGGGTTCTGTCCTGACTTGGAGAGCAAATTGGAATCGTTTCGAAGTTAATTTCCAATGCCCTAATCGGTTTATATGCAACCCAAATACGGCATCATTGTATTAGACTTTATACTACAGTAAAACCTCATTAATCTGGACCCTGATAATTCGGACTTCGCTTAATCCGGACAGGCAAAAAGGGGGGAAAATGCAGAATGCAAGATTTTAAATGTGGCTAGAAGTCAACAAGAGAACTTCCCAAAGAAAAGGCAGTCAACCACTGATGAAATTCTGTTTCCCGCAGACTTTGTACTGTACTGTATAGTGTATTTAGGCCTGTTCTCTTTAAATACACCATAATAAACGTGTTTTGTTGCTATGAACGGAGTTTTAATGCACTATCTACTGTTCTTTAAGGTTATTTAAGTTAATCCGGACTTTCGTTAAACCGGTCATCTTATCCCCCATTAGTCCGAATTAACGAGGTTTTACTGTATCTAGAGAAATATTCTTATGGCATTTCCTGTTTTTTATGGCGTCCACAAATCAGATATTACACCAGACTAAAATTACGTAACATCTCTACCTTGTGTATAATCTTATTGGTATTTTATATCAACTTTTGAATTTGTAATTTTTTTCGAGTACATAAATGACATGCCTTTATATTCTCTTTTCAGGCGAATTCAACCACTGCTTGCCTGTCCATATTTCGTAAGTACTTGCATCACTTTACTATTCTTCAACAATACAATTGATCTGTTAGCCTGTCTTCAAAGGTGTAAATTATTTAATGTGAAGATTTAATGAAATCTTGACATCTGTTAAGTGTGAGAATTAAATACAATCGATTTTTCTGGAAGTTATATTCCATTATTTCTCGCGCGACAAGTTACCGACGTTACGACTCCTGTGTGACGTTATGGTGAGCACTCGATCTCCCGTCAGAACATCACCATTTGTTCGGTGATTGAAAGCGTTCCGATAGAAAGTGGTAAAACATGGGAATCGTCCATTTACACGTGGTTTCATGTAGCTGTCTGAATCATTCCATGTATAACACGCATTATAGTTTCCTCTTGGATAAGAGCTTCCTAAATGTGAGAGTTATACATGTAGAAATACGGTGCATTTTGTTTTGCTTTTACTAAAACACAATAATGTTAGATTATCGCGGTGTTTTTCGTTGTGTTGAAATTCGCGAAGGCAGCCACAATTCACATTTTATGCCAAATTATTTTTATTTTGCCATTTCTAATGGTTAAAAAATGGGTTTAGAGAACGTCACTGCACATGCATAAATACTTTTTAGCAGCAATTTAGATTTTAGTCTTATCACGTTTGTGAAAAATCAAGATCCCTATTTTATGGGTGAGAGAGATAATCCGTGGTAGGGCCGCTTGAGTTTAAGGGGAAGGGGTTTTTCTGTCATCCATCATTATCCTCATAAACATACTTTCTTATTTCATAAACAAGATACGTAAACAACTCATCGCGCTCCTTCTTGTCAAATCAAAACCATCGCAAATATCTTATCTTGGGAAAGGTACTGCTCACCTTGCTACGCAAAAGCGCTTCATAATTAAGAGAGGAGACTCGAGATGCAATTATTACCGCCAATTAGCAGGCACCCCTCAGGAAAGTTCGTCCCTTTGCGATCTTCGATAAGAACTAGACACTTCTGATACCTTTCTCCAATTAGGAAGATGTTGAAGCGTGCATGCACCCAGCTCCTTAAGACCTTCGCATAGTCAGGGGGCAAATTAGCATCTCGTAACAATGCTTATTGGTGCTCAAGAATCATCAAGGGAAGGGGGTGAATTCAGCTCCCGCTTCTAGCCGGATGTTTGCTGGACCTTGAAGATGTGTAATCTCTGCTTTTTTGGAAGGGGAATTCGTCGGGTTACGAAGCGACAGTAATCGATGATACTTTCTCTGTGAGTCCGTGATACAGCTACTTCACGTTGACGGTCAACTAACTACGAGGGACGTTCATAAAGTAACAATTTTCGCTCTTTATTTGCAAGCTTGTTTCAAGAATTTGCACTGTGGGGAAACCTTTGGATCTTAAGCTATCGGATTAATACACATTCCGCGCGTAGTAGTTCTGTGGAACACCGCTAGAGGGCCAGAAAACCAAGATGGCGCAGCCCGTGAAGCCAACTCAAGTTCGAGGTATGATTGGCTTTTTCTTCTTGATAGAAAAAATTGCAAAATAAATCCACGATGAAATTGTGACGGTGTACGGAGGGAATGCTCCATCATATGACACAGTAGTAAGATGCATAGAAGGTTTCAGTGTGCTGCAACATGTTTGCAAGATGAAGAACGCAGCGGGTGGCCTTCTCTCTCTCGGAGGAACCCGGAATTGTGAAGAGAATGGAGGCCCTCGTGCTCACAGACCGTTGTATTAACATTGAAGCCATTTTAAGAGAGGTGAACATTAGTTATGGGTCAGTATGTAACATAATACATAACATAATGCTGACGAAAGGAGTGCAGCTTCTCCATGGCAACGCCCCCTCCCATTCTGCTCAGGAGACGGTGTCTCATGCAGTCACTTTGGGTTTCGAAATTCTCTTTCACCCTCCTTAATTCCCGGACCTCGTACCCAGCGGCTTCTTCCTCTTTCCAGAAAAAAGAAGCCCATGCGTAGGAGGCATTTCGTTGACAATGTTGACGTCATTTCTACGGTGGATGACTTCCTGGACAGTCAAACACTGGATTTCTAGAACAACGGCATCCGCGAGTTGGTACATCGATGGGAGAAGTGTGTCATTCTGGGTGGAGCTCATTTGAAGAAAGACTGTTTCATTCACAAAGAAAACTCGGGTGCGTTACTGTATTCTTTATTGGCAATAATTATTACTTTATGAACGTCCCTCGCATGTGTTGTTTAGCGAGCGAATTTTGTCTTTGTTCAACAACTCAGGGCGCAGAATATAGCGTAGTTATGTAATTCGGCTGACGGCAGCTGATCTAGGTGTCATGATTTCACACGGTACACGATTGTTTTTTGGTGACGGTGGTATTTTTATAAAGTAGTACCCTGCCCATTACAACCAGTGTACTTATTTTAACCCCCTGCTCTCCACAAAACATAATCTCAGTTGGTTACCATCTTGAAAGTTAAGCAGACAGGTGTGGGCGAAGCTTACACATTTGTAAACATATAATTTATTGGCAATGGACCAACTGCAGTTAGTTTCTACAAGCTACAAACTTACTTCCACAATCGTTTCCAGAATTCTAAAAAAATTGCTAATACTTCTATGAACTTGCGAAAATCATTAAACATTCGGAACCGTTATCCATATTATGGATATACGAATTCTCCAGAAAAAAACATGTTTATACGAGATGGATATGCGAATTTATCGGATAAAACGATTACTGTGTAATGCAGAAAACTTGCTGAAGGATTCCTTGGCATGGAGCTGCAAGCAGCGATCATTTTCCTTCACCTGATTGGTTTATAAGATCGTTCCTATGCGTAGAACTTTCATTGGATCACCAGTTCCGGGAAAATCACCGTTGAAGCCACAGACTTATTCAGCTCGACACTACGGATAGATTCTTATTTAGTTAACGTGATTTAACCCTTGCTTTGTAGGAATATTCGTTCAGCCTTATTCACACACACTGACAGTAGAAAATCATTACTGCTCACAAAGACGTTTTCTTCTTACACCCACCATCTCATTTTCTTCTTTCAGTAGAAGATTATGCCTCGAGGACTATCCAATTTTCTTTAATTTCCCGAACAAAAATTGATCAATGTGCAAAAGTATAAATTATAATACTTTGCAGGATTACGCAGCCCAATATTAGCCCTTTGTTCGGTCTACCTCCTAGGGCGTCGTGATTTTCCACTGTTCTGCGTCCTTCGTTGCACGTGCTGCCCTCCGGCGTTAATAGATAACACCATCTGTACCCTAGAGTGCTCTTCATCCTTTAGATCGAATGGGGTTACCACAAAGATATTAGAGATTAAACCATGTGGAGATATCGTATTATATATTGCGGTACATTCCTTAAAGTTTAGATAACGAGACACAACTTGGGAGTTAAGACATGTTTATTTGAATAAATATCTTAGCGATATATGCTCTCAATCCGTTAAAGGAAAGAAAGTTTTTGTTCCAGCTTTAAAACATCCGTTTTTCTTTATCAGTTATAAAAATACTAATGTAGTTGTTGGGACATATTTAATTATACTTTATCATTAAAATTACAAATGAACTACTTATATAATTTACCTGCCGTTAAATTATCCAAATTAGAAGGGAACCTGTATGTGTACAAGCATTTGAAATATGAAAATAATACAGGGTAATTCAAAATGAATGGTGCAACTTTACACAGTTATTATGACGTTACTATTAATGATAGAAAAGTCAAGGCATCAATTTAAAGAATTCTGGAATTTAAAGAATTCTGGAAGGTTTACTCACATGATTCACATTATAAAGATTCAACATGGGACCACGTGTAACGTGGAAGTCGTTGTCAACGTTTTCGAAGGCACTAAAAATTCGCAGTTGTAAATTTGGCAAATCTTTCGGAAGGGTGAAAGATATGCATTACTACCGAAAAGCACGTGGAAATGTCTTTGCACCATTATGATTTAATCAGTTCCGATAGCTCCAACACACTGGCCATTAGTCTTTTATGTGAAACTGGCAATCTTGGTTGATCATCAGCTAAGCAGAATAAGTCTGTTAAGTGGGAATAAAACTTCCAGAGTTTTTCTTTATAATGTCTTGTCTGATTTTTCTTTCATAAATAGCAACGTCATAATAACTGCGTAAAGTTGTACCATTCATTTTGAATTACCCTGTATTTAACAATGAAGTAGTGTACGACATGTACAGTACTTGTTTCAAAGGTGCACGAATAAAACTTTTCAAAAATAATGTAAAATTTGAATAAGTAAATGAATAAACTAAAGCTCACTGTATGAAAAAATGAGAAAGTTTAGGGAAGAATTTTATGAGGATGAATATGCCACAAGCGAGAGGGAGTACGTTCATTTAAATGTACTGTCAAGAGAGTTGAAGTCCACTTTATGCACAGAAAGGTTAATCTTGACTGGGTCTACAGTTTAAAGTGGGATCAGAACCACTATGTGCCTCTACCGGATACCACACCAGGGACTGCTTAATTACAAATCGACGACGTTACCACTACGCTATCGTACTTTCATCGATGGATTCAAAGCTGGATCCATCGCAGTCCACCCATTCCACAAACACGTAGGCGCTGATCAACGTGATGGATTTTAGGAATTGTGGGTAAATGCAGTTTGCTAAAATTTCGTATTTTTGCTAACATGAGAACGCTCTAGGATGTGTGATTTTATGATTTTTGCATGCAGGATATGCATGTTCTATCATGCTTTGTTTCGTCTAATCGTCATCCATCTTCAGCTTTTTAAAAAAGTTATGGAGCAGTGATCTTTAATAACTTAATACAACAACAAATTAAGTTTTTTGTGTTCAATCTATCATGAATTTCGTAAATTTCGATCTATTTTTGTTACCAAAATTACGGCAATTTGAGGAAGGGCTTAATAGACAATGGAAGAGGCAAACGTGATGTAAATACTACTACTGAAGAGCTGTCATTTCCTCTGAGGGACGATAGAATCCTATGCTTTTGCTTGCTTTCACACTTGCAGCTGGAGTTACGTAGCAGAAACTCTGGTGAACGCGTGCTGTGGCGCGGGACATGAGTCTAACACCTTCTGAATTTTACCGCCATTTTGAAACAAGACTTTGGTGGGAAAAAATAAGGTGAGACGATGACGTCAAAGTCATGCATTCATCATTGAAACGCGATGAAATTACAAATGTGCTGTATGACTTAAGAAACGCAGTCTGTCTTTTGATTCGCCCTCGTATAAAAACACTCTGCACATACGGGCTATGGTAATATGGTAGAAATGCTACCTACTTACCACGACTGCTATGAACCAGTTACGCAAGCATCCTATGCATCTTGGGAAATGCTAGCGTAAGATCTGAGGGTAATCTGGCAGCCATAATAAGTGATGAATGATGCTCGTATCTACTTACCTAATATTCCGCCTTGGGCAATCTTGGTGCCCGTAACTCTACCCTGAATACTCCACAAGGGGGCATTAAAACTTCTTAACCCGCACCTGCTCGTCGGCTGGTTGGGTTCTGGCTAAGTAAGGCTAATCTTCATATCGCTGCGATGCGTGGAAAGTCCTTGTGAAATTGTTTTTGGGTTGAAATTTATCATTGACGTTTTAGCTGGAAGGAAATTGTTCCGGGTGTAGATTTATCGGCAGTTGGAAGCACTGCTGACTCTTGTTCTTGTGGGATGCTTGTGTCTTAGTAACACACAAGAGTCAAGTGGATGTAATTTGAAAGTCTTTATAATCCTCACTCAGTACTGTGTATATTAGAGTGCTGCAATGAGCGTTTTTCGCTCGAGCGTCAAATAATTCGCAAGGATGTCGCTAGATAGCGTACAGAATTGACAGCTTCTTCGATCGACAGTAGTTCACTTATAACCGTAATTTGTGTATGGTAGAGGGCCCTAAAATATGGATCGAAAAGGGAAAGACGCAGCGAAATTGAAATTCAAGTAAAAATAGTCATCATTTCCACGTTAAAATGTAATTTAGTCTATCTTACCAATACATATGATATGAAAATGAATGGATGATTATGGGCTGAAACTACCAGTGCCGATTTTTACACAAATATTTTTACAATTATTGTCAGATTGAGATGATATTTGATCCTATACATTCGAGCGTATTACGCTCGAGCGTGGGAGACTCGAACAAGTATGATCGAATAAAAGTGGTCCCATGCAGTACTCTACCATATATTATCTTAAGGTTTATGAGTGTATAAATGAATAGAAGGAGTGTAAAGAAACAGTTATTCATTTTAGTCTAGCAGTCAATAGGACATGGTATTTCTATAGGCCTAAAAATTGCTAAAAAAACATGCAAGAAAAAATACCCATATTAAAAGAAAAAATCCCTATTATTAGTTCCTTAAAAGCAAGTTAGTTAATTTTAGGGAGCAATTTGATGGAAAACAGAGCAAAATTTTAAAATTTATTGTAACTTATTCAGAAAGGAGGGGGAATAAGTTAATTTCCTTTGGATATCCCCTTTAAGAAACGCTCTAATCATTGCATAACTGGTAAATTATGTGCAAATTAAAATTAATTGAACCATACTGAAAGAAATTAATATCTCCAAGATTTAATTCACAGCCGGAAAGAGAAAAAAAAATACCTGACCAAACGTGAAAAATACTGGTATTTATGTAGTTATTGCCATAGGCCTACTTTGTTTCCTGGCATTGTTATTTACTAACGCGTGGACAAGCATTAACAAGCATAAATATTCAATAATAAATACAATCTCAATAACAGAAATTCACCTAGTCTTCCAGAAAACTATTAAAATTACTGAAAATGACCTACAATTGCCAAAATATAACCTATTCTTCCAAAATGGGAAGAATCCAAAATATACACATGTAAATTGTCTTTATTTAATCGATTGTTTCATGATTTGAACAATCTTTTAATTCAAAGCAATATTCCATTCCCTACAGCGGCAACCTTGGGTTAATGAACTTGATTTTGGACGAATTAATAAATTGAGAAAAAAATGTCAATGTGGATAGCTTGCTTCTTTATTAATAATTTCGCATCTCGAACGTCAGGATTGGAGAAATACAACACGTAACTCTATCATTAGATTAACCCATTAACCGCTCCAGGGAAGGTGTCATCCCACCATACGCCTGGAGTGACGAGGAAAATTACAGTAAAAACGCAGGTCTCTCAATCCTCAAGCTCAGCGCGCTACAACGTCTGGGGTCCCTCGTTCATGTCCCGATCTGGGCATTGGTATTTGTGAGTGTCCCTTCATCAATTTCAGCATATCATCACTCATCGTCACCTTCGCGATTAGCCAAGAGTGGCAGAAAAGCGAAGTAAAATAAACAAGATCAAATAAAAAAAATTCATCCTTACGATTTGGATCTGCGATCTATGGATTTTTTTTTCTTTTTGCGTTCAATAAGTAACTAAATAGAGAGTTATTGGGTTTGGGGTTTAGATCCTTCTGAAGTGCTTTCAACAGATTGCATCGGTGCTCTCGGTACGTGCAAACAGAACGTACAGAGTCAAGTCTTGCAGAGTTACAGCACAACGAATGAATACAGTTAGACATTTCCACCAGACATCATAAGCACAATAATATTATTAATTGGAGAACGATAACATAGACTTTTTCGAGAGAGAATACATTTCTGAAACGTGCTTTTCTTTTCAGGCTATTGTTTTAAGCAACTAATCATCCCACTATTGTCTATTTCGAAATTCATTTTATTAAAAATACTCACTGTTCTTGTAATATTTCTCCACCAGGTTGAAATGTATGTGTTTGTGTGCATGCGTGGAGCGATATGTGGGTTCGAAATACAAGCTGAACAAATTTTGCTTCACGTATGTAATTACTTTTATTACCGCTAACATTTTGCATATTATTTTTTCAGCAATCAACTTCCTGTATTCTCATTAAGGATAAGAATAATTGGTAATCAGAGTTTTATTATTGATAATTAAAATTACATTGACTTCCGTATTTTTCTACTGTAAATAGGAGAGGTGGAATCCAGGTATTACAAAAAACTTCGTTCAATCATATATCACAAATGAGAGGAGCATACTTCGTTATTCTCAGCGCTGCCTCACGATATGTAAACTCTCGGTTTTGAAAGGCACTGTAAATATGAAAACCACCTTGGTACGATTGCAATGACGTAATGATTTGCCATCATGGTCTAGGGCTGCGGTTTCCAAACTGTGATCCGCGAAAACTTAGGAAACAGAAACTGATGTATGCAACAAGGTGAATTTGTGAGGGCTATGAAGTGCCCATAGATGGAAATCATTTAGCTCGTACAGCATGCTCTGAAGCAGAGCACATTAGGGTGGGTTGAAAACATACAAAAGTTGTAGTGCAGATTTGAAACAACTTTAAATTGGTGCTCTCTTCAGATACAAGCTGAAATGTGTTAAAAGTAAGTTCTTCAAGATTTGTTCTCATACCCCAACTTTTCCTTGATTTTTTTATTTTTTCCAATTACAGACAGATATACAGTACGTATTGTATACTGTTTTTTACCTAACTTTGTGAATTAAATACTAGTACATTTTGTCAAATTATAAATAAAATATACCTATTTCTTTGGTATTTGTACTAAAGTGAAGAAAATGTTACTAAAACTTGGCTAGTACAGTAAATCTGAGAGTTTTAGCTTTATTTGTCCGTAACTGGTTATAATTGTAACTTGTTAATCTCGCCAAACACAATCTTTACCTCAATTTTGGAAGCTAGCTGAACTTTAGCGTTTTGAATTACATATAGTGAAGGCCTCTATAGTGGAAAAATACACCCAGTCTGTAAAAATTTGGAAATGTTGTCTCCTTCTCTGTCGAACTAGACAAAGAGTGTTCTCAAATGTTTCAATACATTTCTTAACATAACTAACTTTTCAAGAAAAGAATACCTTGTGCCCAGATAGCTTAGTCCAGGGTTCGAGTCCCTGTCTGGGCGATTACAATTTTTAAATTTTGTCATCGGATCTTTTGCAGAATGGATATAAAATTTGTTTACAGTCTAACAGATTATTATTTATCTAAAATTTTGCAAATAAGCTTTTAAGTTTCTCAAATATCAGCATCTTTAGCTAACAGTACAGCATAACCAGTATTATTATAATAGAAAAGTTCTGGTGGTAGAACCTACACCTACTGGAATATCTCTGTGGTATTAACTTACATGCAGCCCATAACTTTTGGGACTGTTTCTCCTCTGTTACATTTCCTCGCCATTTACCCTTAGCGTCGCGATTAGCCTCAGAAGCAAAAAAAAGCGAAATCTTATATTTGTTCTTTTTATATCTCTGAAACCACCTATACTATAGAACTACATTTAATGAATTTTGCAGTCTTCCTGTTTGATCTGTTAAATAATCCAGTCAATAAAAATATACTTGCATAGAATAATCTGTTTTTCAGATACTTTAATCGGGTAATCTGCTTTTGCGTACTTCCTCAGAAATATACACAATCATAGTTCTTTATAAATTTATATAAATCGAAGTCTAGCAAATATTGGGTGTATAAAAGATAGCATTCTTGTGAAACAGTAAAAATCAACCTCATTTCCTCGTAATATTAGCTGAAAGTGCTTCTTGCAGATTAACAAAGCTCTGGCGTGTGTTCCTACCTCACCTATAATCCTTTGTAAGGTTCGTGTTGTCCTATAAATTGTCGATATACATACTAAGTCCCTAGTTACAGCCTAAGCTTTTAATTTCAATCAGAGGATTTCAGTGTTCAGATAATGATTGTAGCCTCTTATAATAAACCAAATGGAAATAACCCAAGTGTTGATGCACCCAAAAAACCAGTAATACTTCAAAAATACCTTGAAAAAAGGCTATAAGGCTAAATTATTCTTCTAGCATAGAAAAAAGTTTAGCAAGTGGACCTATGGCCCATATAGTCAGTCGTCTGTGAACTTCGTCTTGTCCTGTGAATTGTCAATATATTGTTAAATGGTTATATATTTTTTTTTTTAAAAAAAGGAACAATGTTGGTAAGCGTCCAGTTATGGACCCATCGGTAAAAGAATTTCAGTCTTTATAGACACACAATAATTTTCGTTACACTAAAAATTTGGCCTCGTATAAAGGTAAATAGTCGAAATGATAAACATTTCGTGTACTTTATCCAGTAAGCCTTAGCTAGAAATACAATAACAGCGTTACAGACATAAAAATTAAGCAAGCGTTGATATTCTAGTGGCACATAATAAATATAAAATATCCTTTAAAATACTCTGACAAATAGTTGTGGGTTATCTGAGATCAACTTTTTCAAGCCCCTCTCCTGCATAAATAGGCTCTAGAATTCACTAAGCCTCAAAATAATATTGGGTACATAAACTAAAAAGCAGATGGAGAGTGATGCTGATCGCATCATTTCCAAACAGCAAAAACAAAAGTATTTGGATGGAGCCCTACCTGATATATTTAGAAAACTTTACCTAGTATAAAACTAACAAAATACTCAGCAAACTCTAAAATAAACAAACTTTCCTACGTAGCAGGCGTAACCTGACCTAAATAAATACATATAGAAATACAGAACCAAAAAATAGCATAGTGGAAATCAGTAAACCCTAATAATAATAATAATAATAATAATAATAATAATAATATATTCTGTGGCTTACATTTTAGCTAAAAACACTTTTTCTTTAGTGTTTTTGAAAAGATTTAAATAAATACTAAACTCTAAGTTAAAAATTTGTAAATGTATATATGATACAAAACAAAATAAATAAAAATTAATACACACCCTGCAAAAAATCAGTAAAAAAGTTGAAAACATCTCTTTGTGCATCCAAAATATAATAACAAATCCTTCCTGACTGGATTAAATTGTGTTATTTGAGTAATATTAAGCCTAAACTTGTAAAATGAAAGAGTAAAACTTGACGAAACACACTTCATGTGTACAAAATTTAATTCAAAACACATCTAAATTGTGTTATTTGAGTAAACTAGAGAATAATCCTGTAAACTTGGGAAATCTCTCTCTCTCTCTCTCTCTCTCTCTCTCTCTCTCTCTCTCTCTCTCTCTCTGTGTGTGTGTGTGTGTGTGTGTGTGTGTGTGTGTGTGTAAGTTTGTGTGTGTGTGTGTGTGTGTGTGTGTGTGTGTGTAAGTGTGTGTGTTTGTCCAAAATGTAATAAAAACACGTTCAAATCGTGTTATTTGAGTAAATATTAGAATAAACTTGTGAAATAAACAGATACAATTTGAGAACACACAGTTTGTGTGTCGAAAATATAACTAAAAGTATTTCCTTAATAGTATAAATAGTGTTATTTAGGTAAAAAGAGGTATAAAATTGTAAAATAATAAGTTAAAAAGTTGTAAAAATATCCTTGTGAGTCCAAAATTTAATAAAAAAATGTTGCCTGAATTGTATAAATAGTGTTATTTGAGTAATAATAAGCCTAATAAACAGCTAGAATTTGAGAACACACACTTAGTGTGTCGAAAATGTAACTAAAAGTCTTTCCTGAACAGATTGAGTTGTGTTATTTTATTAAAAATAAGCCTAAACTTGTAAAATAATAAATTAAAAGTTGAAAAAATATCTTTGTGAGTCCAAAATTTAATAAAAAATGTTGCCTGAATAGTATAAATAGTGTTATTTGAGTAATAATAAGCCTAATAAACAGATAGAAGTTGAGAACACACACTTTGTGTGTCGAAAATGTAACTAAAAGTCTTTCCTGAATAGATTTAACTGTGTTATTTTGATAAAAATAAGCATAAACTTGTAAAATAATAAATTAAAAGTTGAAAAAAATATTTGTTAATTTAAAATATCATAAAAAAATGTTTCCTAAATTGCGTTATTTTGGTAAAATAATAAATTAAAAGTTGACAAGACAGTTTGTGTGTCCAAAACTTGAAAAATAAACAATTAAAAATTGAAGAACGCAGTTTGTGTGTTGAAAATATAATAAAAACTCTTGCTAGAATCGATTAAATTGTGTTATTTGAATAAAAATAAGAATAAGCTGGAAAAATGTTTGACATAAAGACAAAGTTTGGTAAAAAATAAACTCAATATTATGTTAAATAGCACACAGTAACATAAATTTACTACCTAAATCAATAATCAAAGGGTCCTAGGTTCGTTACCCCGTGATAAAAGCAAATGGTGAAAACTGCAGGCCCCGTCCCTGATAGCTCTCCCTTCTTCATAGTACAAATAAAAAAACCCTTACGCTTCGTTCTCCTTGTTCAAAGTAAAATTATCGCTCCAATCTAATTGGGTATCCAAAAATCCTTTTTTCTTGTGTTCTCGGTAACCTTGGCTTACTTAGACAGAAACCTGTTCTGACATGCAAGCGTTCTAGCCCAAAACCCGCGCTAAAGCGTCCTGTGCCTTGGGGCAACCCTGAGCGGAATATTAATTGGCGGCGGAAAGCGGTTCTACAAGCGACGCATAGCTTCAGAGATTTGACCTACAGCGCGCATTCTCAGACATCCTTTGTTCTAGTGTTCTAGAAAACCTTGGCCTACTTAGACAGAAACATGTTCTAGCATGCAAGCGACGCACAGTTTCAAAAAATTTGACCCTTGCTGCTCATTCGCAGACATCCTTTGTTGTCTGGTTCAATCCCTCCCCTGCCTTACAGTATTGCATAGCTTTCCCCTGTTCTTGCGTTCTGGTTAACCTTGGAAAAAACCGGTTTTGAAATCTACCGTCGCGTTCTCTGATTGGTCAATCGGGTTCTTTCTTTTGTTCTGACGTTCTGACGGCATTTGACCTTGACCGCACATCCCCCCAAATTCCTTTCTTCTCTACCTGCGCGGAGTTCACCGTTGTCTGTCAGGCATCAGACTCCGCTCACATGTTATACATAGTTCGTCTCCGCTCAATATATTACATGCCATATAACATTATTACATAGTGCACTATATTTATTACCGTTGCATATCGCGGGTTCGAGTACCGGGACCGTCTTCTTTCGTACCATTAACACCTTTCATAGCGATTCATAAACCATAGAAAACTTATTTTCAATACTATAAACATTAATTATTATAGTTTCATACATTACTTACTTTGCAGTAATGAATATAAAATCATATGCATGACAGTAGTAGTATAAAAGTATATACTACTGGGTCGATAAATGATGAACCCCCCTCAGGCAGATTTGGCTACACTTAAAACTTGCTCAACATGCCCATATGAGCTTTTTGCTCAAGTGTGGTACTCCGTCTAATCCAAGATTTTTGTAAAAATGCCCTCGGGAAGTTCCTGTGAAATGATGAGCCCCCTCAGATTGATTTGTCCACACTTACAAAAGGCACTTCTGTCAGATTGTTGTCCATAAGCTTGTTAAAAATATGCCCCTCTTGATATTTTTTTTGCCCACACCTAAAACTAAGCCACCCTCACACACACACACACACACACACACACACACACACACACACACACCCACACACACCCCTCACACACACACACACACACACACACACATTTACTTCCGGTTTAAGTTTAATTATACACCAGGCTCAACTTGTGTAATAAGCAGAGCTCTTCTAGAATTGCTCTGTGACTCTCTCATTTCTTACATCATAAACATATGATTTTTCACCTATGAGAATAACACTACATATAGTGTCATCAGGGAGTGTATTGTGGAATTCACAGATAATTTTAATGCTTGTCCTGTCATTAACCACAACTTGTTTTCTTTTTGAAGTGTTGATGACAAACATGGGTCTCTGTGCTTTGAATTCATCTGGTGTGTAATACATGTCAGTATTGCCAGTAGTGACCCTTTTGTATGCTGTAAATGCTTCATATAATTTAAGGAAATCATCCTTGGACATGTCTAAATTATAATTTTCTCTAGGGAATACCTCATTTCTGCCATTTTTAAGATATATGTTCTTGATGTTGCAGTTATCAAATCTACTTGAATTTTTTTCCTGGTTATTGTGTCTTCCAGTCTGAAACAGTACCACCACAAAATCCGGCATGTCATATTGTATACTGGAGAATGAATTTGTAGCATCAAACTCATAATAAGTACCAGCGGCAGGCTTCTGTACACATTGATATGTATAAAATTGTAAAGGAATCTGTGGATTTTTTATTATATCTGCTTTGTATTTAAGAGCATAACTGGCCTCATATTCAACAACCGGGATTCTTAGCTCCATAGTCTGAATAATGCACTTGCCTTCATCAGGTAGGGTATTGGGCAGTGCTTCCCCTGTAGAGTTTAATGTACTGTACCTCATCAAAGCATTATTATCATTGGCAGCTCTTCTAAATGTGATTCTTAAACCACCCTTCCACATAATATCTTTGTAATCTGAGAAGAATCCTGGCAACAGGCGCATAGGAAACAGCACTGTGTGGTTCTTAGATATAATTTTATCACCAGCCTCAAATCCACCTATTTTGTAGTAAGAAGCCTCGGTTTTGGATAATTTTAGTGTGGCCAAAGCTGTGGAGGTAATGCCGGGATAATCCACTCTGTTTATAACAACACCATGTTTTCTGATCTCAATTTCAGAGAACAGATGTGGCACAAAATTGTCCACCAATCTTATATTTGAATTTGCCGGATAATCTGTACCATCGAGCTTTACAACATCAAATTTGATGTATAGATCTGCTCTGTGGGGGTGTATAAAGCCATCCCCTACATCAAGATCAACCTCAATCTCTGTGTTGGGTTGATTTAAATTTGCAAAGGTCCTCCTGTTTGGGGGGAATGATTGTAGCTCATAACTCTCAATATTTTCCAATTTTTTGTATGTATTTTTATTTAAATATTAATCTCTATGATAGCAGTTGTTGTGGCTCCAGCAAAATCAACTAATTCTTCTTTTTCATTAGTGACCATCAACTCAATGTTATCTATTCTATTATGGCACACAGGAAAATATAATGTTGGGGATGGAGTGTAGATGATGGGCTCCATAAATTGAGAATTAGGTTTAAATGTTGCAATGATGCCAGTTTGTTTGTGAGTGTCTATGCCATTTGATTTGGTGATCATACCCTCGGCCACATTACAGTGAATATTCAGAGTCTCTATGGCTAAGAATTTAGGTATATTAATAGCAGTGTGTTTGATGGCTGGTTCAAGTTTTGTGTTGTTCTCAAAGCCTAACAGCTCTCCTATAGTACCCAGATCCACTGTTTTTGTAGCAGATGCAATCTCTACTCTGTGAGTGACAGAATTTTGAGTTAAGACTATACCTCTGGGTAACTGAGCATTTAGAGTGGACAGATTATATTGCCCTGGAGTGATGACAATATTTTGATCACCAACTGCAATTTTGTTGTTGTGGTGTGTAATATTAGGGATCAAGTACATGCCATAAAATGCTCTGAGAGCTATTGTTTTGGGATACACTATATCATCATGTAATTTGAGTTTCAATATTGAATTTTGGCTGGTGAGATGGAATACCCCCATGATGTTTTAAATACCACAAGGTCTTTTGAAAATTTTCAATTGATGGTTTATTTATTTGAGACAGATATCTAAGAACAGATAAACACAAATGTCCACAATTAACATCTTTGAAGTTTTGAACACGGGTATTATTGTAATAAAGATTAGCTGATTTTAGATATTTTACTAAATGTTCAGGTGGAACACCTCCAAATGAATCAAACACAAATGCCTCATTTTTTAAATATTTAAGATAACAGATCCAGTGAGTGCCCTGATTTTTGTACTTATCCAAATTAACAATGCCACACTCTTTGTTGAGTGGTTGTTCTGGTAAAGAATCAGACATGTACACACCTCTAAAATTTTTGATGCCCAGTGGCTTGATTAAAGCTTCAATATCTTGGTTTGTAAGCGGCTCTTGTTTTTTTAAACTTATTCATGGCTCTCTTAACACCTTTGCCTTGTTTCTCCATGGCCAGGTTATGGCGCTTCAATTCATCTAATTCTGCTTTTTTTTTTTCGCATCTATTACTGTTTTTGCTATGGCAGCTGATCCCCCAGCTAAGCTCCCAACAGCCCCAAGTGCTGCTAAGATGGCCGGGATAGTAAATATGAAACCCCCCACATGTGTTTTTTTCTAGATTGTTGTAATTTTTTTAATTGGGGGTACTAAGTAATAATTTCATACCATGGCCCTTGGCAATACAAGAGCTTTTTTTCTTGCGCTGCTTTTTGGTTAAAAGACTATCAATAGTTTTAAGAGATTTAAGACCTGCATAAGGTATCTGATACATAACACCCTTGGCCTTCATCCTAGGTTTATTATATACATATTCATAATCCCCACCCCAGTTTTTGTTTGGTGTTCATAGCTATGGTGGTCCCCATTGCTGCTATTTTTTCACTTAAAGAAGCATCTTTGCTTACAAATCTACCAAATGCAGCCTCTTCTAATTTCTTGTCTGCAACATGTCTCTTGTCAAGATCAGAATGTGTGTTGTATGCTATGTCATGGTCTCTACAAGCAGCACCTAGGGGATTAACACCAGGATCACCTCTGTTTAATCTATGGTCCAATTTTGTGCCTGGACCACAATACTGATAGCCTGGAATGTGTAGTTCAAATGGCAGCTTGTTTATAATATCATTAGCCCAACCCTGTGGCCGAGTGGTTAGCACATCGCGCTGCGACGCCAAGGGTCCCGGGTTCGAATCCTGGTCGGGCTTGGTTGTTTGTGAATGTCCATTCATCAATTTCATCATTTCATCACCCATCCCCATCTTCGCAAATTAGCCAAGAGGCACAAAATGCGAAGTAAAATAAACTAAATCAATCAATCATTATAATATCATTAACCAACCCCCGACCCTCAGAAATATTCCAAAATTTAGGTGGTAGAGTATTAATAATTTTTATAAGATATCCAATCCCCTTAGTGTCATTCACTATAAAATTAGACAATTTTGTGCTTATCATGTCCATAATTCCAACCTTTTCATTGTGAAAATTGTGGTTGCCAGCATTTTCCTCCCCAGCTATCACCAATAACCTATCTACAAGTTTCCTGACATCATCAACCCAGACAAATTCTTTAGGCAGGGTGTTGTATTGTTTGATTCCACTGCCTGTCTTAATATGTGAACATATGGGCTTGATTAAATTGTTGTATTTTGCTGCACAGCTAGCCTTGACTCCTTTTTGTGTGGGATCATTGTTCTGGTATAGAGCATCTGATTTTATTAATATTTCTTTGTAATGCTCATAATCTTGATCTGTATAGCTGCCAGGCCTTTTCCTAGTCATCAGTTCCCACAATCCAGGTGTGCCGGGATATTTAACAAAACCACCTTTTTCTCCAAGATGAGATTCTGAATATTCAATTAGATCATCTCCCATAAATGTTACTCTGAAATTGCCAATTCTATGTATGACGCTACCATCACGCTCTGTGTCAGCATATAAGCCAAAGACCTCATCTTTGTTGTCTTTAGGTGTGCTTAAATATTTTTGAGCAAGAAGACCCAATTCAATAGGATCCTGAGTAGCTTCAATTCTTCGAGGAGCAACAGGACTAGGTGTATGAATACTGGAAAGTGGGGTGATTGGATAATCTAATATGTTCCTAGCAGCTACAGGTACAAGCTCTGTGATCAAATTTTGATTTTGCTCTGTAACAGTTTTGATATTTTTACCTAATTCACTAATAGCATCAATAATAGGCTGTTCTGTTTGTTTGTGTTGTTCATAAATTCCTCGGTTCTCTGATTTCCATCCCTTAAATCTTTTTACAAGATAATCTCTTAATTTAAGATCATCAATGATTGGCTATTTCATGGTTATTTATATATGTTTCAATGTCTAGAAAATTGTTGATTTTATTTCTATATTTGCCACTATTGGGTTTTCTTGTCATATCAATTGTGACAAACCCATAACTGTTTTGATTCAAGCACCTACTGCAAAACTTGGAAAAATCATTGTAGCTCAAGTCCCCACCTACATATTCATCATGTATGTGTTTGAGGTTGGTATGATCTTGATGAAACACACATAAAAAATTGCTGTTGTCTCGGATCAGCTGCTTCGGTATTTTTGAAAAAGTCTGTGCCAGGTAGAAGCAATCAATGTTTTTGTGTCGGCCCTGTGTAAAGAAATTTCTAACCTTGTTTTGATTATCCAGTATAATGTCATCAAACACAACAACAGAATTATCGAGACATTCATGAAGTGGCTTAACATCTGATTCAAAAGTGGCAATATCCAGTCCATCATATAGCTTCATCAGCTGCTGATATTTTAATTGTTCCAAGCTCTTAGAGAAGACATACAAGTGCCTATTTTTCCAGTCTAACTAGTTGGGTGCCAATAAAAAATTATCAATCATTAGTGTAGTTTTACCACAAGCTGATGGCCCAACAATAAGACATCTAATATTATCACGCAGCAACTTGCCATTTCTCTTAATCTGCTGTTCAGGTTCTGGCAGCCTTTTTATAACATCCCAGGTGCTCATATTATCACTTTGTCTGCATCGATCCAGCTGTGTTCTGGAAATTCTAGCCATTTGACAAATAACTTGTTGCCTTTTCTGCGGATGATTTTTTCTATGAGATATGTGTCAGGCTGTTTAGTTTTGCTGAGTTCTTCTTCATAGAATCTGCCTTTGAGAATTTCTACTCGGTGGTCTTTTATTATATATGTGTTAAGGGTCCCAGGTTTAACTTGAACCACTGTAAATAATTCAGTGCTCCAGTTTCTTGTAAAGCCTCTTTTGAATAAGTGCTTATATTTGCTGATTCTTACTTGATCACCCACCTTGTATTTGGCTTTTCTTGTTGTTGGCTGGTATCTAGGATAATAAACAGTCCTGATCAATTTTTGCTCATCAGATGATGTTACTTCAGAGGGTTTCATGTTGATTGTGGAATGGACCGAGTTGTTATATTTATGTAGAAGTTCTGGAAGAATATTAATCCATTTATAATTACCTTGAAGTGTAAATTGTTTATACATAAGATTTTTTAGGGTTTTGTTGAATCTCTCTACAATTGAGGCCTTGAGATCACTGTAACTCGAATAATGTTGTATTGACTGGCTTTTAATAAATTGTTGGAACACAGAATTATAAAATTCTTTGCCATTATCTGTTTGCAAATAGCGCGGTGATCTTCCACTCTGATTGATGATTGTCCTGAAGGCTTCTGTAACACATTTTCCAGTCTTGGATTTGAGTGGCACAGCCCAGGCAAATTTTGAAAATGTGTCTATTACAGTGAGTAGATACTTGTAGCCCTTGTTGATTTTGTCTAAGTTTTTCAGCTGTCCACTTGCCATCTCAATCAAGTCGCTCTGCCATAAATCATCTATGCCTTTTGTAACTACTGGCAGTCTCTTATAATTATGTCTGGCTTGTCTGTGTAATTCATCAACAATAATTTGTCTAGACATAATATGAAAACAAGAATATTGCAACTATGGGGTGTTCAGCAGCTGATACTACAGGATTTTCTAAATATAATTTGTCTCCTATTTGTATATGAAATTCCAGAGAGCCATCATCTTCAGCATAAGATGTTTCTAATGTATTGGGATCTGTAAAATCCTCTAACTCTACACTGGTGATTTTTGGTTTGTTGTCAGCATTTGTTATCGATAAGGTGGGGTAGTGGGGTGCCTGTGGTTGAAGCCAATATTTGATCTTGATTGGTCTCAGTGTGCCCCCAACAAAAAACTGGTAATAAAATTGAGCAGGGGACAGCATATATATTTTGCCACCTGGTGTAAATGGTGAATCATATTCTTTGTTGGGGATGCTGTACAATTCAAGAATTACTGTATGTTTTGGATTCTCAATTATGCCGGTTATTTCTTTTTCTGCTGTAAGCAATCTGCTTGTTACAGATTCAAGGTGCTCATTGATGGTCCTAACAACATCATCATGGCCTGGCTTGATCTTTATGTCCACAACAAGTTTCTTGTATTGTTGCACAATCTCGTGAAGCTGGGTGGCAAAAACAGACAGAGCATTTGCTTGATTGGATTCCATGGTCCCTAGCTGTTGCTTGATATTAGCTACAATTTGTTGCAAATTTTCAATAACTGCCAATTTTGAATTTTGAGCAGTAAGATCATGAACCTGTCTTCTGATATCCTCAAACAGGGCATGCAGTTCATTAATATGTTGATTAGTTGGTAGAGTGACCACTGTCTGAGTAAGTTGTTTGATCTCTGTCTGGATATTCTTGATATCTTCTGATTTCAATATGCGATTCACAGCTCTCTTAATATTTTTAAGTTCCTGTGATGTAGGCAGATTTGTTACAGTATTTTGCAAAGATTCAAGTGCCAATTTCACATTATTTAATTCAGATGCATCAGCCACATTTTGCATAGCATTTTGGAGCAGGGCTATATCTGCCTGAGTGGGTGTTGATTGTTGTAAATTTCAAGTTTTGTTTGGATATCATCGATCAAGTGATGAAAATGAGATAGTTCAGATTCAGTGTTGAGGTTTTCAAGCTTTGTGATCTGTTTCTGGACACTGACAAGTGTGTCTACAGTACCAGGCAGGCGGGATTCTTGTACATTTGTCAAATCACTTTGCACTGCTGCTATTGTACCCTCAAGATGGGTTATGGTACTTTGAATTTTTCCAAAATCTTCATATGTTTCAAGTTGCAGCTTAATGTTGGCAACACTCCGAGTTATTGCACTCAAAGCATCAGAAGATGGCAAGTTGTTCATAAAAATTTCAAGTGTCTCAATTTTTTCTTTAACCTCGGCTATGGCATTGTTCAAGGGGTCCAGATTAGGTATCTGGAGTGATTGAATCTGTTCCTTTAGAGTGGAAATCACTAGATCAAAATCTTCTTGTGTTTTTATGCTTTTGACAATTGTTTGGAGCTGTGTCTGGACATTATTTATTTGCTGTTTCAATTGCTCAGAGTTGGTGGCCTGGGTCTTAAATTTGGCTTGAAGAGCTGCTACAGCTTCTTCTAAATTTTGAAAATTATTTAATGTGGCCAAGTCAGTATATTTTTGAAGCAGCAATTTGAGTTCAGAATCAATTTTAAGAAGAGGGTCCATGCATTGTGATTGTAAATTTGTAATTTCTAGTTGAAGACTGGTATTGAGTGTGGTTTGTAAAGCTTGTAAATCACTTCTTAATTTCTTGACTCTGACATCAAGCATCAGAATCTCATCACTGTGATCTTCATGCCTTGTATGGCCAAATATATCATTAGGCATTTTGTTTTAGTGGTTATTTATTATTGAATATCTGATTCTTAATTCTATAAAAAAAGGTATAAGCTTGTCATATGATCCCGGGACCTCAATATATAAGCAGTCACCAGCAGAAACAGTATATACAGTGCCAGAAATCATGTTTGAGTGCTTAATTCTATAAATATTTCTCCCTACTGAAATCTTGACATTACCCTCAGGGGTTGTAATAAATTGCAATTGACCACCTACAGGTAATTGGTAATGATTTAAATTATTGTTAAATATGTACAATGTTTTACCTGTTTCATCATCAACATCTGTAAGTATGCTGTTCAGATGAATAATTAACAAAGCACTTAGTTTAGATATTATATAAGAAGAGGGTTGTGGTGTTGGCAGGTCCATAATAGCCTGTTTTTTGAACCCAAATAAGTTCATAGGCATGTTTATTTATTTCAAATCATGCTCTGTAATTGGGCATTGATTACCACTTTTCAAATCACAATGACCCCATGGTAGAGTATGTATGCCACATGATAAAATGCATCTCTTATCATCATGTGGGTCCAGAGCCACTTTTCTTACAATATTTGTAGTCAACAAGTGATCAACACTCTGAATTCTATTTTCTGATGTTCTGATTGTGCTACATGATTTGAGGCAATTTTTGTAATCTTCAAATTCAAGCTCTTTGTCAACAATTACTCTGCCAATGCCCTTGGCCTTTTTGGCAACAGCGCCACTACATGTTTCAAAACTGTACATCTTGGCTCTTAACCCAGCAAATGCCACAATAACATCACCAAGTGTCTCATCTTTTAACTTGCCAGGCACCTTTTTGTTGTGGTGTTTAATTTTTGAATGTTCAGTGGTATCAAAATATTTAAACAATTCAGGCTTGATAAACATCTTCTGTTTGAATATCAAGAACAAAACTATCTGTGTCCATGTACATCAGTTTTACACGATCCTTATAAAAAGGCTTCAACACATTATAAAACAATTTTAACATGTGTAATTTGACCAATTCCAATATCACATCCCCTACATAAATAGGCTTATCAAACTTAATCTTTGTTTTTTTCTTGTTGAAAAGTGCCATATTCTCATCATAAATTCTTCTGTAATTGAAGTTGGGCTTTGCAATCAATTTTTTGCTCCGGCTGGTGTCAGTAATTATTTTAACATCAATATGTTTTCTGACATTTTCTATTGTTTTGCCATACACAGAATTGACCATCAATTTAAACAAGGTCTTATCAAATTGGCTCATTGCAGATATTCGAAGCTCTGTGTTTGTATCAATATATGGTTTCAACCATCTTGAGTGCCTGAACCTCAAAACTTTGCCAACTTTGGTCACTTGAACACCATGTTTCATCAGGAACTGGAGGTTTTTGTAATATAAGACATAATCCTGTTTCGGCTCTAGAGTCATCATCAATTTCTTCTGTTTAGAGCCAGGTGAACACTTAACCTCGGGAATTGGGGGCAGATCAGAAAATGTGTTGTGTAAATCATCAGGAATTGTCAGATCAACCTCTAAGAACAGGCCATAGTTACTGTCATCAAAATCCTGAAGATCTTCAATATTAAAATCTTCAACCCACTCAAGCCCTGCATATGGCAAATTGTCCATCATAGCATAACCATAGAGGCTGTTGGCATCTACATACAGTATATAATTTGATGGCAGTGCTGGATCATAATCAGGAATATATTTGTTATTTGCTCTGGCATATCTCTGAGAACATTGCACCATGCCTCCTCTTATACATTGTTCCATAAACAGATACATATCTTGATCCTGGATCAGATCCAATTGCATTTTAGTGTTTAAAAACATTGCAGACCATGCTAGGCCCGGAGCACTGTAAAAATACATTGGATCCAGCTTATAATTTTGCATGGAAGATTTTCTGAATGCCTGCAGTATATCAGCTAAGAGGGTCACATCAAGTTTTAAATAAGCCTTGTGATAATCACCAAATGTCTGGCATTTTAAATTGTTCCACATCAACTGGGCATGGTGATAATCTTCATCAGTGATTCCAGATCCTATGATTTTGCTGTAAAACTCTTGTTGTGGTGGCAGAGAACACTCATCAAATTTAGAAAAATCAGTAACATAATCATATGGATATACACCCTTCCGCCTAATTAATTTCAGCTCCTGATTTGGAAACAAAGCACATGTGATTTTGAATTGATCATCAGATAATTGAGTGGCCAGTGTAGCCAGGCAAGCAGACAGAATTCTGTATGAATCAAGAAATCTTAAGTGAATAGGAACACCATTATCTTTAATTATTTTGCTAATGGCAATATATTTTTCATTATTTTCAGCTAAAATATTTAAATTCTGCTTGTCAAACCCCTCGTGCCTGATCAAATGATGAAAATCATAATTGGATGCACCATGGCAAAATATGGGGACACATTTTGGTCTCTGGATCTTAATATTACAGCTATTACACAGGACCATTAAGAATTTACCATCTGTATGGGAATGGTGATGAACCTTGATATTTGCATCTGAAAATTCAGAATCACATACCGGGCATTTTTCTGCATTGTTGAAATCTTCAATCTGTTCCTCTGTTAAAGGCAACATGGGTTTTGATGTTAATAAGACATTAGATGCTATGTCATGGCACTCATTTTCTATTCTATCTGCAAATTTTTTGATGGCATCTGCTCCCATGTATAAATTTTCTTTACTAACAACACCATCCTGTACAACAACATAATAAAAACTAGAAGGTTCATGTAACTGGTATGATGTACTTGAAGATTAATCAGGATCTGGCTACAGAATGCAAGAGGTTTGAGATTTGATTCAAAATCACAGACTATATATGCTGGGTGTTCCAACAAGGCTTCAAATTTTTTGAATTTGGCATTTTCACTTGGATTAGGCATCACCATATGAACAGGTTTATGGTTGCCACAGTATTTCAGATGCTCATTAACTTGTTTTTAGCAATTTCTGCATTCACTTCCCGAACCCCATTTATTATTTTTTTACCATCAAATACAGACAAACATCTTCTGCACAACTTGAATATTCTATGAGTTTTGTCTAGTTGTTTTCTGACTAAAGCTTCAAGATTATGTATCAGAGTATAATGGTGTGTATCATCCCCTTCAATTAAGAGCAGATCAATCGGAATAGCAGAATCATCATCAAATGTACTGATTCTGAGAGGTGCTATCAAGCAATTGCCACGGCCAGTAGAACAAATAAATACATTAATAGATAATTGTTTACCATTGATATTCCTGGCCTTTTTTTCAAATTTATCAATATTCTGAACAGACATTGGATATTCTAAACCCTCCATTGCTTCATCAAAATCATTTTCATGCTGTTTATAATAACTTATTCTCTTTGGATTATCTGAAACTGGATACAAAGCAGCTAAAATACACCACAAAAAGCATTTCTGATCATTATTTCCTATGTTAAGCACAGCTTTTTTGTTTTTAATATTAGCAGGTAAAGGCACATATGTGGAACCTTGTAATGGGCTGAATTCAGAAATATTAACATAGAGCTTGTGTGGAGATCCGCATAGGCTCCATCCTGACTCTTTTGCTGCAAATTCAGAGTGTTTAATATTCAATTGATCTATCAAACTGCTTATTATTTTGTCTAAATTTGCATTTGAATATACAGCTACAGTTTCTGTTATGTGGGGCTGTGTAAATTTTGTGCCATTTGGCTTCTTATATTGTGTAAACAATTTGAGGGACAGCTTATAAGAGCCATTTTGTGCATTTAGAATTGCCTGCACATCAGAATTTATACTGTTCAAAAAATTCTTAATGTCACATTTTGGCTCTGATACAAACCGGTGATCCCTAAGTTGGCCATTAAAACTGCTATGGATAGGTGGTGCATAGCGTGGCTGCTTTGCTGGTCCAGCATTAACAGGTGTTTCATGCTTCCTTTTCAGACCAGATGTAGATGATTGTGGGGGCAATGTTGATGACTGTGCAGAACAAGTACCTTTATGTTTATATGTGAAATATTCCAGACTATATTTTCTATGGCATTTAGGGCATATTTTTGTGGGAGTTCTGCATTTGTCTGGATTACAATTCTTTTGGTGCCTGGCCCAATTGGGGCTGGTTATATTCTTATTGCATTGATTACAATATTTTTGATTTGGCATTTTTGTTGTTGTTTATTATATAAGATTTCCTGGGGTCCAAATCAAAATTCTATGCTTAATAAAAAATATCAGTTGGGTTCAGCAGTGTGATTTGTGTGTGTGTGTGTGTGTGTGTGTGTGTGTGTGTGTGTGTTAATATTTTTGGCTTTGGTATTTATATAAAATTTCTTGGGGTTCAAATCAAAACTCTATACTTAATAAACCTATGACAGGTTGTCAAAAATTCTGTATATTAAATCAAATAGATTTGTAATTCAATTTATACAAATCTGCAATATTTTTGTGTTTAAAAATATGAGCAACACTGCAACAACACACCCTTACTCTTCAACAACTCTCACAATACTGGCTGATATGCAATGCAAAATCTCTTTATATAGCCTAAGCACAGACCGCATTGAAAACATCTGAAACAATAAGCCAATCAGAATATAACACATCATCACATTATGTCATAAGCAACCAATCAGAAAACAACACATGTCTAATAATTTGTTGCACAACATGATGCAATAGAAATAAACCAGAAGTAGGTCACAAGTGGGCCGGAAGTGGACCGGAAGTAGGCAAACCGGAAGTGGACCGGAAGTGGACCGGAAGTAAATATGTGTGGGCGTGGGTGGGTGTGGGTGGGTGTGGGTGTATGTGGGTGGGTGTGGGTGTGTGGGTGGGTGTGGGTGTGGGGGGCTTAGTTTTAAGTGTATCCAAAAAAAATATCAAGAGGGGCATATTTTTAACAAATTTATGGACAACAATCTCACAGAAGTGCCTTTTGTAAGTGTAGCCAAATCAATCTGAGGGGGGTCATCATTTCACGGGAAATTCCCGAGGGCATTTTTACAAAAATCTTGGATTAGACAGGGTTCCACACTTGAGCAAAAAGCTCATATGGGCATGTTGAGCTTGTTTTAAGTGTAGCCAAATCTGCCTGAGGGGGGTTCATCATTTATCGACCCAGTAGTATATACTTTTATACTACTCATGACATTTAGTACATCTAATTACCTTCTATATACATATTTATCATAAAATAAATAATTATATATTCATAAAAAGTTATAAACATGCAAATACATAAATGTAAAGTATTCTAAGTACATGCTAATTAGTTCTAAGTACGTGCAAATTAATTAACAACCGTGCAAATAAATTCTAAATACGTGCAATTAAATTGCGAATATTAAATAGCAACCGAGCTTAGCGCGTTCCCCTTCTACTGACCCTCTTTGTGGGAGGGGTGGAGGAGAGCTGGCGGCTCTCAGAGTGTTCGCGTTAAGAACAACTGGACAAGATCAACAGACGGTGTTGATTTTTCTGATCAACTGAATGCTGGAAAAACTCGAATGGAACAATTGAACATCAAAATAACTCGAATGAAATAACAATTGGACATCCAAATAATAACCAGGATGAGCAAACAATATGAAAAAAAAACATACAGTATAACCCGGATGCCCGAGCACATGTGTGTGTCGTATGGTGTTGAATTTTGAGCCTTACTGGTATACTTCCAGACAGTAATAATCCTTTGGTGGGCCCTTTAAAGCCTTTTTGGTTCGTGAGATTTTAATTGTTGAAGTACCCACCCCGAGACAAATCCGGAAACAGAGACCGTATTTGAATCTTTAAGTATTTGTTCAAGCAGACTCGTTACGTACGGAGCTCGCCGGAATGGGTACATATGGAAAGAAAACCAACACCCCCGGAAGGAGGAAAAATTACTAAAATTTCCCGCTCTCCCCTGGAGACGAAACTCCGCCGAAAATGCGAGTCGCTGAATAACGCTAAGAGCACCAGAAGCGAAATTTCGAAAATACACTGCGGATGCAAAGACAACACAATTCAGAAACTCACCTGAGAGCAAACAAAAATACGATTTTCCTTTTTAATTTCGCCAACCGAGAGAAATTTATTAACAATTTTTTTATCCCTCCTCCGTCCCCCTTCCCCCGGTTCTTCCCTTTCTTCTGCACTGCTTGAAGACATTTGTGGACATTTGCCCTTGCACCGCGTTTCTGTTTGCTTTTCATTATTCGCCTGTTTGTTTTAGCCGTTTGGAGCGCACGCACAAATCTTACCCGCGTGGATGATTATCTAATGACAAGAACGGAGCGGAAAAGGAAAAGACAGCAAACGCAGATGTGCCGGGGAAAAAATCTCCCGTCCTCTCTCCTCACTCCTCTCTCTGGACTGGAGAGCGAATCACAGAGATGGAGTGATAAACTGTGAGAGATTACAGGTGAGGAGCAAGGGTTTGATGATTGAGACCGCGGAGTCTAAATGCAAAATAAACAGAAGGAAAATTCAGGATTACAACGAGAGAAAATGTTACCGCAAGGATATGTTGGATATGGAGGAGGATCGTGTTTCACGAACACATGTGGATTCAAAGTTGTGACGATGGCTGGGTTTTTACTTGACCCTTTGGATGAAAATAAATAAGGTATGCGGATGTCAGTAGAACTCTTTTTTTCGTTAAGAGTATGTTGTATCTGGTTTCGGTCGAATTGTTTCATTGCGGCAGAACGAACAAGCTCTCACTTATCGCACGTAAGTCAAACACATTCGCGATCAAGTGCCGTATTTCGTCTTCTGACGTCACGTTAAATGCTTTCGTTGTTAGGTTAAATGCAGTGTATTTATTCTAAGAGAGCCGCGGTTGTCTAGTCGGTAGGGCGGGAGACCCGGGATGAGTGACCAAAGGACGGAATTTTCCCGGCCTTGTCCCCCACATAAATGGCTCACCGAGCCTCAAATCAATGGGTATACCTGGGGGTGCAACCCTGGGGAGTAAGGGCGTTCGGAGCATGGTGCTGATCACATCACCTCAAAAATTTGCCGAAATCGAGAACGTCTGGGGCTCTACCCCCATATACCATAAATGTGTCTCCATGGTACGGTGCTATGTGCACGGAATACTTTCTAAACCAAACAAGCGCAACCTAAACACGAAGGCATTTCCCGCTTGCGTCTGAAGATGAAATACGGTTCTTGACCGAGAAGGTGTTTGACTTACGTGCGATAAGTCATGCCCCGACAAAATAACACCGTGCTGATAAACATGGACAGTCACACAGGTGCTGAGCTACTCTGTCATTCACGGAAGTGCTTCACCGAACATTGAATGGAGTCGTATCATTTTGTTTCTTTTGGCCAAATTTGCCACATAGTGCAGTGAGCTATTAATTCTTTACTTATTGCGTTGTCTGTGTGACAATAATGGATAATAAGACATTTACTTACTTTGTTTACGAATGTAAACCATTAGAGACACATCAGTCAAGAATTACCACTACGAAGGCCTCGACGAAGACAAGGAAACTGTACCTTAAATTTACACGAAAACACTAAAACAGTTTTTTTTTGTTACTAAAAATATGCTCACAAATAATAAAGGTCATCCAAAATCTCACTAACACACTCAGTTCATCTATCCTAACATATATTTCCAACAAGAACATTTCGGCCTGCGTTTCGATAAATGCCGCACACCAAACTTAACAGCACACTGATGATTTTCGTGATGTAATGTGACCACATTGCTAGAACTCCCAACAGCCGCACTCGGCACAACACGACAGAGTGAAGGTAACCGAAACCGGATCCAGTGTCTTCATGGGCGTCCTCAAGACAAGGGACAATAGAAGCTTTATTTTCCATAACACTGCTGAGCTTCTCAAAATACACTCCTTCCGTTAGATAAGCCATCGTTCCTTGCGGAAACCCAGTTCCAGAGTTATGGAGATTTCAGATTAAGCGACAAGCTCAGACGGCACATGTCGCTTGAGAACGAGCTAATCCTTACTGTAACAAATAACGCAATCGCTGTGACTGAGTAGAAATTTCAGAGGATAAATCAATAATTAATGGCAATGCATGACAAAAAATCTTCCTAGAGTGAAAATAATGATAAGCGATAATATAATTGAACAGACTTTAATAGATTTTGGAAAGCCATATTTCACACTTCGAACATCAAAAAGATGTTGAGAAAATTTTAATAAAGTACAATAGATGAAATGGAATTTTGGAAGGAAATTTTCGAAAACAAATTCAAATTAGATACCATAACCTAATGTCTACATATATGGTGGCATATTTGGACTCTTCGCCAACATGATAAAACTAGAAAAGAAATTGTCCACAAATGAGATTTTTGCGGTCTATAAGTGGAGTAACCTCACGAGAAAGTGAAGAAATCCGAAATAAATGGAAGGTCGAAGCAAAGGTGGAAGAAATTTTAAAAAAATATCAGTTATAGTGGAATCAACATGTTCTGAGAATGCTAGATAGCAGTTTGCCTCTAAAATAATTAAATTACAGTCCAAAAGGAAGAATGAATTTAGGAAGACCATATCGCCGATGGGTTGATCAATTTTTGTAGTCGCAGAACGGGCTTTGGTTACCCAAACCTGCAAGAGGAAGAAGAACAGTTTATTGATTGGTTTGTTGTTAAGTGCACTTCATGCACAGTAAGGCTACTCGGTACTGGACCTACAACTTTAAAGTGGGATCCGAACCACTGTGTGCCTCCACAAAAGAAGTGTGGAAATTTCAGGCTGGAAGTACATACTTTTCGCAGATATTAATTTTCTCAGGATTTTAACGTGCCTTCACCACGAACAGAACTCGGGGAAATATTGATTCCAATGCGACAGCATGGACTCTACTACTGGATTGAAGAGCCTTAGAACACGTAAAGACCAAGGAGATAAATGACTATGATTTACTATATAAAGACTAGAGCCGTGATAGGTGGTGGTTGTATGTAGCCTCGTTGCAACTGTGAGAAAGATTTGGTTGTTGTTGGCATCATTTCGAGGACGAGAAGTCTTTGCCCTTGTACGAAGCTCAAAACAAACCATTCTCATTTACTTGAACAAGCCGTAATGCATCCCTTACTGCTTCAGAATGACCTATTTCTCGGTATCTCCGAGTTTTTCTTCCTTGCCAAAGGGGTCTGGGATAAGCAACGCACACACACTCAAAAGAGGCGTGGTAGCTCTAGGAAGGGAAGACACTTTATTGCACACAATAAAGTATTACATTGCCAACCGGAACTCTTACGAGATAATATAAGGCAAATAGAATTGATTTATGCGTGCATTTCGAGCGTGCAAGTTTACCGTAATCTTGACCGTAAAACGGGGAACCAGGTGCGCGAGTGTTGTGTTCGGGTTAAGGGAGTGAAAGAAGGAGGTCATCTAATCTCGAAGCACATACGTGTTATTTATGCACCAATCTGGATCCCGAATCTCTTGGTTTATCCTTTGTTGGCTCTGAGAACTTCTCTGGGGAGATGGCTTAGTCGGGAGTAAAGGATATGGAGGGGGGAAATTGGGGGATGGAGTCTCTCCCCAGAAATGAGAAAATAAGCTTTCTCTTGGGGTGAGGCTCCTCCCCCCTCCGGTGGATGCTGTGCGTGCTTCATTACGGGAAAAGATTGAGCGACACACCCCTCTCCTGTAATTCCCACCCGGAGAGACTTCAATTACGGAAACATTATTGGAAGATATCCGTCAATTTCCTGAAAACATCTGCATCGAACCCCGTTCCAAACCACCGTCACATCGGGCGGCGGTAAGTGAATTAAAAGGGCGGCCCTGCAATAACGGTTCCCAAGTTCTCGTAACGGAAAATTGTGAAGAGCTTCTTCTAGTTCTTCACTTCAATTTTCTTCTTCCTCTCTCGTCGGAAAGTGCACCTAGTCTGCTTCTCAGATTACGCTACATTTGTTCTTTAATTCGGTTGGGTTGGTTGGAGTGTACTTAGCATTGAAACGTGAAGAAAGTACTATTTAATACTGTAGCCTGTCAGCTATAATCGTGTCATCTTTCTTACTCTTGTCTCATTTTCCCCTAGCTTTCTTCGTTTTATATTTATTCATCTTGATTTGTATTACAGTTCTCAATCTTAAACTTGTTCTTCATGTCTTTATCTTGCTTTGTCCTTCGTTGGTATTACATTTCTTAATGTTGCTTTATACTTAATTTCTTTACCTTCAAATTTCTTCACCTTGCCTTGCATTGCTTTAATTTGCTTTGTGTTACAGTTCTTAATCTTGGTTTGTTCTAAATTTTTTTATCTATCTATATCTTGCATGCTTTGTTTTATTTTTATTAACCTTATTTTGTATTACAGTTCTTATCGTTCAATTCTTTATCTTGATATGTCTCATATTTAGTTATCTTCCCATGTCTTACTTTTCTTCCGTTTGTCTTGTAATTCTCTATCTTGGCTTTTGGTGTATTACCTTCTGTTTTTAAGACTTCCTATGTATTACATTTCTTTTCCTTACCTCTGTCTTTCCTAATATCTTTTATTTCATTTTTATAGTCTTTAAAGTTTACTTGTTTCTTTTTCGGGTCATTTCTCACTTATTAGTCAGTGAATTATTCACACATTTCCATTTCTTCAATATTTGAATGTTTCTGTGCCGGGAAGCTTTGTAACACGTTTACACATGACACGTTCTTTTCTTAAACAAATGGAAAACTGTTTTTTTATGTAACAAAAAAAATATATGAACATAGAACTAACTCAATAGCATTCGCTAGATGACACTCATGGTATGAAAAAGTCTTCGTTCATTATTAAATAAAATCAAGTCCAAGCTTTGACGAATTCCAATAAGTATATTACACGTCTTACCAAGCACTATACTTATTTCTGAACTACCGGTGCCAGCATTAAATCATAATCCATATTTTTCGTTTTTTACTTTCAAACCCACAACAAGAAATCAATAAAATCGTAATCTTTGTAGCAACCTGAGTCTTAAGATTTACAGACAAAGGCTTGTCAATATTCTTCCTAGACATCACAGGTAGGCCAAAATCTCTAAAAAAAAGCACCAATTATATGCTAAGTTACAATGATTACAAAACAACAACGAGAACTGTCTATTTGTACAAGAGGAAAGACAATGTCACACATTGGTGGAGAGTTTTCTCGTTCATAAGTTTTGATTGGTGCATCAGGAACACCTGATGTGAATTGAGTTTGGTGCCGAGGACTACATAAAAGGGACCGAAGTGTATTTGTATGTAAACTACAAATCGGATCTGTGTGTCTCCCAAACGCGTCCTCTTTAAACGAAGATCCCTCCTTAGAGAAACCCTTTCTTACGTGAGAGATTCCATTTTTGCCCACTTCCTCCCGCACCTGTGGCTGTTGCTTTGGCGAATCCATCCAAGGGGTTGCATCGTCTGGAGTCCTGGACAACCTAATCCCCAGATCAGCTCCAAAATCTCTCCAGGATCCCGGAAGGAACGATAAAGGGAATGAATGAATGCGACATAAAAGAGAATTCAGGAGAAGTAGGGAGGGATAAAGGGTTTTTTGCAAAACACGCCCTTTCGCGGTTTGGGTATCTTGTTCATATTTCCCACGGCATGCTCCAGCGAGGGCAAATTAAGATAAGACCGCATGGAGGGACTTGCAATGAAATCTGGGCATCTTGGAGGATTTTTCCCGAATAGGCTTTGCGAAATAGCATTGAAAATTTGCATGTGAGCAGCCTCGTAGTTCGATACTGCATGGATTTCCAATTTTAAGTGACGCCGACTTCATATGCCCTTTGCTGATCTCCGTGGCGGAATGGTTAGCACAGCGTGCTACGACGCCAGGAGTCCAGGTTCGTATACCAACCTGGGCATGGGTGTTCTTTATGAGTTTATCTTTATCAATTCCATCATCACCAATCACCCTCATCGTCGCAATTAGCCAAAAGTGACAGACAAGCGAATCTAAATAACAAAAATAAAATAAATTCATATGGCCTTTGGGGGGGGGCAATAAAGTTGACAAAATGTATTTATTCATTGATATGTAGTGAATGTTCTTCAATTCACAGTGATATTTTCCTAATTTTTATGAATTACACAATTACACATGCATTTACCAGATGCACTTGATATGATCAATATTTTTATGTGACGTCACAACTTTAAAATATGTTACTGATATAATATACTTTTATGAAAGGACACGTAAATGTTGTGTTATTATATGTAATATTGCACCCTGTTTGTAATGTATATCTTTTGTTTAATGTTTATTGTATTTTATGCTCTGTTATGAGTAGTTTAATGTTATATTCATGTTTGCGAGAGTACACTATACGAATTTGTATTTCTAAAGATGTATAGATGTCAGTTTTGTTGATAGTATCCTTTTGTAGATAGTGAGTGATTCATCTGTACTTTAATCTGTGTTCTCGAAAATAGTATAAAAGCGAGGATATCGCGTAAGAAATCATCACACTTTTTCGCCACGGATCGACGAAGCTTTTAAAATTAAAAAGAACTCCTCGGTGTTGTGCATACATCTTGGTATGGTAGTTCGGAAGCAAGCTAGGTCTATGTGATCATAGGCTTGCCGATAGCCACGCATTGAGTTTATGCGGTTTAATTGAGTCAATTCATCAACAAAGCGAAATCCTCGCCTTCGTCTCAAGTATATTTGCATTATAATAGCAATAAATAAAGAATAAAACCGAGAAGCGATACACTTTATATGTCAGAAAATGATTCGCCTAAATACGTAGAACGAAACGCTAAAATAATTCGCCTTAATTACAAAGTCTATTATACTACATCTGCCGCGGTAGCTCAGTCGTTAGGGCGGGTGTTTGATGCCATGCGAAAGATCTGGGTTCGATCGCGACGAGGGAGAATCGGGAATTTGTTCACCTGTTCAAGCGGTTCCGGCGCTCACCAAGCGTCGTATAAAGTGAGTAACTTTGTAATGCACTCTGGAAATGTAGTTTTTTTTACAATTTGAACTGACATTCATAATATTCATTAACGATTCCAATGTTGACTAAAGAATAATTAGTCGTTCTGCTACTTTCAATTCTTCATTAGCATAGTCACCGTAACTCTCTCTCTCTTAGCCTTACCAATGTCTCAGTAGTATCGGCGTCGCCTTGTAATCAAGGAGTCCCGGGTTCGATACCCGGTGGAGGCACATAGTGGTTCGGGTCCCACTTTAAACTGTAGATGCAATCCCGATTAGCCTTACTGTGCATAAAGTGGTCTTAAAACACCAAATAAAAATAAAAATAGAAATCCCCGTAACTCTCTACAAAGCCAGAGGATCCAGGTTCGAAACCTGTCGATGCTTAAATGTAGCATAGCATTCGTATCATGTTCATCGTCGCGATTACCGCAAGAGGTAAAAATGCGACGCAAAATAAACCAAACAGAAGCTTGAAATCAGTACATATTGGGGACTAAGTTTGAGCTTATTATCTGAAAGTCGCGGAGAGGTGTTACCCTGCTCCGCGGATTTTGACATCTTATTGCGTTCTTATTAAGCTCGCATAATTGATTTTTTTTCGCGCACATAATCGCACATGTATAGCACATACAGCACGCAAAGTCTCGACTCATTCGGCGATAGTCACGAAGGGGGGTAACGAAGCTCTTTTCTTCCCCTCAATGGGAATATATCTTTCTTGCACAGAAGCGAATGTCCTGAGGTAACTTCAAGGCCACGACGAGAAAGTGTTCTACGCGACCAAAACATACGTCTCTAGTTTGATATGAAAGCTGCGTTCGTCCTCATTGATAACAGGAACACGTGACATCGTCTGCTAGTTTGGTAGAGCAGACGCCTCCTTGCCACCGTTTAGTTCAGTGACCTTCGCCCGTAGTTAGCAAGAGTGAATGACTCACCAGATACCTGTTGCTTGTGAGCCTATACAAGAATAGTTATTTCCTTAGTACCTGTAAGTATTGTTTCATCTGCAGTTATATCAGTTAACGTTCGAATAGTTTCCTAATGGTTATATTATTTATAAATTGGTTCTCGAGATTGAGCCTTCTATCTATTTGCACGGAGGGATTTTTATACAGGCTGCATATATTATTTTCTCCTGAAACAAGAAGAAATTCGAAGACACAAAAAGAGTCGTATAAAAGTAGTTAACAAAAATAAACAAGAAAAAGAAAACGATAATGTAAATGTTGAAATACATTATGGTAAGAATCGAGTGAATACAATTTTGTCACGGGGCCTCCTCGATGGCGTAGTGATAACGTCGTCGCCTTGTAATCAGTGGATCCCGGGTTCGATACATGGTGGAGGCACGTAGTGGTTCGTATCCTACTTTAAACTCAAGGTCCAGTACAGATTATCTTATTTGTGCACAAAACAAAAACTAGGAAAAAGAAATTGTCACAGTGTAAGAAAATTTCATGTTCAACCACATATGAAACAGGTTATTCCAGGTTGAAGTTTGCATCTGTAGCATCTAACCAACACTAATATGAATCGCTACATATTTTCTAAGATTTATTTTAATTATACATGTATGATAAAATAACAGAAGTAGAGGAAAGAGAAAGCCACTCGAAACACGGATGCATTCTCCAGAATTTCAAATCTCGTAAAATAAGGTTCTGGGATGGAGTCCCGGGCATGCATGACTTTCTTGTTCTTGCCCTTTTATCTGGTTTATTTGATCATAAATCTTTATGATTTACCTACAGAGGAGGAATAATGATAATAATTGCCAATAACAAACAGAACAACTCGATGAGGGAGGTGTCAATAAGAAACGAGACTTATCAGTGTCTCGGTCTTTCGATTTCTCGAATTGAAAGTTCTCTCCCGTTCTCGTTCTCGACTAGTTAAATATAGAAATCGAAAACGTGTGTTAAGATACATATATTTCATATATTCCGGTTTTGTAGGAGATTTCGTGAGAGATGAAATAAGTACTCTTCCATGATGTTTACATTTAAAATTCTTGTTACTTAACATCACTTTTCTTTCCCGTTCGCTGATGGCGAGGATAAGGACGAGCCTGCTTAATTATGATTGTGTCTGGTAATTCGTAATAACTGCCAAAATCCCATATTCATTATCATTTGTTTCATAATTTATCCTATTGTTGTGATTAACCTAAAGTCAAGGAATTAGTTGAAAGGAAAAAAGCACGAGTGATTGTCTCTAATGTTACTTCGTGCCAAATAATATGACGTGATATAATGATATGAATATGTATTAAAAATAATATGCCTGGTCATTCTATTGATTGATCCTAATTGATCACACAAAGTATGGTATAATATCCGCTAGTATCAGACCTCCGTGGTGGAGTGGTTAGAACAGCGCGTTACGATGGCTTGGGCCCCTGGTTCGAATCTCAGCTTAGGCATGGGTTTTCTTGGTTAGTGTCCCTTCATCAATTTAATCATAGCATCACTCATCACTCATGTTCATCGTCGCGATTTGCCAAAAGTGAAAGAATAGCAACACCAAATAACAAACATCCAATCGAATCGAACATCCCCACCGATCTAGTTCTATACCGTACCAAAATCCCACTTTATTACTGCATCTTAGTTCATTTTACAGCATCTAAATTGTTTTCCGATTCGAAAACAATTGGAATGATGTTTGGTGCAGTTGACTGATTGATTGATTTGGTACTTTAAGTCCACTTTATGCACAGAAAGACTAATCGGGACTGGACCTAGAGTTTAAAGTGGGATCGAACTACTATGTGCCTCCACTGGGTATCGAACCCGGGACCCCTTGATTACAAGGCGACGACGTGGTGCAGTTGATTGTGTATTGTTCAAATGTTGTAATTAACATTGCATTAATTAGTATTTGACCAATCGTGACAGAGGGAAGCGAGATCACAAAGGAAGGGAAAAGACAAGGGAGACACCGCGGTTCTCTTTAAAGGTAGCATCCGTAAATGCGACTGAAGTGACTGTAGAATATTATGGATAAAATTTGTTTCGCTTTTTCCTTTTATTTCTGTTTCAGTTATTTTACTTCGCTTTTCTTCTACCACTCGCGTTAATAGTGTCGGTGAGGAAGAATTATAAACTTGTGAAAGGAACGATGGGACAAAAAATCTGTGCCTCTCCCACGGTTCGAACCTGTGACCACAAAATATTGTCTTATCTTAAAATTTACGGCCAAATATGGTAAAAATGTACGGCGAAATACGGTTTGTCTCCTCGCAATTTTCGCTCGTCTCCTTTTCAAGGCGTTCTATTGCCTCTCCGAAAGCGTAATTTTAACGTCTTCGCCATGTAATCAAAGACTTCCGAGTTCAATACCAGATAGAGGAACATATGATTCGGATCCCATTTTAATCTGCAGGTCCAGTGCATAAATTGGACTTAAACAACTCTTTTTTTTATTAGCGTGTGGTCTGTGGTGAGAACTCGATGTAAACCATCATTTCAGTAAACCTTCTTGACATCGACTCTAATATCAGTCAGTATTTTCCTTATGAGTGGCTGTTGTTAAGAAACCAAGCTCCTGACATTTTCTTCTGGAGGCCTCGTAGCACCCAGCTGTTTGTTGTGGCTGGCGCGTGAATCATGTGACTCATGCTATCAAAGCTCCATCCTTCCCGAGAACTCATATCCACCATTCAAAATTAAGCGAATATTTTGTTATTTGGGTTGCATACACAACAGGTTTTAAGACGTTACGAGATTCTAGGTCCCGTGGCCCAGGTAATTTTTTCTCTGACTGTACATACATATGAACTAAAACATCGCGAAATATGGAATAAAATGTAGACTAACACATGCGTAAAATTACCCACAATGATGGAAAGAAGACTTCTTTATAGTGATTTCAAATAAAATTTATTATTTTTCCATTGCATTAATGGGCCTGGTGGCATTTTAACTGTTCACTCCCGATAAGCCCGTCCACACTGGTACTAGAACTGCAACGACGAAATGTGATACACGACTGACACTACCACTAGTTTGAGAACTAATAACACTATTCTACACACGTTTTGTTACAGAAATGAGAGTACCCAATCTTTACTAATATAAGGATGCTGAATACGGAAGGGTATGCCGGTTTCGATACCCGGTGGTTCTGATCCAGCTTCAAACTGTAGGTCCAGACCCGATTAGCCTATATGTGCATATCGTGGACTTGAAACAACAATTCATTTCCATCAATTGACCGGTCTGTTCTCAAGATTAGACACTAGACACAGGTGTTCCACACTGAAGTGACAAGCGACATGACCAGTCTGAGGGAATAAGAACAGTTACTGCGCATGCGCGACCAACAACCCGAGGCAACAAGATACACGCTCTTTTAGAAAGCATATCCGTTCGAGTGACACGCAACCGAAAAGCGACGTGAGCAACTTCGAAGATTTCTCATCCAAGCGACAAGCGACACTCGAGGATTTCACCAATCGAACACAGGCTTGTGCGACCTCTCATGCCGTTACGGTGTGAAACGTTGATGTTGATTTTCTCGTTCCCAACCGCGTCGCTTTTCGTTTCGGTCTGAAATCTCCCGTAGTGTCAGTCCGGTACTTAAGGATAAATTGATTGCCTCTTTTAGCCTGTCTCTTGTCTTTTGGTGTGAAAGCTCTCTTAAAAATAACATCTCTGACAAGAAAGCAGGCAGTGAATATCAAATTGATACTTTATTAATGACGTAATCATTTACCAAATTTGGTAATTTTGACTAAATGTTTTGGTTACTATAAACCAATATGCACAATTAGTCAAGGATTTTAATACTATCGGATTAGGAACTATATATACTCGATTTTGGACTCTTATTAAAAATAATAAGTAGACCTACATAAAAACGGGTTACATCAAAATTTAGCTTATTCAATTCTGCGTTCATCTATGCTAACCAATTTTTTCCGACTATGTCTTCTATTTTTTATCGTCGTGAGAAGAGAAAGTGCCGATTTTTTTAGTTATTGCAAACGATGGCTCTCTTTGAAATTCTATAAATAGAAAACGGCTTACTCGGCTTTTTCTTATTATTGGGTAGTCCTACAATACAATATTGGTCTTGTTTTGAAGCGCTTTGAATCTGTTTTCAAAATCTATTAATCATTGTCACTTCACATTGTGAAACCGATTTTATACAGATTTTTTGGAACGTAGCAACATCGCACACAGCGATGTCCGTTGAACCGTGGAAACTGCGGGCTGTCACTGCGAGTCAGTGGGTGTGTTGTTGTCACGTTCCACGTACGCTTTCGCCGAATGTCCTTCCTCAGACGCCATAAAAACCTGTCAGTAGAACTCGGTATTGTAGGTCTGGCGATTGGGAACTAATTCTCGATCGCACAATGCTGCGAATGTCGAAAAAGACGATGAGCATGGACTTGGTCGAGCTGCGGATCCGCCTCGCATTTTTTTGGCCGTGAAGATGACGGGCTTTTCCACGTCTCGGGGTTTTACCCGTGCATTTGCCCAGTTTCACGCAGAATTTCAGTTCGCTCTTTGTTCCAGCAGTCCATGATGAAATCGCAAACGCACGTGGTCACAATAGCATCAGTTGCACAAGACGATGTCTCTTGGCACCAGTGTGCGAATTAACGGGGGAAGAGGGGGCGGAGATGCAGAGGATTCCCCCATAACATTTTTCCCCGGCAGAAGAATAATATTTTCATCCCTGCCAAGGATGTTTTTATCCCCGCCAAAGAAAATAGAATTGAAAGCATAACGTAGCCATTTCTTAACTATGAAACGAACACACCGTTGAAAAATCGTTTCCGAAAATAATTAATTAACCTTTAAGACAATTGTATCCTGCTTCGCATCTGACGTTTTCTGTCCGCTGCCAAATAAAGTACAAAAGCCCACCGCAGTGGCAAGAAGAGTTGATGTCGTCAGCCTTATTCGTGTGAGGTATGTAGATCACATTTCTCGCCTCTCGCAGTGATTGAGTTGAATGCGCATTAGATATTTGGTCAAGTTTTCTCGGTGTTACTCGTTCAATAGCTCTGTTTGTGATGTGTTTATGTACTGTTTCTAAATTACGGCTAAATGTTACCATGAGAATTAATGTCCCAGGTACTTAGAACTGGAAGGCATCATAGGCGTAACTTGGCGGGGGCAAGGAAACCTAAGAAACCTACCCCCCGTAAAGGAAATCTCAAATACGACACTGAGTAAGCACCCCCCCCCACCCACCCCCGAAGCAAAAAGTTTAATTCGCACATTGCTTGGCACGCTGACTTATGAATGCCGGTCATCCGTGCGACTGTGCGTGCAACTTTGCGCTACCATTGGCTGGAGTGTTAGAGAACTAGTCTCGAAACTTCTTGATGCCACCTCGTATTTTTCACATGTTTCTCCATACTTCCCTTTTCGATCACTCAAGTTAGGTGCACCTTGTAAAGCTAAAACAATGGTTCTTTGTTTCGTCTCGGAGTGCAGTCGACTCTATTTCGAGAGTCAAACGAAAACCTTATTTTTTTCTGGTATATTTCTGCGTGTTGTGTTGCATATGTTCGCTGCATTTTACGTAGCAGAAATCACATTATACTGGACCTAGGTACTTACTGTAATAAAAATCAACATGTGTCTCTGAGGACATCTCCTTAACGTCGTTAAAAGTCGAGGATGTAAAGGGGAACACAACACATAAATGGACAAAACACAGAACAACACACAAACCTACAGTGGATTATACTGGACAGGGGCGCCGACTTGTCAAAATTATTTGGGGGGGGGTCTCTGATCACTGAAATAAATTAATGAATTATTCCCTCCCTCCCCTTTTTTAAGTTTTGGCCTCAGTGTACGGAATCTCGTAAAAGTCCATGAATTCCTCAAAAATATTAAAATTTTCATTTACAGTTCGAATGCAAAATGTCAATTGTTCACAGATGGATATGTCACAAGTTTCGTCAACCATATTAGCAAGATATTCCCGACTTTTAATATCTGCTACCACGGAGCGCAAAACAGATCTCCCTAATATATCAATGATCTCGTTCTGAATGTTATGTCAGACCCATTTGTAGCCCGAACGTCCTATTCACTCTCAGAGATCATGGACATCTTCTTTTGAAACTCGTTTTAGTAAAAATGTTATCAATACTCATAATTATATACTTAATATATAGTAATAAGTCATGTGTTTTGCTGTCTCTGGTCATTGCCCCCCCCCCCCCCCAAAGTTGATGGTTTAGCGGTCTCAGCCCTCAAAATTGATGGTCTAGAACATTTCAAATGTGTATTTAAAGTTAAGTTCATGTGGCACAATTCAGAGTACAGAACTTTACAAGAGAAGCATTAATACATTAGATTATCTTACGCAAAATTATTTGGAGGGCTCTGCCCCTTCATCGATAACATTGGGGGGGGGGGGGGCTCGAGCCCCTTCAAGTCCCATGGAGTCGGCGCCTATGATGCTGGATTAGGTCATACGGACATCAGAGCCTCCATGGGCTGCAACATTGCAGTTACCGGGGTTTAAGGGTGTGGAAATGAGGTTGATCTTTGGCTGCTTTAGCAACTGGTCACCCCTCACACCCCATAGATCCATTTCTGACTTCCATATATTTTCAAGTTTGAATTGAATTGAATATTTGGGATGCACGTGTAGTCACTTATGGCTCACCGTGAAGGTCCTTCCACCCACCTGCCTCCGAATTGAGACCATTGTCAAACTTCCTCCTTCATTCGTAAGCTTGCGGATGTAGTAAGCGTACATAGAGATATTGAATTTCCATTTGCGGAACAATTTCTTTAGGTTTTACGCTTCCAGAGTAAAAGTAAATCACCGCTCTTCATTGGTGCAAATGTGTGGAGGAGAAAAAAAAAACACGTGTAAATTTGAGCTCTGTACAGTCTGCTATAACTTTTATCGGACTTTTAAGGTTGTAATTTAACTGTCCCTCTTGTATACACTCCTTCCTGATGGTGTAGTGGTTACGCTGTCGCTTGTGATCAAGGGAAGTCGGATTCCGTCACCTTTGGAGGCACACGGTACACCCAACGGCAAAAGAAACAGTAGGCGAATTGTCCATCACAATTTTCATTCGGTCTGTATTGCACAATATGATGATAATGAATTGAAATAAAGACGTCAATAAGCAGAGGGCAATGCATGTTTCGCACCAACATAATTTCATTCCTTATAACAACACAGTATTTAGAATAAGGAGTAATGAAAATGGCGATGCACAATTTGCCTACCATTATATTTGCCGCTGACTGTACAGTGGTTCGGATCCCACTTTCAACTGAAAGTCCGGTCACAATTAGCCTATATGTGCATAAAAGTTTCCTTTTTTAAGTATCGATATGTAAACTCCTGTAACTTCCAAACTATTCCGCTAGGTGGTAACGGAGATAGACAGGAGCAGAACTTCGCCAAGCGAACGAAAGGTGAACTACGTGAAGGCTTTGTGGATAGTGGAAACGAGGGGGGACGTAATTTTAGCAGTTATTCCACGCATCAACCGTGCAGAGCGTATTTTCCAAAGTTTGTTACAATGTTCAAAATACACCGTCTTGAAACGATCGAGTGATTTCACTGGACCGTGGAAGTATGTAGCTGTTGCGAACATTTCAGTTCAAAAGCTACAATTTTACGGCTGTTACAGTGCTGTAGTCCGAAAATGTTCACAGGGTCAGGCACATAGCCGGGAGGAGGACACAAGGGGCTGAAGCCCTCGAAATCATACAAATATCTATTTTAAATAGTGTACAAGGGTAATTAATTTTGCTTTCTTAACAGGATTAATTATAATAAGTTGTAATATAATAAGAAATTTATCTTCAGGGCTTCTACCCAACCTTTTTCGACTTTAGATGGCGTCTGCTGATAAAGGATGAGCCTCCACACTCAAAATAAAATTCTGGCTATGGGGCTGTAATGGTAGCGTCGTAGCCTTGTAATCAAGGGGTCTCCGGTTCGATACCCGGTTGAGGCACATAGTGATTCGGATCCCACTTTAAACTATAGGTCCAGTCCCGATTAGCCTTAATAGACTTAAAACGCCAATTCAATCAAACAAACAAAAGAGGCATAATAAAATAGAGAATACATTTTTAAAACAATAACATATGAAACGCGTATTTTAATGATTTCATTTAAACATAAACCCAACAGTACAGCATGTTATTTTATTTATTTTCTTGTTGACATTGTTTTTGTGAATTATCATTTTGTATATGTTAATTAACTTTAATTATGCTGCTAATTACAATCAACATGAAAAACTTGGAACTGAAGAAATGGACAGAAAAAACAACAATTATCTTTTTTCTTTCCCTTAGTATGTAAAACTGAAATACAACATACCTCAATTGTCGCGTTTAATGATAAGAGCCTTTATAGTCTGCTGCCAATTGTTGCGGGAAAGAGAAACGAAACTATTGTTGAGGCTTTCGCATGGGCTTCGATACTTCGAAATTTCAAACCTAACTTCTACATTAGTTTTGATAACAAAAGGCAGATCTCTCATTATACTCACGAAATGCTGCACAAGGTAACTAGCCAATCTAGCAAATGTTCTGTTAAAATTAACTACGCTTGAACCTGAGATTTGCGTATGTCAAGGTGAAGAGAAAGTAATATTTATAAGCGAGAATTACTTACAAAGCAGATAATGTCATATCATTATTAAAATACTGTAATTGTATCTATTTTGAGGAACAAGATGTACGCAATGCAGGTTATTTTTGTCATAAAGTGGTAAATGAACAAATCTAAAACTTTGATTCTTAATTACATTACATTTGCACTTTATTAGTAAACATTTTGATACTGAAATACTACAGTAGACTCTATGGTTTTATATTTTTACTACCCAATTTTTAAAACATCGTCTAAAATAGCATTTATTTTATTACTGACTGTGCAAAGTGTGATATAAGCGATGCCTAATCTGCAGCTATTTCAATTTTAAGTTTATGTAAATTAGCATCCACTCCCTGTATAAATTTTTACTTTCTGGTCAAGCGTGTAGCATTTTCTCATTCTGTTCTCCATGGCCGTCCAGTAGCAACTGAAAATTGTTACTTTTCTGTGACATTGTTGTAGCTCGGTTACGCACAAATCGATTGTATTTTTTTTAAAAATGACTACGTGTACCACCGAAATAGGTATATAGGTATTACGTACAAATAAGGTTTAACTAACACGTTTTTAAATTATATTTTGCCGGGACCTACAAAACAGAATTACGCAGATCTGAGTTACGTATTAAGCAGTTTCAACTGTATACAATTTTTACAAAATTATTATAGCAGTCATGATGGCGATAAGATACTTTATCCTTTCAGTCATCAATGAAAGTAAATGCTCCTAAATAATGTTCCAACATGCTACTTTCGACTAATTTTGGTTAATATTTATTTTTGTGTTATATTTTGTCATGCTTATTCCTTGTTCCTTCCTGTTACTGATGATTATTTACGCTCCAAATAGCCATAATATGCTGTATCTGAAATCTGATACCGGGTTCGAATCCCGGTCTGTGGATGGATGTTCGTGAGTGTCCCCTCATCAATTTAATCATATCATCACTCATCCCCATCTTCGCAAATTAACCATAAGTGGCACAAGAATCGAGGTAAAATAAAGCAATTCAATCAATCGATACTTTGGAGAACTGATCCGTTATTGCTTTTGTGCGAAATCAGTCAACACTTTTGCAAATGGCGGAATTTAAACCTACCGCACTAGTTTGGAAAATAACATTTGAGCGGTTGATGCACGGAAGAAGTGCACTAAAGATACACTAAGATTATCTCCTTTTAGAAATTTTTTTTGTTTGTTTTCCCCTGGTTTCTACAGTGCGCACAAGCAAAATCTTCAAGTAGTTCACCTTTCCCACGCGTGGCGCAGTTCTCTCCCTGTCTTCATGTAGTACCATCTAGCGGAATAATTGTGAACTTTGTGTACGCTGGAGTAGCTCCTGGCTTTTGAAAATAAGTCGAAATCCATTTACCTGACCGCTACTAACCATCGTCGTTAACAATAAGATAAAATAGCCCTTAGTGTAGTAGATTATTTTTCGATCATTGCGTTTCTATTGCGTCGTGAATCTGTGCAGTTGGTTTTCAATCACTGGTTTGGCATAAGTATTTTTTCTTCATTTGTTTCGAACACCATTTTCATTTGTCATTGTGAGAGTGCTGGAACATTATTTGTTGAAGTACACATTATGCACAGATAGGACCCATTCATGTCGTCGGGATTGGCCAAGACAGGTAGAAAAATGAGATGAAATACTGACAAGAAAGGCTTACCAAAACTTGTGTGTAAAGGGGTACTGTTTTCGGAACGGACTCAAATGTCAAACTTTTTTTACACATATTACACGTTGAAAAGTTTACTAGCTGCACACACAACTAGGAAAACCCTCTGTACGCATTTGTGTTATCTGTACAATTGCAACAGTTCTTTAATTCAAAGACATTTTTGCAATTATATTTTGTTATTTGCTTTTGTTTTAATCTGAAAAGAACGAAGAAAATTCTGTTATACTACTTTATTCAATGTTGATGTAATTTTGTTTTATTATTCGTTACTATGGTGACTGTAAAAGATTGATTAATATACTCATGTGTTAAGTGACATTTTGAAAAGTTATTTTATTTAATTATTGCAACAAACTGCTCCACACTGGGGACAGTTGCACAATAGTAGTCCAATTAAGCCGGTTGAACGTCCTCTTGTGAGGAGCTGAAGTGAGGAGCTCGCCTTAATGGATTTCTCTCGTAAGGCATGAGCTCTATTTGATGGTGCAGTGTTGCCAGCTCCTTACTCGAAAAAATCACCAAGGTTTTTGGGGTAACCTAACCTAAAGCAAGGAGCTGGCAACCTTTTTCTCGCAGTGTTGCCAGCTCCTCACTCGAAAAAATCACCAAGGTTTTTGGGGTAACCTAACCTAAAGCAAGGAGCAGGCAACTTTTTTCTCGCAGTGTTGGCAACACTACACCCGAAAGTAAAGCTCGGTGGGGCTTGCTTTAATGGTTTGCTCTTGTAAGGCATAACCACCCCCCCTATTTTCGGACACAGTATTACCAACATCTTACTCAAAAAAATCACCAAGGTTTTTGGTCTAACGTAACCTAAAGCAAGGAGCTGGCAACCTTGCTTGAGGGTTGCCTTACAGTGCATAAAGCAAGGTTGCCAACCTACTGGTATTTTTGCCATAGCTTTTTACAAAAAAAAAGAGAGAGGGGAGAGAGAGAGGGAAGAGTTAAACAACCGACAGCTGCCAACACCCACCCTAACCTAACCTAACCTAACCTAACCTAACCTAACCTAACGTAACCTAACCTAACCTAACCTAACCTAACCTAACCTAACCCACCCCAACCTAACGTAACCTAACCTAACCTAACCTAACCTAACCTAACCTAACCTAACCCACCCTAACCTAACCTAACCTAACGTAACCTAACCTAACCTAACGTAACCCAACCTAACCTAACCTAACCTAACCTAACCTAACCAGGTCTAACCTAACCTAAAGCAAGGAGCTGGCAACCTTGCTTGAGGCTTGTTTTACAGTGCATAAAGCAAGGTTGCCAACCTACTGGTACTTTTGCCATAGCCTTTTACAAAAAAGAGAGAGAAAAGAGAGAGGGAAGAGTTAAACAGCCGACAGCCTACCTACAGCTTTTTTTTGTCTAACCTAACCTAAAGCAAGGGGCTGGCAATTTTGCTTGAGGTTTGCTTTACAGTGCATAAAGCAATTTTTGCCAACCTACATATACTAAACAAAGAGAGCCGGCACTACCGTAAAAGAGAGAGATGGATGGATGGGAACACTACACGGGTTCAACGTCATCAAATAAAAATCGCCTTAATGGTTTTTTTTCTTGTAAGGCATGATCTCTATTTTCTCGCAGTGTTACCAACTCCTACCTACACCTTTTTTTTAGTTGACAAGAACTAGAAAGAAAGAAAAACTTATAGCTGGGAACAGTAATGAGCGAATGCGCCATATCGTAATTTTCCAACTCCGGCAATGTTTGTATATCGCGACCTTTGTAAACCTTTTTCTCTCTCGGGGGAACGATGTGCCACACACACACACACACACGCGCGCGCGCGCGCGTATGTATTGTAACACAAACAAACAAACAAAATAATAATAATTGTTGTTTTTTAGGATTCCTGGCCCCCATAACCCCGCCAGGAGTGCGTGGTGCCCAACCAAAAAAGTAAAGGTTTTCCCGTACGGCCTTCGAACGTAAAATTGATTGACGTGGGGGTGAATCTCTTCCGGAATGTTTTTCAATTCGTACATCTGACCATACATGCTATTCATCATCAATTTAGCCGTGTTCTGTTTGGCATCTATTTCGAGCAGTTTGCCCGGCGGTAAAGTCTTATTGTTTTTAATTTTTTTGATTTTTTACACAAGGCCATGATCTTACGGATGTACGTGACATTAAGCGTGTCTCGTGAAAAATACACGTGAAGATCAGCTTCCGTACAACCGGCTGGATTTGTAACGCCGCGATAAACATTAACTTCCGTACCGGGCAGAATGCCTGTTCCGGCGGCGTGGAATTCGCGCCACTCCCCAAGTTCACGTTGAAAGGGGGGGAGGCCGGCTGCGACCATGATGCTCGGGTAGAGTGACGTAAAGTCCAATGTCAAAATAATCTTATTCTCTGTTCTGTTTTTGAGTGCTACGTTTATGTGAGGGTTACGGCGTACGTAACCCCCGACCAGCTTGTGATGATACTCGAGATACGACTGTGGGAAACGCAAATATTGCTTGTTCTGCAACGCTTCGCTGAAATAGTAATGCGAGAGATGCCAGTTGAGTTTGTGCTCTCGAACCTGGTCCGCGCGCAACACGCTCTGGCAGCACAATTTGGGTCGCCCTAAACTCAGAGGCCTAGTGAGTTGGCAATACTGACACGACCTAGTTTTTGCTTATATTGTCGCCGCAACCGGATGATTTTTTTTTGGTGTATATTGGCTGCACTGCATCCTGTTTATTGCAAAAATAATCCACAGTGGGTTGGATATTACAAACAATACGAGTCCGAGTTTTGAAAGTGTAATGTCTGGCATCGAATACCCGGTGACTATTTCTGATACATCAAAATTCGAAACACGAGCACGAGATGCAGAAGGAAAACGCTTAATCATCAACGTGTATTCCTATACGTTGGATAAACATGTCGTACATCCCGTCAGGATAAGCGATGTCGACGATGATGATGCTCGTGTGATTAATCTTCTTCTAATTTCAAACGACAGTGTTCACTATTACTGTCTCAGGAATGTTATGCTTTTTTTTTCTCTATAAAAAAGAGAGATTTGTGTTGATTGTTTGGTTAAAAAGAATTTCCTAATTATTTGTTTTTTTGTCACAAGAATTGTTTGAATTTCAAACATTCCTAAGTGTTTGCTTAAAGATTGATGCATTAACCTGTTAAGAATGTCACATTAATAATACCGGCTCGGAAATGTCATGTCTTTTTCCTCTATAGAAGGTCATATAAATGTGCTAATTGGTTGGTTAAGGGGGATTTTTTGATTAGTAAATTGAGGTTATAAATACGTACGTATAAAGGTTTTGCTAATATGGAATGCTAAAGCTTAGTACTTGGCTCTCTCAGAGATTCGAATTCTATTAGGTTAAACAGCATAGAAATTTCACAGCAAGAATTTTCATATTTACTGACGATATTCTTAACAACCTGTGTTTTGATTCCACTACAAAAACTGTATACAAAATATGCAGTCCCTAGAATGAGATGGATGAGGCTTATGAACCTCGACCTATACAGTTGTACAATCTAACAATGAACGGATGTTGTTTTTTATTAAGCATAGCAGAGTGTTTTCGCTTATTTTAATATCAGGCAACAATATTAGAAAGTGGCCCCAAGAATAAAATTTAAAATCACTAATGTGATATGAACTTTTTTACTTGTGTGTATTTGAATATGAAAGTGAGGTACTTTGAATAATTGAGGAGGACAATCACAAGTAAGCTTGCAATGGTATTGGGAGGTGTCACGAGTTCAAATTTTAGACGATTTCTGTTAATCTGCTAAGGCGATATCAGTACGAAAAAATTTGTAAAAAAGGAGAGGCTAATGGCAACGATGAGGATGAATAATGATAATTATGATGAAATTGATGTGTGGCACTTAGAAAACAAAAACTTCAAAGTGTATTGCACCAACAGCTACAATTGTCCCCCTCTCCTCAAAATACAAGGCAGTTAACAGAGGTGTGTATATTTGTTGGTTTACGAGTCTGAGGGCTTAAGTTAGTATATTCACTATAGCTATACATATTAAAAAAATGAAATGACCTGAGCAATAAAATATAACAATACCGATTCTGGCTTTTTTGTCGGATGACGTAGTGGTAACGTTTGTTGCAATCACACCTCTGATGGTGTATAAAACTTAAATGTTTTGCATAACATGAAATATTGTTAATGGGAATGTGTTGTTTCTAATGTTAAATATAGAAAGCAGATAACAAGAAAAAAGAAGAAAAGAAATAATGTTGCAGGTAGATACGGAGTCTCAGCCCAAACACATATATGATCAGACAGGATGTCAACGATGCATTCATAACTAACATGTGATTATTCAAAAATTGAAATAGTACAGTGGGAAACAACTAACCAACTAACTCTCTATGTTTTTTTTTTTAAACCGGCACGAATAAGAAAGGAATAAAGGAGATTTTTACAGGAATCTTGTTGGGAAACCTGATGGTAAAGGACCAAAACGAACATGGAGATGAATCTAAAAGAAATCTGTAAAGATTGGAATAGAATATATATAAATTTTGCTCAGGATAAGTACAAATTGAACTGTAACTACGAATTTTCAGAATCAAGAGTGCTAGAGAATTAATTAATTAATTAATATTTAATATAATGAAGGTAGTAATATAGTATTCTTATTGAGAAGAGAATTTCTACAAAACTTATTTTTCCTCGTACGTTTACTAATAGCAGTTACATTTGACATGTTTGACTAATCGCGAATCAACGTACGGAAGCTGTTGGAAGCAGTTTGAAGACTGAAATGGCTATGGAAGGACACTTATTATAATGTTAATATCTTAGTATAATGTTTTGAGAATTGCTTCTCGATAATGTTTGGTATATAATTTAATCTGTTGTTAGATAAAATACATAATTATCAGAATTTAAGGATGGAAAATATGAAGAGCGAATGAATGATACGTTTGACTAATCGTGAAGATAAGTATCACAGTACGTTTTATCGTTTCTTATATAAACGTTGAAACGTTTAAGAGCGTATAAGAACGTTTACTGAAACGTTTCAACGACAATGATACTGACATAATTGATGAATGTGTACTGACAAAAAAAAAAAAAAAAAAAAACATGATGTAGCATGCTGTGCCCCGATAACATAGTGCTAACAATGTCGTCTTGTAATGAAGGGGCACTGGGATCGATACCCGGTGGAGGGACATAGTGGCTCGAATCCCATTTTAGGTAGGGTTTAAACTGTAGGTTTATTTTCGATAGCGTATTGTTGAGTCTTAAATCCACCAAAAGTCCATAACAAAAGGCATTGTTTCAACGTATGTTGAATGTATAATTGCAATTAATTGTGATAAATTAATCCTTGAGTAAATATAAATTTGTAATTCTGTTTAACAATAAGATACTTCACTTTACTTTACATCTATTCACTAGAGCATAAAAATAAAACTTGAAAATTCATTTCCAAATGACCAATCTCTTATTCATATCTTTTAAGTATGTGAGTGTGTGTGTTTTCTGAAATCTGGCAAAGTAGGACTAATACGAGGGTCACTATTTATATCTTGAGCCTAACAAAAGCAGTTTTTCCAATCTTCTTGAGACACCTACATAATATGGTTTTTGAACGCATCAACTGCGTCTTCCGCTGACGAAAATCGTACACGTGCGCGCGCGCACACACACACATACACACATGTAAATTGTCGATTGCTAATTTCGCACTTGTTTCTTATTTTTTCTGTGATTCTATGGAATGAAATCATACTTCTCCTGGAGAAGATATTGTTATCTGCTTAAGTTTCTGTTTCAATTCTTGAACACTACGTTTGCGGGAAACAAAATGAACATGGTGATGTACAATTTTTCGCTGGCTGAACAATATTGAGATATACGAAAATCTTTCAAATTTAAATATGAATATTTTATTTTGCACAAATATCTATAAACATTATCAATTACAATTGTGTGCACCATAAATATATTTCTGTAAACCGAAACGGTAAAATTACATTAAGCTTCCCCGATGGCGTAGTGGTAACGTCATCGGCTTGTAATCAAGGGTCCCGATTCGATAACACGGTGGAGGTAAATAAAGGTTCGGATCCCACTTTAAACTGTACGCAAGTGGATTTAAAATACACTTTATTTAAATTACATCAATTATAGTTAAGTTTGTTAATAGTCGATACTACTTTTAAAAAGTTATTGTTAATTTTTACGGTAAATGGATATCAGCCGAAATTGACGACTTGTAGCCACCTTGGTGGCCTAGGTGAATTGGTTCGTGGTGAATTGGTTCGAAAGGAAGCTTTCAGACTGCAGCGATACGTCTCTCTTGGAAACCAATATTAAAAAATAAACAACACCTTCCGAACGACAAATTGCAGGTGTCGCTTGTTGCTCGGACTAGACCGTTTTATTAATACCTTGCATTGTGTTGCCCCGGCCTGTTATTTGCGCAAGCGTGACTGATGAATTGTTTGCTTTAGATCGAATGCTTCTGTGCGAAATTCCGATATCACTTGTCGCTTCAGTCTGAAAACTCCCTTGTTGCTTGAAGTAAATTCGTGCGGGTGAAAGTGGCATGCCATATCATAGATTTTTCCTAAATCCCTTATGCAGAAAGGAGACGTTGAAAGCATATATATTTACTAGCATTTGTTATGTGTCATTACAGCTGCAGATTTGTTGGCAAAGATTCACTTAAGCATACTTTATATCATATAATAGTATCATTAGTTTTATAGAATTATCTTTCCCTCACTTTTCCATTTACAAAATAATTTAATATACTGTATAAACGTTCGTCGTACATGATATACTTGTATGTACGTAGTGTGCTATAGAACTGGCGGCCACAAAGACAAGTCATATTTTAATAATCTGCTCTGCAGTTGATCATTCGACGGATTCTAGACGTCCACTCCTTCATTGTAGAACTTTAACAAATGCCTTTCTTGACTATCGTCGCACAACTGATTAAAACAAGCGCTCATTTCTTACTTCGTATGCCGGTGAATTTGCACTGGCAACAACAGGGACTGACCTAAACCGGGAGTTACGGGAGGACCGGGCAAGACCTCACCAATGTTTATGTTTACATTTTTAACACGGTCTATAGAGGGAAGATGGAAAAAGAGAGCTCTACGGAAACTGACGCTCTTAACAATATTGTACGCCCGTGAAAATTATATATAAATAAGACTTAAGCGTATTATCTGCTTTCATGTCAGATTTTGCCAACCTGTGAGCTGTAGTGTTTAGGTGACAAGCGACCTGCTCAAATATGATACTGTTGACAATATTGTACGCCCGTGAAAATTACATATAAATAAGACTTAAGCGTATTATCTGCTTTCATGTCAGATTTTACCAACCTGTGAGCTGTAGTGTTTAGGTGACAAGCGACCTGCTCAAATATGATACTGTTGACAATATTGTACGCCCGTGAAAATTACATATAAAAATAAGACTTAAACGTATTATCTGCTTTCATGTCAGATTTTCCCAACCTGTAAGCTGTAGTGTTTAGGTGACAAGCGACCTGCTCAAATATGATACTGTTGACAATATTGTATGCCCGTGAAAATTACATATAAATAAGGCATAAGCGTATTATCTGCTTTCATATCAGATTTTGCCAACCTGTGAGCTGTAGTGTTTAGGTGACAAGCGACCTGCTCAAATATGATACTGTTGACAATATTGTACGTCCGTGAAAATTACATATAAATAAGACTTAAGCGTATTATCTGCTTTCATATCAGATTTTGCCAACCTGTGAGCTGTAGTGTTTAGGTGACAAGCGACCTGCTCAAATATGATACTGTTGACAATATTGTACGTATATTGTATTGTATAGGAGACTAGAAGCATATAATTTGGTGAAAAAAAAAACCCAAGTAAGGTCATAGAAAATAGTTAAAAAAAAAAGTGAACAATTATATTTTGCATTGCACAGCATTAGGTATTAAATAACATACCCCCAAAAAATCTCTGCATTATGCGTTCTGTAAAAAATTGCCCTACGTGCCAAATTGCTGTGTCAAGTAAACATTTTCAAAGACACTGTCGTACTTGTGTGCCGGGAAAGCGAATATGTGCGACCAAACTGTGCTCTAAGTGTGGAAAAAATATTTCTATTGCCAACTTCAAGTTGTTTTTTTTTTACACGTATATATATTATTATTTTTTTAATAGAGGAAGAAAGTCCGTGCTTCGGAAAACGCGATGATGTGCGTAATGATATTTTTCTTCTCCTGCTCAGACTTGTACCAATCTACTGCGTACCGTCTTCTTCCCTGCATTGCCTCGTCCAGTTCGTCCAACCTCTCGTTCAATTTTTCCCCTGCAGCCGAAAGCAGAATGTTGAGATCACCGCACCTCAGGCCGCCGATCTCCCGAAGATGGTCCTTGAGAACCATTTCACAAGGGATGCGAAATTCCGGCGTCGTTCTTGCTATGATTACAAGTTTCCCTACATCCTCACAATCTCCGTTTTCTACTTTTTTGAATATTTTACATAGTAGCTCGGGCGGCAAATCAGTTATACGAGACATGTTGTTATTATTATTATTTTTCACTCTATGTTATTTATATACCCTACCCCAATTTTTGTTTCGTGTTCATGGCGATGGTGGTAGAGTGCCACACACGTAAATTTGCTGTTGCGTAGAAACGTTGAGTTTTAAACGTCATGCATTATACCAGGACTAGGATTAATATGTACTAACAAGTGACTTTGTATGTAGCTACATACATATGGACTAAAAATTCGCAAAATATGAACTAACACATAAGTAAAATTACCAAAAATGCTGCAAAGAAGACTTCTTCATACGATTCCTTATTTGAGTGATTTCAAACAAAATAAAAAAATATATATATTATTTTTCATTGCATTAATGCACTGGTGGCGTTCTAACTTTTCACTTCCAAAACCCGTATACACTGGTATGGAACTGCAACGGCAGATAATAACATGCCAACGTGTTAAACCGCTACAATTGCACCATAACACTCCTCCTGAAGCAGTATTATTATTATTTCCTCTCTGAGATCGGCAACAGTCGGTTGCCTTTGTTGTACATTTACAAAGGATGCCGGCTTCCACAACAATAACAAGTACATATACTGCCACTAGACGATAAGCTGCGCGGCTTTTTCTTTTGTTATGAACCAGGGCCGGCGCTAGTCATTTTGCCTCCCTGGGAGGTGGCGGCAGATGCCGCTCTATTTCGACCCCCCCCCCGGTCATTACGCAGCAACGGAAAATTGAAAATCAATATATTCCTAACTAAAACATCAAAATATAAAATAAATAATGAGACTTCTTATGCTATTTCAATACTATTCAGCGCAAAAGAATATCTCGCTCGATCACAGTTTTCAATAGGCTTATCACCCATCAAAGCATGGCAATTTTAACACAGAAAACAATATGTATCGCATTAAGCAGCAAAAATGACAGCCTCCTCTATGCAATTTCTACAAGAACACGTGCCGGAGCCAGAGTTGAAATGATGTTGGAGCTACATAATTTATTTATTTTGAATAATTCCAAAATTATGAAATATGAACAATTTGTTGCTGCTGTTCGCTGCTCTCTTGCCAAAATGCTTTATTGGGATGCTAACACCATGACTGGCTTCCTCCTTCATGAACTCGTGCACGTTGCTTAGAATTTCCCGAGCTTGGCTATGCAAGGTTTTTGATTTCAACTTCGACAGAACTGGAGGCATTATGGAATTTAACGTTCATTAGCAAACACACACTTTTACATACACACACACAATACACGCACACAACGTCAAACCGTCAAACACTTAGTATAAAATAAAAATATGGTGCTTCCAATCCAACAAAACTCACCGCCACTTTACCTGCCTTTTCCCCTTCCATGACAGAAATAGTGCTTCATTATTACAGTTGGCAACACTAGTTACTAGCTAGCCATGAACATGCACTGCATAAAAAAA